>NC_051410.1:27864459-27864612 GCF_015228065.2 Penaeus monodon
TTGTTTAGCCTTATTTATTTCATCTTCTTTCGTATTCTCTTACCCTTACTTCTTCCGTATTCACTTACTCATTCCTCTATATATACCTTTTCTTTTAGATATCCTTGACTTGGCTATGTTTATCCTCGCCTATAAAACTATTGCCACTATTTA
>NC_051410.1:27864835-27864956 GCF_015228065.2 Penaeus monodon
CTTTCATGCTAAATGGAAATTTAATCCAAATAAAGCCTCCTGCCGTCGAGCATTGGTAGAATACACTTTAAACTGACGCTCTGTTTCTGCCCCTCAATTATATCTCAATTTTTATTTTCAT
>NC_051410.1:27865527-27866069 GCF_015228065.2 Penaeus monodon
TCTTGATGATTTAATTTAATTAAATATTATTGCAAAATAAAAATTTGTAATCTTCATTTGACTTCTTCACTCTTATCGTTTTATTTCTAATCATGATAGTGAAATTTTGCATTGTATTCTTTATGAACAACTTCTTTCACCTCTGTTTAATATTGCATTTACTTTTTCTTTTCTGTTTTTTTTTTCAAGTTTGTTAATTTATAATACCAAAGCACAGTTATATAAAGATGTCTGTTCGCAGCAATAAATAAATGTTAAGACATATATCTGTTTTGTCTTTTCGCAAGAAGGGTTGTGCCTGACCTGAGTACGTTACTGAGATTAGGAAAAGGGTGTCTGACATTAATTAATAAGCAATGGTTGCTGTGAGTACATACACCATTCATTCACAGAAAACCTATTCTTTGGAGGCTTGCATTGTTTCTTGTTTTAGTATATTCTATTCCTTTTAACCACTTCACGGGGCAACGTCTTTTGGGAGGATGTATCAAAATCGGCTTTAAACAAAGATACCATTGCACTTTATCCTTCTCTTTTGAAAC
>NC_051410.1:27866921-27867688 GCF_015228065.2 Penaeus monodon
ACTACGAATGCCAGAATTGAAAATAAAACAGGAGACATTTACAGCAAATACCGGATATCTTGAATGTCGAAGAAAAGAAAGTGAAAATCAAATGACATGGAAATAACTTAAAATATAACCAGATTAGAACTTTATGAACATATTAAATAAAGGCAGAGAGTGCTTATGGAGAAAGCAAATACTTGAAGAGAACCTGCGACCAAGGCTAGTTAAGATAAAACCTGGGGCGGTATTGCGAAAGCTTGTAGACTCACACATTTGTCTGTGATATAAAAAAGTGTGACTCGGCCGAAAGTTAAGAACGGTGTGGAGGTGTCCTAGTCTTTAAAGTGTGCTCTTGGTACGTGGAAAATAATTGCGATCTTACGTTTGTTGAAGTTAACTCTGCATGATATGGAAAAATAGCATGCCCGCTTAACAGTAGATTGGAGAAAAAAAATGCAGCGTAAGGAAACTGAAAAGCTTAAATGGATATTAGTAGGTTTTTCGGTAATTACATAAAAGCTACAGTAGGATTTTTTGTATTCACTGAACTGGAAACAAAGCTTATTATAGTGGGAGAAGGTTAGTACAAAAGATAAGGAATGACAATGGAGTGCGCTTCTAGATTTTAAAGAGATTACGCGATACAATTATCATAATTCCAATAAGTGGAAACATGACCTCGTTTTCGTATAAGTGGGTGAACGCATTACCAAAATACCATGAAACTTTACAGCAAGATCTAAGTACTTACTTTCCACTTTGCTATACAGTTCAGTCATATC
>NC_051410.1:27868059-27868374 GCF_015228065.2 Penaeus monodon
ACTTAGACATTCAAACTTCAAAAAAATATATAAATCGCCAGATTTATATAAAATGATAACACAGACACTCCTAGGGAAACATACTTCATTATACTTGTATGAAAGATCCTTGAAAATTTCGCACCGAGTCCATGCTGTCGCTCATACAGTACGGTAGAGGAAAATACAAAAGGCAAAATCTCTTCATTATGATATAAAACTGTTTAATGTACACCGAAGCACATTCGAAACATGCCTCTGGGCAATGTGCTTGATGTCAATACTTAACGAACTTCCTCTGAAAGTTTAAAGTACACTGGCTGAATAGAGTTACAT
>NC_051410.1:27868397-27868562 GCF_015228065.2 Penaeus monodon
TTTGTGTGTGTGTATTTAAATTTTATTGTATATTATTACTGTATCAATGTTACAACAAATCACCATAGATGAATTTATTTTAAATATTGATATGGTTTCGGCAAAAATCCTGTTGCCATCACAAGGAAGAAATATTAATTCCATCTTAACATTCTACAATTATGC
>NC_051410.1:27877243-27878398 GCF_015228065.2 Penaeus monodon
TTAGTCCTTTTGTCTTCAAATATTTTTTTTCAGCAGATCGTCATATATTTATTACTACATTAACCTCCTTCTCCATTTTTCTTTTCCCGAAAAAGAATACATATATATTTTTATAGAAATCTCCTCTATAACAGAGACACTTCTACTATTGCCTCCCAGCTATTTAATTTTCTCTTATTCACCCTCTTTCGTATATTCATATTTAAAACGTCCAGAATATTTTGTACTTGACTTGAAAGCCCATTTCATTTAGTTTTAAATCCCCAGAAAATAATAAGACATTTCTTCTTCACTGTCGTCAAACTTCTTTCTATTTCCGTCATCCAAGTTCCATACTCGCCTCATATTTCCATTTCTAGAATATAGTCATCATATCATCAGCTCCTTTCATCATCATGTTGAATCAAAAGCAATTTACCTATCAAATGACTTCACTTCATTCTCATTCCGCCTCTTCTGCCTGCCTGAAGATGGCAGCCTTCACTCTGTTTAACTTGCTCTGATGAAGTAATGAGTTACAGCTTCCCCCTTTAAGAAAGATAGCAATACTTGCCAGGCCTCTTCCATGGGGCAATCAATGTGTGGAAATCACCCTTTGAATTGCTCTGCTCTGTGACATCTTCCCTCGGCCTCTATCTTCTGCAATTCCTTTCCTTCATTTCATGTACAATAGCAGGCTTGTAAGTGTACTTCTTTTTTGCGACTTCATTTCATTGACACTCTCCCTATAATAATTTTGCAGTTACACTCCGACTGGAAGGTAGAATTGGTAATTGAAAATTAAAGTACTATATGACGAATATTTGAATAGAACTGCACGTGCCAATGGCCGTCCCGTATCTAAATTAAAATCTCATCAGTATACATTCCCAAAATATCTCCCGAAAAGGTTAATTGCGTCGTAGTTGGAAGGTAATTTCCAAAATCAATTGAGAAACCCAAATATCAGATTTTCATGCATGTGAATGTTTTCGCAATATCCGAATTAAAATGTTGTTTTATTTTTAAATGCATTTATCATATTGCTGTGCGCACAAGCCTAGTCTCATGATTCAGTAGTAGTTAGATTTAAGTCAGCTAACAGATAAGATTTTAATCTCATGGTGTCTATCTACTGCGTAATTATTTTATGCGAGCTTCCAAGAGATCAAGGTT
>NC_051410.1:27878828-27879682 GCF_015228065.2 Penaeus monodon
TGTGGAAAAATCCAATGCTACTATTGTGTCGAATTATGTTTGATAATTCATTACACATTTATAAAAACGATTTAATTGTGCACTTTTTGTCATGTTTCCATGTGTGTAAAAGATCAATGTACATTTCACATTTCTCTTCTGCTTCACTTGACGTTCTGGTTGAAGGAGTCCCTAACACAATTTATTTTATTTTTCTATACAGATTAAAAGTAAAATTCCTTTAATTTTTGAATTTTCAAACAAGTGCATAATTGAATTTGAATAAAGGATTATCTGATTAAATGTATGGTTGAATTATATTTCGTCATGCATCATATGGTTTGGTGGTAATACTGTATAACATTTATAAACTGACCTCACTGTATATCAGCCAAGTCCGTTTTGGAATTTGTGACTGTCATGTCAGAAATCACTCAAACATTCCCTAGTCCATATAAATGAAAAGATAGGAAGTCTCAAGAGTTCATTTTGGAGGAAGCACGCGTCAAAAGTATTGTTATATAAATTATCCAACAACGCAGAAAGTTCAGCTTAAATGCCTTCACCGCGATAATCAAATACGTGGAGATCCCCTGAGAAGTGGCGCCATCAAAGCGCGTTAGTCAGACAAAGGCGGCGGAGGGTGCGATGGCTGCTGGCTGCCCCACGACTTTCACGGAGACCTGCACGACCATTAGCGGTATCTCTAATGTCTCTCACGACTTTAATCTGTGTTCTTTTGTCGTGACGGGAAGTCTGAGGGGGAAATGTGTTACATAATTTCCTGCTTCTTGTATCTTAATTTTGATATTGTATATCCTACATCAGATGAAACAAACGAGCACACACTATGCTATAATTGTTTTTGTTTTCTC
>NC_051410.1:27880098-27880316 GCF_015228065.2 Penaeus monodon
CTGGGCCTTCACTTATTGTTCGTAGAAGGCCGAAGGGAAGTCTGACTTATCCGTAGGCATCTTTAAGGGAAAAAAGTAGCAGTACACTTAACGTTAAGTATATAATTTATATTATTTTACAGAGAGAGCAAGTGAAACAGTGAAAATTCTCCCTAATAAAGTTTTGTGTGACACAAACATCAGTTTGGAAAACATATGGTAATTTAGCTATAGCTTAG
>NC_051410.1:27880923-27881409 GCF_015228065.2 Penaeus monodon
ACTGAAAAGAAACCCATTTTGAGTCTGGTGATCACAGTATTTTCCTTTATTTCCTTGGCAAAATTGTATTTATCGCGAAATATATAGGATAAATTAATGTCATTTAACTACTGGTATGTTAAGATTACATGACAGTAGAAAGTGAAGACACTATAGAAGAAAACAAAACATGTTCTCTCCTTACGTTTTCACAAGCTTGAACAGGAGATCCATAGTAGAGAAAAAAACAAGAAATACAACGCACTTAGTTACATTCCTACGGTTTCTGAAGACCCTGAAAACTGGCAGATCAGCAAGATGTCGAAGGCGAGTCGGCAATAATGTGGTTATTGCTGGAAGAAATACAAGCGCACAACATGTCCATGTCCGTAACGACGTCCCTCGAAGTGACCGGGAAACGGTCTTCCGGCGCAGCCATTTTTGTCTGGGAGGTCGCATCATTCCAAGTGGTTGATTGAAATGCGATCTAATGATTCTTAGTGAATC
>NC_051410.1:27881807-27881905 GCF_015228065.2 Penaeus monodon
TTCTATACACATATATATGTAATCGTATACCTTGAAATAATTACTTCGGTAAACAAGAACCATAGTATATAAATTATCCTTTTAATCTTATTGTAGTT
>NC_051410.1:27882428-27883321 GCF_015228065.2 Penaeus monodon
CACTAAGATTAAAAGGTTAATTATATACTATGGTCCTTGTTTATCGAAGTAATTATTTCAAGGTATGTGATTACGAAAAACAACAATAAAGAATGCAAAAATACACATTTTACTTAGGAATGGAAGGAAATTCTATTTACCATATAAAAAACTATTTTTCCATCATATTAAGAGTGCCACGTAATACATTTTTCCCGAGGAGCATATAAAGCAGAAGTGTTTTATTTATGGTAAATCTCGTAAAAACCAGATTACTGCGAACTAATCGTCTTCCCCACTTTTTGGGGTTTACTAATGCATAATCTCGGTCGTTGGGTTCCGGTTACTTTATCAACTGCAATTTGATTAAAATATGATGAAAAATAATTAGCTGATGTCTTACGCAGTTTGGGGAAATTGCCAGTATAATTAAGAGGCAAGTTTTCTTAGGTCTTAGTTTGCTCACTTTTGTTTCTTTCATATGGTAAGAATATTGGAATTATTAAACTTCACAAGATCCAATATGCGTTTTATAGATTTATAGACTGATTATAGACTCGTAATTAGATGATGATTTTCTATAAGGTAATACGAATCAACATGAACAAAGTTTCAAGTTCATCCTTTAAATGGTATTCACACTGCATTTACATCACCAAACGGAAATATCATACTCACCATTAAATTGCAGGATGTCGGGTTCGTTTGCTTTCTGAGGTAAATGGCTGAAGTCCTGGATTAATGGCTTAATAACTTGCCTTATGACCGCATCGGTTATGTGTTCTAGATCGATGCTCTTGATAGTGGAAGCCGGGCCTCAGTGTCCCGCTTCCGCCTGTTTTACCGTGATGGCTGATGAAGTATGAGGCTGGAGCCCTTCTCGGTTGCAAAAGGCTAACATGTTTAAGAAATGG
>NC_051410.1:27888583-27888726 GCF_015228065.2 Penaeus monodon
AAGTTCCAAAATCCCTAAATGTTCATTTTTTAGTCGCTTTCAAGCAAATTTTGTTCACTTTAGTTATAGGAATATAACTAAATAAAAATAAGACAAATATGTTCAATTTCATTTATTGCCACCAATTTCATGACCGAGGCGAA
>NC_051410.1:27888852-27889052 GCF_015228065.2 Penaeus monodon
TATACATTGCGCAATCAAGAACATAGATTCCTTACAAAAACTAGCATGGGGAGAGAATCTCACCTTCCGGCCATGGTCGAATAGAGTGAGGACCCCCCGTACCCACAATCCTACAACCAGGCTCAGATTCGAACCTGGATTCGACCTCCGAATCTAGGTTCGTAACATCATGTATGCAGACGAAACAATTTTAATAAAGG
>NC_051410.1:27891812-27892320 GCF_015228065.2 Penaeus monodon
TGTCATTGTTCCCCCAATACCATTGTTTATGTTATATGTGATTGTTACCTTTTATTCTTTTCTTCGAGATACTTTTGACGCTCATGACGCAGTGATTGAGGACCAAAACCCACGTGCTCTCCCTTACACTCCGGGACGTCGGCGCCGACCAGCGTCCGATCGAGCGGCCGCTGAGCCCGACCATCGCTGAGATTAAGAGGATCTTGTCGGTGATAAATTAGAAGGGATCAACCGGGGGCTCAATGGCCGTCGTCCAGTACAATTTTGGGCCGCAAGTGAGGACTTTTATGACTTCTTATTGCACTTTCCTTTCCCAGAACTAGCTTGCCTGCCTCCCTCGCGGCCCCTCTCTTCTCCTCTCAAAGTTAGTGTGTCTTCCCTCTTGTCTTTAGGACTGTTTTTCTTCTTATTATTAATTATTCTCATCCATTTCACTTTCCTTCCTCCTGGCTCTTTTGTATTCTTTGTTCCTTATTCTTTTCGCACCTTCATTGGTCATTATGGCGTA
>NC_051410.1:27892433-27892971 GCF_015228065.2 Penaeus monodon
GGGGGGGGTTATACTTTCTCTCCAAAGCACCGCGAGTTGTTACAAAACGAGGTAACGAGGAAATGTCAGTGGCTACATAACAATGATGAAAATTATCTACTGGCTATTATATATGACATTTATATCGTCCACGATATACGTACCCGCCTCACACAGGTTAAATAGGAGGTAGATTTCAAAGAAGGAAATATTACAGAAGCAAGTAAAATTTATCACATATCATTATCATTCCATTTACATCTCATTAAGCTCGGTGTAGTCCAACTTACTTAGAGAGTTTCTGTAACCATTTTTTTACCCTAGTTTACAGCACAAATATCAGAGTAAACATTTTTATTTCACCTAATTCGCTTAGTCTATTCTTCACAATTCTTAAGGTTATATATGGGACTGAGGAGAAATTAACAAGATGAAGCATCGCCTTACTGCGTCGACTTGCTGGCAGCCTTCCATACAAACTGATTTCCCACGGGAATGTTTAGAGGCATGGTGTTTGGGAATGTATGTGTTTCGGTGTGTCTTGTTGTTCTCCTGCTCT
>NC_051410.1:27893313-27893464 GCF_015228065.2 Penaeus monodon
ACGAGTAAATATATAAAAAAAATCCCCCTTTCTCTCCTATCCTTTTCTCCTTACTTCCTCATCTCCTTCATCGTCTTCCTCTCTTTCCCATTCCTTCTTCCTCCCCTCCTCTCTCTGTCTTCCTTTCGCCATCTTTCCAATCATATATCTC
>NC_051410.1:27893490-27893643 GCF_015228065.2 Penaeus monodon
TCTATTCAAGGCATTTGATATATACCAAGAGATCTGAGTCTGGAAGGAAGCTGCAATGTTCACCTTGTTATTCTTATTGATTTCTGTAAAACTGGTATGCTCGACAATGCGTGAGAGTTCACTACACACTGAGGCGGAAAGTAAGAGTTATTG
>NC_051410.1:27893697-27893788 GCF_015228065.2 Penaeus monodon
GAAACACGAAAAGGTTAGAAGAATATAATAATTATCTGGTATATCCTTCGTCCGTGTATTGTCAGTCCTGTGAAAAATATGGAACATATGC
>NC_051410.1:27896225-27896493 GCF_015228065.2 Penaeus monodon
AAAAAAATTTTTTTTTTTTTTTTTTTCTATTTTTCCTTTATTTATTTAAATTTTAAATTTTTTTTTTTTTCTTATTTAAATTTTTTTATTTCCTATTTAAATTTAAAAAAAAAAGTTTACTTTTTTTTTCCCCTTTTGTTTTTTAAAATTTTTTTTTGGGGTTTTTTTTCTTATTTTCAAATTTTTAAAACTTCAGTGTAAATTTAATTTTTAAAAATTTTTAAAAAAGGGAAAAAACTTAGATTGTTTGTATTTAAATTTTGTGTCA
>NC_051410.1:27896601-27896776 GCF_015228065.2 Penaeus monodon
GAGGGGGGGGATTTTTTGTTTTGAAAAAAGGGGGAAATTTTTTTTAAAAAAAAAATTTTTTTTTTTTAAAAATTTTAAAAAAAGGGTTTTTTTCCCCCCCCCCGGGGGGGGGGGAAAAAAAAAAAAAAGGGGGGGGTTTTTTAAAAAAACCCCCCTTTTTTTTTTTAAAAAAAAC
>NC_051410.1:27897156-27897384 GCF_015228065.2 Penaeus monodon
TTTCTTTTTTTTTCCTTCATTTACCTTTTACGTGTAACCAAAATTTTTTAGAAGCAGTGTAGCTCCCACTATACTGCGTTATCAACACTGCTATCCATTATCAACCTTGGAAAATAGTTGTACTTCAAAGACTAAAGAAAACGGAATCGGTTTCCTTGGGGTATATAAGAAAATGAATTTTTTAAGGTAAAGCTAAGCTAAAATATTTTTATCATTAATTCTAATTTA
>NC_051410.1:27898565-27898882 GCF_015228065.2 Penaeus monodon
AGTCTTGCCGCCCCTTTTCGTATTCAGAATTGTTACCATTTCTGCTCGAGGAGGGTAGAATACATAGATTGTATACAAACCCCATAAAAATTTTTGTATCGTACTATCGACAATTTGGGGGTCACTCTAAAAAAATACAGCCAGAGGATTAATCTTTAACATTGACAGGCCCTATCTGGCAGGAAATCACATCAACTTCCCCACCCCTATACAGAACGAGGATATTTTAATTTTTTCCCCTTGCCCCGGTTGCATCATGAAGATTAAACTCAAAACCTGGCTCAACGGGGTTCACTTTTGCCAATCCCAACTGGGGA
>NC_051410.1:27898936-27899400 GCF_015228065.2 Penaeus monodon
TTGTTTGAGAAGTCGAATATATCAAAAATCTATTTTATACTATTTAAAATATAAAGTCAACAAATTAAAAGGGAAGCCCTTGATCTAATACCTGGGTCCCATCCCCTTTTATAAGGGAACAACAATCATCATAATCCAACAGTTATTCTACAACTCTAAGCAGGATTCATCAAAGTCACATCCTACCCTCCCAAGGCATGGGTTTCATAAAAATCTTCATTCTAAATATCAAAATTTGGTAGTATACAATTTTACATCTGCGGCTTAATATTTATAGCACCAAATTAGCACCACAAAAATAACAATATAACGATCCTACTAACTTGTCTTTAAACTTTCTGTTGGTTCTGTAGTTAACCTATTCACATAACAAATAAGGCATATTATAGGGGACATAATCTCAAATCTTTTGGGTTGTGTCTAACCTTACTCTGTAAGGTTTCGCTTTTCATCTGCTTGACATA
>NC_051410.1:27899465-27899686 GCF_015228065.2 Penaeus monodon
ACTTTGATTAGATTAATTTTAATTCAATCATTTTTCGGAAAGGGCATGCATTTCTCCAAGATCTTTCTCCCCTCTTTTATCCCCCTGTTTCATCTTTTGCAGTTCTCAGAACTATTTTGACAAAAATTTAAAATTTTTTAAAAAATTCAGTGTTATCAAAATTTTCTTCTCCAGTACATTAGCTGCTTATTCTGATCATATCCCACATTAACTGCCACCAA
>NC_051410.1:27905192-27905423 GCF_015228065.2 Penaeus monodon
AGATAAAACAATAAATAAAAGCAATAAATCGTAAAATTAAGACATTAAGAAAAATATAAATATCATGAAAAATATGTAATATAATCTGCTGCGATTCATTGATAAGATCCGTAACAATAATAAAACTCTTTCATGATAAAAATGAAATTAAAGCGGATAATATGCAAAAAGAAACCATAAAAACTAAGATACAAGGGATGTGCATATCCCGTTATCCACACACCTTGTAAT
>NC_051410.1:27909696-27910192 GCF_015228065.2 Penaeus monodon
ACACACACACAACACAAAACAGAGGCAGAGACCTCAGAGGTCTGTGAGATACTTTATTAATGATGCAATAAAGAAGAGAAAGAAAACAATGACGCACTGGGAACAAAGCAGAACACTATACGATAAGATGGAGTACAGAAGATAAAAAAGTTGGCAAAGACACTAGCGGCCATTGCGAATGCAGAGGCGTGTAGGGACCTGCAAGGGGAGCTGGAAACATCTGAAAGAAAGACAATATATGGGATAGCAAAGGATCATATGAAGCAGATGAAGGATTCGAATGATGTGATTCTAGCGGATGAGAAAAAGATACAAGAGAGATGGAAGGAGTACTTTGGCGGTCTCTTGAATTAGGGGATCTCCGTGGGACCATTATTATAATGGAACACCATACCCATAGTGTGAGGAGAAGTGGCAAAAGCTTGTTTGTGTTTCATTATGTTACCGAGAACTAGCCTTTCACTTAACAAAATGGGCTCTAAAAAATTTAAATTTG
>NC_051410.1:27910222-27910702 GCF_015228065.2 Penaeus monodon
TGGGATAGCTAATTTAAATTTTTAGAGCCCATTTTGTTAAGTGAAAGGCTAGTTCTCGGTAACATAATGAAACACAAACAAGCTTTTGCCACTTCTCCTCACACTATGGGTATGGTGTTCCATTATAATAATGGTCCCACGGAGATCCCCTAATTCAAGAGACCGCCAAAGTACTCCTTCCATCTCTCTTGTATCTTTTTCTCATCCGCTAGAATCACATCATTCGAATCCTTCATCTGCTTCATATGATCCTTTGCTACCCCCAAAATTGTTTTCTTCAGAGTTTCCAGTCCCCTTGCAGGTCCCTACACGCCCCTGCATTCGCAAGGGCCCCTAGGTCTTTTCCCAAAATTTTTATCTTCTGTACTCCATCTTATCGTATAGTGTTCTGCTTTGTTCCCAGTGCGTCATTGTTTTCTTTCTCTTCTTTATTGCATCATTAATAAAGTATCTCACAGACCTCTGAGGATCTCTGCACTC
>NC_051410.1:27915053-27915338 GCF_015228065.2 Penaeus monodon
AAAATTTATTACAAGGTTTTTGTGGATAAGGGATATGCACATCCTTGTTCTTATTTTTTATGGTTTTTTTTTAAAATTTTATCCGTTTTAAATTTTTCATTTTTATCATGAAAGAGTTTTATTATTGTTACGGATCTTATCAATGAATCGCAGCAGATTATATTACATATTTTTCATGATATTTATATTTTTCTTAATGTCTTAATTTTACGATTTATTGCTTTTATTTATTGTTTTATCTTGTGTATATTATCTTTTATTATAATAGATATAAGAATTAAATTT
>NC_051410.1:27920757-27921557 GCF_015228065.2 Penaeus monodon
TATGGTGGCAGTTAATGTGGGATATGATCAGAATAATGTCAGTCTAATGTACTGAGAGAAGAGATATTAGATAACACTGTTTGAATTTTTTAAATTTAAGTTGTTTGTCAAAATGAGTTCTGAGAATCTGCATAGAGATGAAACAGGTGTAGATGAGAAAGAAGGTGAGAAAGATACTGTGGCAGAAATGCATGCCTTGCCGAATGAAGTGATTGAATTAAACTTAAGTCTAATCAAAGTGAATGAAAGAAATAAGGAAAAGAGTAAAAGAGAAGAGGGACTAGAAAAAAAAAATTTAAGAGAAGTATGTCAATGCAGATGAAAAAGCGTAGAACCCCTTACAGATGTAAGAGTTAGACGACAACCCAAAAGATTTGAGGATTATGTCGTATAATATAGCATTATTTGTTATTTTGAAAAGGTTAACTACAGAACCAACAGGAAGTTTAAAGACAAGTTAGTAGGTATCAGTTATATTGTTATTTTGTGTGGTGCTAATATTGGTGCTATAATTTTTAAGCCGCAGATGTAAAATTAGTTATACTACCAGATTGTGAAAATTTAGAATGAAGATTTTGATGAAACCTATGCCTTGGCCAGGATGGATGTGACTTTGATGAATCCTAGCTTAGAGTTAGTTTGAATAACTGTTAGGATTGATGATGATTGTTGTTCCTTATAAATGGGTGATGAGGACCCCAGGATATAGTAGATCAAGGACCCTTCCTTATGAATGTTGTCTGACTTTATATGTTAACTAGTATAATATAGATTTAGATATATTCGACTTCTGCAGAACA
>NC_051410.1:27921619-27922071 GCF_015228065.2 Penaeus monodon
AGTTGGATATGGCTAAATGTGAACCCAGTTGAGCACTAGGTTAGAGTATCTAATATTATGATGCAACCGGTGCAAGGTTAGAAACAATTAACATACCTCTGATTCTGTATGGGGGCTGGGGAAGTTGATGTGATTTCCTGCAACAGATAGGCCTGTCAATGTGTAAAGATTAGATCCCCCTGGGCTGTATTTTGGTAGAGTGCCCCAGTATTGTCTGATAGTACGATACAAAATTTGTATGGGACTTTGTATACAATCTAGTGATATGTCTACCCTCCTCGAGCATGAGAATGTGTAACCAATTCTGAATACAGAAAAGGAGCGGCCCAAGACATTTGTATTTTGATATTGATATTGACTGATAACTAGAAATGTGAATCTTGATAATGGTAGTATACTTATGAAATGTGATTAATTTGTTCCTATACTTGGTTCGACGAATTTTTGGTCTC
>NC_051410.1:27923239-27923439 GCF_015228065.2 Penaeus monodon
GAAAATTAGAATTAATGATAAAAAATATTTTAGCTTAGCTTACCTTAAAAGATTCATTTTCTTATATACCACAAGGGAACACCGATTCCGTTTTCTTTAGGTCTTTTGGAAGTACAACTATTTCCAAGGTTTATAATGATAGCAGTGTTGATAACGCCAGTGATAGGTAGCTACTACTGCTGCTAATAACTTTGGTTACA
>NC_051410.1:27923841-27924296 GCF_015228065.2 Penaeus monodon
AATCTGCTGCCATTTAGTAATAGAAATAGTAAAATTGGTAACTTTCGCTGTAAAAGAGATATCATAAAGATAAACATGTAAAAAAGAAACCACACACAAATAATAATAGTATTAGTAAACTAAAATTAAAATTGCAAGGATAAAGAAATAAAAGAAAGGTGCATTCGCAGCAGGGAAAGGATGTCAGTTATGCGTGGAAAACGAAAAATTCATGGGAAGTTTTATTTATAAAACTTATTATCTGGCGTTTTCCAGGTCTTGACAGTTTTCATACATCAGTACACTGTTGGGTTTTTTGTGCAAATCAAAATTTCCAGCTATAATGGCTGCTACACACAAAGGCTGCGTACTTCAACAGAGGGCAGCACAGACGCTGGCGGGAAATTATCTTTTTTATCTATGTGTTACAGAAACCGTAGCAAAACTCGAAAAAAAAAATTATAGCTATAATGATA
>NC_051410.1:27930544-27930651 GCF_015228065.2 Penaeus monodon
GGACTAAAAATTGGAAAAAAAAACTGCTGACCGGAGACCTGCAGCCGCATCGCTGTCATCGCTCGTCCTCCTAGCCTCTGCTTTTTACACAATTATCAGAAAAAAAA
>NC_051410.1:27940700-27941490 GCF_015228065.2 Penaeus monodon
TATGGTGGCAGTTAATGTGGGATATGATCAGAATAATGTCAGTCTAATGTACTGAGAGAAGAGATATTAGATAACACTGATTTTTTAAAATTTAAGTTGTTTGTCAAAATGAGTTCTGAGAATCTGCATAGAGATGAAACAGGTGTAGATGAGAAAGAAGGTGAGAAAGATACTGTGGCAGAAATGCATGCCTTGCCGATGAAGTGATTGAATTAAACTTAAGTCTAATCAAAGTGAATGAAAGAGATAAGGAAAAGAGTAAAAGAGAAGAGGTACTAGAAAAAAAAAATTGAAGAGAAGTATGTCAATGCAGATGAAGAGCGTAGAATACTTACAGATGTAAGAGTTAGACGACAACCCAAGAGATTTGAGGATTATGTCGTATAATATAGCATTATTTGTTATGTGAATAGGTTAACTACAGAACCAACAGGAATGTTTAAAGACAAGTTAGTAGGTATCAGTTATATTGTTATTTTGTGTGGTGCTAATATTGGTGCTATAATATTAAGCCGCAGATGTAAAATTAGTTATACTACCAGTTGTGATATTTAGAATGAAGATTTTGATGAAACCTATGCCTTGGCCAGGATAGGATGTGACTTTGATGAATCCTAGCTTAGAGTTAGTAGAATAACTGTTAGGATTGATGATGATTGTTGTTCCTTATAAATGGGTGATGAGGACACCAGGATATAGTAGATCAAGGACATTCCTTATGAATGTTGTCTGACTTTATATTGTTAACTAGTATAATATAGATTTAGATATATTCGACTTCTGCAGAACA
>NC_051410.1:27941552-27942004 GCF_015228065.2 Penaeus monodon
AGTTGGATATGGCTAAATGTGAACCCAGTTGAGCACTAGGCTAGAGTATCTAATACTTCATGATGCAACCGGTGCAAGGTTAGAAACAATTAACATATCCTCTGATTCTGTATAGGGCTGGGGAAGTTGATGTGATTTCCTGCAACAGATAGGGCCTGTCAATGTGTAAAGATTAGATCCTCTGGCTGTATTTTGGTAGAGTGACCCAGTATTGTCTGATAGTACGATACAAAATTTGTATGGGACTTTGTATACAATCTAGTGATATGTCTACCCTCCTCGAGCATGAGAATGTGTAACAATTCTGAATACAGAAAAGGAGCGGACAAGACATTTGTATTTTGATATTGATATTGACTGATAACTAGAAACGTGAATCTTGATAATGGTAGTATACTTTATGAAATGTGATTAATTTGTTCCTATACTTGGTTCGACGAATTTTTGGTCTC
>NC_051410.1:27943068-27943263 GCF_015228065.2 Penaeus monodon
TTTTAGCTTAGCTTACCTTAAAAGATTCATTTTCTTATATACCACAAGGGAACACCGATTCCGTTTTCTTTAGGTCTTTTGGAAGTACACCTATTATCCAAGGTTGATAATGATAGCAGTGTTGATAACGCCAGTGATAGTGTAGCTACTACTGCTGCTAATAACTTTGGTTACACGTAAAAGGTAAAATGAGGA
>NC_051410.1:27943835-27944057 GCF_015228065.2 Penaeus monodon
TGGAAAACGAAAAATTTCATGGGAAGTTTTATTTATAAAACTTATTATCTGGCGTTTTCCAGGTCTTGACAGTATCATACATCAGTACACTGTTGTTTTTAGTACAAATCAAATTGCCAGCTATAATGGCTGCTACACACAAAGGCTGCGTACTTCAACAGAGGGCAGCACAGACGCTGGCGGGAAATTATCTTTTTTATCTATGTGTTACAGAAACCGTAG
>NC_051410.1:27952833-27953555 GCF_015228065.2 Penaeus monodon
AGCTTACTGCCGTTAGTGCAACTATTTTTGCGCTGTTTTTCAATCAGCTATATATATATCTACATAGCGTGCATTAGGTTGTTGGGTGCACTTTATTACATTAACCTCCACACCCGTTCCTTGTTGGCATGGATGGAGTATGCAGGCCCGGACTATAATAAAGCAAAATGCAGGTATATTAAAAATGTAAATTACTGATGAATTTTTTACACACTGAAAAAAAATCCTATTTTTTTCCCAGTTATCAGAGGGTAGTGATGGCTTTAAAGCGAAAAGATATTTGGAAATATGCTATAAATACGACACAAAAATATTACATTAGTATCTTTTCTAAGCTTGTGTCTCCTGTTATGTATAGTTCTCTACCTGAAATTTTTTTTGTTGGCAGCGTTTAAACGTTTTGTAGGTCTTTCCCACTTCCGCTTACGAAATGGAAAGGTTCACCCCAAAATTTTTTTTTTTTTTAAATCCGTCTCAAACCCCACACACACACGAAGGGAATATATATTGCGTTTTTGGGAAATTGATGTTTTAAGGCTTTATACTGGGAAAAACAAAAACTAACACTATTACCTAGGAAGGGTTTTTTATTCAGTTTAAACAATCAAATGTTAACAGGTATAATCCCATTGCATGTTGAAAAAAAAACAGTAAACGCTGAAGATCCAAACCCAGGCATAATGGGAAATTTTGAGTCAGTTATATGGCTTTTCTTTTTTTAG
>NC_051410.1:27953583-27953762 GCF_015228065.2 Penaeus monodon
GTGGAATGTTTTTTTTCCTAATAAAGGGAATATTACCATAGCATATGGTTTATTGAACTTTTGGGCAACCGAAAACGGGCCATATTTGACGAAATTTTAAAAACAAAAAATTAGTGTTGGCCATTCATCAGAACAAAAGTCAAAAAAATGTTTACCCTTTTATATAACAGATATGTTTC
>NC_051410.1:27954170-27954948 GCF_015228065.2 Penaeus monodon
TACACATTTTTAATTCGCAACGGGAAAACTTAATGGCTTTTCGCAATTTCAGGGAGACCCCGTTTCTGCTTTTCCCAAAATTAAGATGTGTGTGCATACGAAATAATTTACTTATCTGTCTAAACAGCTGGTGCATCTTAATTACACTAATCAGACTAATCACTACGTGTAAACCTCCAATTATCCCGAGGTCCAGTGCCTCGCCATAATAACAAATATTTCAGTTTCCCAAAAACTGCATTCCGAGCCAATACATTCTCCCTACGGAATGCTCAGCCGAGAGGTGGACAGTCAAGGACATTAGGAGATGGGCGCTCACGTGTCCGGGACAGGCTTGGTCAATGACCTACGTGACTCCGCCTGTGGGCACGAGACCTCCGGTAACAGTTGGTGCTATGTAGAGCCTGGATAACGAATAAAGTTGTTAAATGTCATATACATTTCAATTTGTATATTTTTTGTGCATTTTCCTGAAAGGATACGTATGAGTCAGTTCAAAAATGTTACATAACAAGCAGAATAAAGCAATTGAATTGGATAAAAGAACACAGGAATTGTCTAGCCCAGGCCAGAGGTACGGAATCAGCCAACAAAAACAATAATCAAAAAAAGGTGATCCCAAAGCTTTTCGCCCCTGGTTTCCCCCCCCCCGCGAGCCCCGCGTAGCTAAAGATACTTCCGTACAGTCGCTTCCATTCATTCGTTACCTTCGTCCCTTCCTCGCAGAATTCACTTCCTCATACCAGGGATAGAGTATCCGCCCCAACTAGGCATTACT
>NC_051410.1:27958103-27959010 GCF_015228065.2 Penaeus monodon
CAAAAGCGACAAATATATATGTGTGCAAAATTAATTCATGCGAGTTGCAGGAGGGCTTGAATAAACAACCCACTTTCACCACTGAAAGAATTAGGACGTTTGAATGGGACGAGACCCACTTGCTGGTCCAGAGTCGGGTTATATAAAGAATATCCGTGACACAGAAATATGCATGTTTATCTTAGCACTTTCTCTTATTTCTTTTCCTCTTGCTTCTTCCATCGGATTTCCTTTCCTTTTACTATCAGTTTTTATTTACGAAAATAAGCGCTAATATCAAAAGATATCAGGCCTATATCCAATGAAGATAATCATAGTAATCCAGGGTTGGACTTATTAATAGAGATTCACTATGGATAGCTAGGGTGGGATAGGGGGCAGGGAGGGATCAGGGGGTGGGGGGTGGGAAGCCCAATCAATCATTTCCAGTAGTTTTCAGTCAAGTGTGGAATGCGGTTGGCATTAGCTTAAGCCTCGCTGGCGATTTCCAACCTTGAAAAACGTACATTGTACTTCCTTTGTTTCTTTCTATACAACAGGACTTTAATCAGATTCATTGCGAACAACGAGAATAAAAAAGTACGACTAATAATATTAACAGAAAAAGCAACAATGTTACAGAAATACAAACATAGCGCTTCAGTGACTAACAATCACATCAAGTACTAAAATATTAAACAGTGAAACAATACAGTAACTTAAATCCAGCTCATATGTTTCATAGCACTAGCACAATTATCTAAATGAAATGAATGTTATGCTAAGGTATTTTCAAAAGGTCAAGCGCGAGCGATGGCCGATGGACAGGAAGGTTACCCGCTACACACTGAAGCAGATGGCCTGAAGGACAGTAACACTTTCTTTAGAATATAACACTTAATAGCCATTTCCTTTATTGAAGATATAA
>NC_051410.1:27960015-27960526 GCF_015228065.2 Penaeus monodon
TTCTTTCTTTCTTTCGCATTTTCATGCTCGTCTTGAAATGTCCGACTGGAACGACGGTTCATGACGGTCCTTTCTGTCCGCCCCGACGCCTCCCCGTGCCGACGTCCGATGCGACCTTTATTTCCCGCTCACATTGATGGCTTTACACATCACTTACTGCTTCATTTTTGTGAAGGTCATGTCGATCTCTCGGCGTGAGTGTATGTTCAACATCAGAGAAATCGCGCCTTCACTGCATCCCGAGATATAGGCTCTGTAATTTAGTCTCTGTCCCCCCCCCCTGCTTTGCTAACCGCATTAACTCGCCTTGTGCCTTAGTATTTCCAAGTTTGCACTTTCTCTCGCCGGAACGAGAATGATTATCATTATTTTCTTGATTGCACAGCAAATTACAAAGCCACGGAAAAGGGAAAGACAATTCGTGCAGCATACGGATTGTTATTCTAGTAGTATTTTTTTCATTATGCGCTCTCATCAAGGTTATTTCAACACAAAACCCACTCCACAGCCC
>NC_051410.1:27960554-27961238 GCF_015228065.2 Penaeus monodon
TCATGACACACGAAGCCTTTTATACATATCAGTCCTGATATTGTTCTTGTCCAACTGACCCCTATATTCATCCAGAGAATCAGCGGCGGTTTACATGAGCGCGCACACGGAAGATCCAGCTGCGTCATGTACACAAGGCCGCCTGCAAGGTCGTGGCCGTGTGGCAGCTCTCGGCTTGTTTGGCATGAATAAATATACCATCGCCCACGTATATCACTCAAGGGAAAGACGGTAAATTTCAAGATCACGGTTGACCTTAGATTCCAAGAATGGGGGCATGGTCTTAGAATATGTGGGAGTGGAGTCTTGGCATCTTGATCAAATATGATTTCTTTCAGTCATGGCTAACTAACTTTCATACATGTAAAATACACCCAAACGTGTTTTTTTGGCGTCTTTTTCTCAATCAACTGCATTGCTCTATCACTAGAACTGTGTGTGTTGTTGACAAGTGCGGTTCAGGTCCACTATACTGTATAGTTTTTTTATGCGCAAAATAATAAATTCAGTAAAAAAAAATGTAGGCAGGTAGCGAAGTACACATGCCTAGAAATAGGTCAGTAATAAAGTAATAGACAGAAACAAATATGAAATGTAGAATAGTCCTACTTCATAGACCTACACATGGACTATTTGAAACAAATATATAAATAAATCTCCCTCTGAGTAGCTATATTAAGTTCG
>NC_051410.1:27961729-27962116 GCF_015228065.2 Penaeus monodon
TGAACCCATATAAAAAAATAAAATCGTTTCGCGTCAATGAGCAGAATCAAATCCGGGAGCCCGCCACTCAAGGGGGGCCCCCGGGTTGGGGACCTGTTTCAAAAGTATCCTTTAGGCCGCCAACATTTCCCTTTGAGTTGTTTAACAAAAAGGCTCGTTTTCAAGCCAATTACCTTTTACCACATATTATGCACAGAAATGTTTTCATGGTGTATGATATCCTAATATGAAACTGACTGATAATTCCTGTATCAGCCCTGCCATTATGCTAATCCCATTACGCACTAATATCCAGATAACTTAGTCAATAATCAAAGCTCTATTGAATGTTACGTCCATCACAGACATACTCTTTGTTCCGGGGTTTAGTTAAAGCATATTTTTGCT
>NC_051410.1:27962357-27964156 GCF_015228065.2 Penaeus monodon
GCGCGCGTGTGTGCGCACAGACAAATAAACTGGTAGTCTATATAAAAGAACAGTCTATTTATGTCTATGTCTATATATTTCTGTCCATTTAAGTTTAGGTGTACATCTATTGATTTTAATAAGCATTCTTTACTACTAAGCAATAATCCTTAAGAATCATGAACTAAGCATTTAACAACAAACGACCCTGTTTATACGAACACAAATAATTACCACATAAGTCTAGTTTGCGGCTTCACGAAAGTTTCGCTTAAACATTCAAAGCAATGATTCATTACTTTGTGCATTCATGGAAGAATATTACATAATGCAACTGACACCTTTCTGCTCATTTTATATATCTTGTCCAACAACCTCCATATAATCACAGTATAATGGGATAATTCCCATTATACTGTGATTATATTTCGCGTTTGGTGATATTCACGGGATCTTTCGCGAATTCCGGTTATATGGATCCCAAATTTAATCAAACTCTAAACTTTATCTGGTGTTGGAATAAAGAGAAAATATACCGTTGAAAGAAAAAAAAAATATTGTTTCTAATTTACTAAATTCGGAGTTGAAGAACATGTCATTCTTTGATAAACAAGGAAATCTAGGACTGCGCCAGACTTCCCCCGCTTTATATCAATCCCTTCTATGACGCATATATTGTTATTTCATAATCTACTGAACCGAAGACTAAATTGCTTTCCATTGCTATTAAACCAAGTGCATTTGAATACATTACACCCATCGGACCAGTTGCGAAGGAGTAGCGTGTGTTAGTCATCCAATAATCTTAAACCGAGGAAAGTGAAATTGTGGCATACCACTATAATTTTTAACAATGAGAGTCGGGTCGTTCATGATTAACCTGATAAATAAAATGTTGAGAAGATTACTTGAAATATGAATGTAAGAGGTACAGCTAAAGAGTGTCATATAATTAGTTTATATTACTCTTAAATAATCCGGGACACTTCACATACCTGTGATTCAGCAGCCTCTCGATACACCACGAGGCCAGAGACAAGTAAGGAGGAGCTAAAATCGCCTAACGTGTTTCAGAAATGAGAAACCAGAGCAATGGTTTAACTGGCAAAGTGAAAACACGATAACAACAACTTTCACAAACTGATGAATTTAAAATAAATTGACAAAAACAATTTCGGTCGGACAGTATTTGTTTAACAACTACACGATTGTGCAATAGACGCAAATTGCTATTGTCAATCAGAAGTACAGCATACGCATTTTGTAATAGCAGCTACGAAAATAAATAGATTTAATAGATTATTTATTTTCCAAAATTAGGTACTTTTATTATTGCATTATTCGTTATTCTCGATCAAAAAATATTATCATCCTTTGTATGCTACTGAGACTGATTTGTCTCTTCTGCGGGTTACTCCAAAATCTTTCAGCTGATTCTGACATCTCAAAATAAATGTCAAATAAGTATGAACTGTGAATCTGACTGCCCCCATTCAGAGCCACGGGAAAATGTTCAGTGGTTTGGCAATAGGTGAAAATGTAAAAAAAAAAATCATTAAAGTACCTTCTCAGTCAGGATATTTTTACCCATCAGATTCACGTGTACTTATATTTTTATCTTATAGATTTTCTACTCATATGGATTGATATATTGTTTTTTAATATTACTTTATCAACATTAGGTTTTCTCTCATTTCTACGTGTACCTATATTATTATGGTCTGGCGAATGCATCGGCCAGTTTCGGCAGATTCGACGAAATTCTCCGGCCCAAAGTCATTCTGTTGCATCTGTCTTCTTCTTTCTTCTTTTAACGGTAG
>NC_051410.1:27965002-27965247 GCF_015228065.2 Penaeus monodon
ATCCCCCCCTTTGTTTTCCTTATTCCCACGCCACTCTGTAGGCGGGAAAAGGAGCTAATTATGGTTCTTTAAAGTCAAGAACAAAAAAAATCTCAAGACTCCACATAGTTATAATCCTGGGATATGCAAAAAAAATAATAAATAAAATGACATACGATTAAAATGACTATTTTAAAATATTAATTAACCTGGTAACAACAATAGAATACTTAAAATATAGAGAACATTAAACGCTTCTGATATGC
>NC_051410.1:27965291-27965413 GCF_015228065.2 Penaeus monodon
CTACCGAGCTTCTACTTTAAAAAGGGCCACCGTGATCTTTATGAATATATATAAAATCTTAAAATGTAAAGTAAATGGGCTTAGGTGCTTTGTCCTCTTCGGGCAGGAAAGTCGGATAAAAC
>NC_051410.1:27965544-27965643 GCF_015228065.2 Penaeus monodon
CAGAGGACGTGTTATACTAGAGCTGATGATCGCATCGGGAAGGCTTCGATGCTGCAAAGCCGTCTCCGCAACCCTATTGACAATACACAGAGAAATTGC
>NC_051410.1:27965797-27966090 GCF_015228065.2 Penaeus monodon
TACACATCCCATAACAATCTCCCTTTTCCAGGGCCGGAATTATAAGGGGAGACAGGGGGTAACTGCACGGGCCCCTACAAGATAAGGGGGGAAAATGAAATAATAATAAAACTGTTTTTATTATTAAAAAGAACCAATGAAGTGTAAGTGACAGCACCCGAGAATAGAAGGGCAGGGTGCCCCAATCCATTTCAAAGCAGTGCCCTCACCCTTTGAATAATTTTGTAAATTGGAAACTATACTGTACTAAGAAAAAAATATTTTATCTTTTATCTTATATTTAGTTCGCATTC
>NC_051410.1:27966250-27966343 GCF_015228065.2 Penaeus monodon
TGATGCATATATATATACACCCATACACACAGTCAAGACTTGGAGCCACAGATAATTGAACTATTAAGATAATAAGGGGTGAGTAAAATGTAC
>NC_051410.1:27966746-27967339 GCF_015228065.2 Penaeus monodon
TCTCCAACTCGAATTTTTATACCCCGTTTCTATATAACTCAGAAGTTGTGTTGTGGAAAAAGTGAATGGGATTGGGTGCTTATTTAGCCAGAATCGAGATCTTCATAAGCAGTATATAACACGTAGAGCTAACTCTGCATGCGAATCGGCATGGTATCTCAAGAAATAAGAAGAGATTACCGGGTAGAATCTATGTAGGTTCGATACCTATGAAATGTGTTTTCCTCCAAATAAACTTTTTTTTTTATGTGAGTAAATGATGATAACGAATATTATTGATGTTGGTGTTTAGAATATGGTTCGATATACATATTTTACATTTGCAGTGTTATTACTGTTAGCATTGTTGTGTGATACTCATTTGTTAATTCCTATTCGGTATTAAGAAACTGTTATTGTTGTTGATAAGATTATATTTACTCGTTGTTTTATTCATAGAAATAAAATATTATCATGTATTGTTATTTATTATGACGTAATGTTTAATAATATAATGAAATTCAAATACAATATAGCATAACATAATCCAAGCCAAAATGATACCGTACGGCCGATAAAACCTATATCCTTCTCAGACGGGATCTTTTTTTTTT
>NC_051410.1:27967364-27967783 GCF_015228065.2 Penaeus monodon
CATAGGTAGTCATATATTTCCCTTAATGTAGATTTCATTTTCCGAATGTTCTTAGCAGCACCTCTTTTCCCCTTTTGAATAGTTATCTTTAAATTCTGTTTAATTAAGTCTAAGTGTCCCCCCCCCCCAAAGAAAAAAAAACGCTATGTACGTTTTGTTGTTAAATCCTTACATTTTTTTTTACCTTGTCCTCCTTTGATTCAGTTCTTCCTTCAACTTCCACATAAGAATATATTCTTCTTTCTTTGTCTTTAATTCTTACTATCATTATTAGAAAGCTGGATCTCCTTATATAGATAACTATCCTTTTCAAATATCAGTCCATTATTGTCTTTATCCAATACTATCTGATTATCATCTTTTGTTATCAAACTCTGTGCATCTTTTCCTTCACCTTTATATCTTCTACTATATCTTCT
>NC_051410.1:27968149-27968237 GCF_015228065.2 Penaeus monodon
ATTTTTCAAAACCGTGTTAATATATTTTTTATCTATTTCATCCATCATGTCTTCATGCTATGTATAGGAGAGAGGCAGTAGCCTCAAA
>NC_051410.1:27968723-27970019 GCF_015228065.2 Penaeus monodon
TCTTTAAAAAGCCGTGATATTTATAAGTTTGAAGTCATCATTATCTCAAGTGAATACCTGTCTTCGGAGGGTTTTCATTATTCTGTCATTATTTATGATTATTCATTGTCATCCAGCGCAACATATCTACTTCCTTAATTGCTCAGATGAGCCCTGATTATTCTGAATAATGTAGAAAAGGCAAGAATTGATATGAATTATTTCCTAAAGATATATAATCAGTGTCTTCCTAAGTGCAGTATACATTGCTGGATGGAAATGTAGTATTAACACATTGATAATATATCTGTAGGTTTCAGTGCACGCAGGTATACGTGCGACCTTGATCAGTGACAGTGAACATTTGCGTGCCTCGCCGTTAACACCCTAATTTCAGGATGTTTCCATGCGAAAAGAATAATGTATCCGTGGCGTATGGAACAGGCAGATAGTAACGCTCATCGAAGTTCAGAAAAGGTGGATTTAGGGGGATCCCTTTGTTTGATAAACAGCAGACCAATTACCCGATACAAAAGAAATGTATATTGGAATAATCTAGGCAAGGATGGAAATACACGTGTTGAATTAGATGTCAGATGGCCTGTTCTGGTAATAAACCTTACTATTTCTGCTCAGCATCAGTCAGTTTTCGTATATATTAAAACTAATAATTTATCTCACATCATCTGAAAGTGAAGATCGTCAAATAAAAAAAAAGAACCATTCATTCCACCATTTATTTTCTTTAATTCAAAACAACTCACTCGACAGATAAAATCGCAGAAAACGTATCAGGCTCTTGACAGTATCAACTGACGAATGGTCACAGAAACTCAACATACAATCCCCGGTACAGACAGCCTCTGTAGGAAAGAATGTTCAGTGCTGTGCAGTAAGCCTACTTAATTAAGGATGGGGAAGAACCTAATTACTTAAGTTTTGCATACAATTTAAGACACCGAACTCTCCAACACCGGATGGCATCAGCCTTTCAAAAGGTAATTGACTCTTTCTAGGGTCAGCGCTAAAGACAAAGAGCAGAATTCGCCTTAATAAGCAAATTAGCATTCAGCTAATTTCCGGTATACCACACTTTCCCGACTAACAATGTAACTGTAACTCCATAATGTACATCCTAATAATTTTTCAACCTCACGAAAACAATAAAATGATGGTTAAACACACTTAAGTGCAAATTGAATCCAGGATCTATGAGAACAAATGTGTAATTTCAGCAGCATATGTGCTACACTTTAAAATCCTTTTGCCACTCTCAGAATGAACAGTATAGTAATAGAGCATCAGTACCTACACCAG
>NC_051410.1:27970218-27970398 GCF_015228065.2 Penaeus monodon
TTATAGAAGAATTTCCACCAGCACCTACTTAAAATTCATAACATGATAACATGGGCTATAAGAATGTGTTGCCCTACTCCCAGACCCAGCAATCAGAAAGAATTTACAAAAGTAAGCAGACGGAAAATAAACAGTTACAATCACTGTTAACAATAAAACAAGGAAATAATACTAGAACCT
>NC_051410.1:27970586-27970735 GCF_015228065.2 Penaeus monodon
GTGGTTACTGAGCGGCTGATATTTCCGTCTGGTCGGGTCGCCGGCGCTGCGTCCCGGTGGGACCCATCGAGCAGCTGAAGTGGAAATGACTTTAGATTCTGAAGTGAAAAATAGGATAAACATAGTAAAAACAATAGCACGATCCAAAG
>NC_051410.1:27970887-27971921 GCF_015228065.2 Penaeus monodon
TTTTGGGGTGGGGGTGTTTGTGTGGTTGCTGGTGTGTGTGGGTGTGGTGGGGGGTTGTGTTGTGGGGTGGGGGGTGGGGTGTGTGTGGGGGTTGTTGGTGTGGGTGGGGGTGTGTTTGTGTGGTGTGTGTGTGGGGGTTTTTTGGGGGGTTGGGGTGTTGTGTTGGTGAGTGGGTGGGTGTGTGTGGGTGTGTGGGTTTGGGTTTGTGTGGGGTTTGTGTCTGGTTTTGTCTGGTTGTCGTTGTTGTTTTGGGTTTTTGTAAATGTGTTTATGTTCCTCGTGTGTGATTTATGTGAGCAAATAATTTTTTGAAAATAATCCCTTACGCCGTTGTGCAACTATTTTTGCGCTGTTTTTTCAATCAGCTTTTATATATATTATCTACATAGCGTCATTAGGTTGTTGGGTGACTTTTTTACTTTAACCTCCCACCCGTTCCTTTTTCAGGTGGAGTATGCAGGCCCGGCTATAATAAACTAAATGCGGTATTATAACAATAGTAATATTACTGATCTGAGATTGTTTATCACAGCTTGAGTAAAGTCACTATTTTTTTCCCGATAGATGGTATGTGATGGCATTAAGCGCAAGATATTTTGGAAATATGCTATAAATACGACACAAAAATATTACATTAGTATCTTTTCTAAGCTTGTGTCTCCTGTTATGTATAGTTCTCTACCTGAAATTTTCTTTGTTGGCAGCGATTAAACGTGTTTGTATGTCCTTTTCCACTTCCTTTTTACGAAAGGGAAAAGGTTACCCCAAAATTTTTTTTTTTCTTTTAATCCGTCTCACCACAAACACACACGCACTGATATAATTCCCGTTTTTGAGAAGTGTTTTTTAGAGTTAACCGGGGTAAAACAAACAAACACTTTTACTAGGAAGGGTTTTTTATTCATTTTCCCCAAATCTAATTTTATCAGCATAATACCATTTGCTGCTTGAAAAGAAAAACGATAAACCGCAGACCTAACCGGGCAAAAGGGGAAATTGTTGAGCTCAGTTTATAATGGCTATTC
Source organism: Penaeus monodon (assembly GCF_015228065.2). Lineage (NCBI taxonomy): Eukaryota > Metazoa > Arthropoda > Malacostraca > Decapoda > Penaeidae > Penaeus > Penaeus monodon. The sequence continues at coordinate 27,971,913 of NC_051410.1, forward strand.
AGTTTATTT
>NC_051410.1:27971952-27972138 GCF_015228065.2 Penaeus monodon
GATGGAATGTTTTTTTTTCCTAATAAGGCAATATTACCATAGCGATATGGTTTATTGAATCTTTAGACAACACGAAAGCGGACTCATATTTGACAGAATATTCAAAAACAAAATATTAGTGTTGCTGCCATATCATCAGAACAACAATGTCACATGTTTACCTTTCATATATACAGATATGTTTCT
>NC_051410.1:27972541-27974246 GCF_015228065.2 Penaeus monodon
GTTGTTATTGTTATTTATTTAAAAAATAATAAAAAAACAAAAAGGGAATACAACACATACATTTTATAATTTTTCCCAAAGCAAAACTATAATGGGGTTTACGCCTTTTCAGAAGACCCAGTTTCGCATCCCTTTTTGAGTTGTGCTACAAAAAATTTACTTTTTCTGTCTAAACAGCTGGTGCTCTTAATTACAAACAGACTAACCTACTGTAAAAATCCAATTATCCGAGGGCGTGCCCCGCCATAATAACAAATATTTCAGTTTCCCCCCAAAGCTTCCGAGCCAAAAAATTTTAAATTGGGGGTGGAAAGGAATTGGGGGGGCCCCCAAAGGTTTTAAACCAAAAAATTTTAAATTTTATTAACCGGTAAAAAAATTTTTAAAAACTTAAAATGTTTTTTTTTGGTTTTTCCGAAAAACAATAAAAAAAATTTTAAAAAAAACATAAAAAATTATATAAAACAGGAATTTAAACCACCTAATATTAAAACCCAAAAAAAAATTTTAAGGCCCAAAATAGTTCCCCGTTCCCAATCCCCCAAGGCCGCGTCTGCTGAAGTACTTTTTTTGAAAATTTTCATCTTACTTATCCCTTCCCCAAATTCATTCCCACCAATAAGAGTTCCCCCAAAAAGGATTTCCCCGCCCAAACTCCACGCTCTTAAACAAAACCCCATACAAAAAACACACCAAAAAAAAAAACCAAACCAACAACCAAACCCACTAACCAAAAACAAAACAAACACCCCAAAATTACAACAACAAACACAACAAAAAACAAAAACAAACCAACCAAATAAAAATTATAAACATATACATATATTATTAAAAATTTTATATATATATTATTTTTATAACCCATTAAAATAAATTTTTTTGTACTCATTAATTTAAGTGTTCATATAAGGTGTATAAATTTAAATTAACAAATAATAAAATAAATTTAAAAATATATTACCCCCCAACCCTATATTTATAAATATAATATAAAAATATAATATATGATTATTTATTATTAAAAATAATAATATTTAAAATTTAATAATTTTTTATAATAATTTATAATAATAGAAAATAAAAAAAAAAAATCATAACATAATCACAATATAATATATTTTCCGTAAAATATTTAGAATTTTAAAAATACATTTTCCCCCAACATTAAAATTTAATCAATAAAAACATAATAAAATATAATAATATACAAAAATAATATATATAAGAATATAAAAATAATAAATATAATATATATAAAAAAAAAAAATAAAAAATCTACCTATCAAAATATTTCCCCCATCACTTTATTACAAAACTTATAAAATAAATATAAAATATACCCAAAATATTAGTATATTAAACCTTAAAAAACACTAATTATAAAACATAACAATACCCTAATACTAATATATATATTTTTTAAAAATTATATAAATTTTTATAATAAATAAATTTTATTAAATTTATTTAATATATATTTTAATTTAAAATTTTTTTTTTATAAACATAATTTTTAAAAAATTCAAAAAATTTTAAAAAAAATAAAAAATTTTTTAATAAATTTTTTATTTGGGTCTGAGAAAATTTTAAAAAAAAGTTTTTTAAAAAAAATTTTTTTTAAATTTTTCCAAAAATTTAAATTTAAAAATTCTTTAAAAAATTTATTTTTTTTAAAATTTTTTTAAAATATTTAAAACCCCCCCCC
>NC_051410.1:27974265-27974337 GCF_015228065.2 Penaeus monodon
TTTATTTAAATTTTTTTCTACATTTCCTTTATTTTTTATTTTTTTTTTTAAAAAATAAAAAAACCCCCCCCC
>NC_051410.1:27974387-27974512 GCF_015228065.2 Penaeus monodon
TTTTTTCCCCTTTTTTTAAAATTTTTTAAAACCCCCAAACCCCAAAAATAAATTTTTTTTATATTTTATTAAAAAATTTATTTTTATAAATATTATTATAATATATTTTAATAAAAAATAATATA
>NC_051410.1:27974533-27974877 GCF_015228065.2 Penaeus monodon
AAAATTTTTATAAATTATTAAAATTTTGTGATAAATATTAATAAAAATTTTTATTAAAAATATATTGTATTATTAATTAATAAATAAAACAACCCCCCAAAAACACCCCAATTAATTTTAAAAAATATATTTAAAAAATAATTTATAATAATTAATATATAATTATTATATTTAATTTAAAATATATATATATATATATAAATATATAAAATATAAAATATATATTATTTAAAAATATATATTTAAAAATAATAAATAATTTTATATATTAAAATTTTAACAAAATAAAACCCTTAACTAATTATTTTCTATTTCTCCTTGCTTTTTACATTAAAACAATTTTT
>NC_051410.1:27975041-27975205 GCF_015228065.2 Penaeus monodon
AAAATTAAATTTAAAAATTAATTTAATATAAATTTTTTTATTTTTAAAATAAAAATAATAAAATAATATTTATAAACCCAACAAATAAAAAAAAAACAATATGGGGGCCTTTAAAAGGTAAAAATAAATTATAAAAATAAAGGTTTTTATTAAAACCCGGGTTT
>NC_051410.1:27975263-27975739 GCF_015228065.2 Penaeus monodon
GGATTTAAAAAAAAGGGTTAAAAAAAAAACAACATTAAATCATAACATTGATAATGCAACTTTTGAAAATTTATTGGGTCCGTTAACATCTAAATGGATATGTTAAAAAAAATTTATAGATTATAATATTTTAGAAAAAATTTTTTGGTGTGGGGTGGTGTTGTGTTTTGTGAATTTTGTGGGGGTTTATTTGTGTGGGTTTGGTGTTTTGTTGTGGTGTGGTTGGGTTTGTTTGTGGTAATGAAAATGTTATTTTGGAATTTTGAAACAAAAAATTTTGGATCTAATTTAAAACTTTAAGGGTTTAAAAACTTTCCATTAGAAAAATCATATTGTTTAATAAATTCTCCAACAAAATTAATAAGACAACATAATCCAGGCTGTTAAAAACAAAAATTTTTTTTTTGGGCAAAAAAATCCAAATTAAACTTTTTAAAAAACTTGGGCAAAAATTTTATTTTTCAAAGGCATTTCCC
>NC_051410.1:27976745-27976895 GCF_015228065.2 Penaeus monodon
CCTTTTAAATTTTTGGTAAAAGCCAAAAAGCCCTTTCCCCAACAACCCCCCACGGGGCCCGGGGGGGCCCCCTTCCCCTTTTCCCCTTTAAAAAAAATAAAAACCCAAATTTTTTTTTTTTTTAAAGGGTTTAAAAAGGGTTTTTTCCAA
>NC_051410.1:27977322-27977664 GCF_015228065.2 Penaeus monodon
TTTAACCCATTAAAAAGGCAAAATATATTTTTTTGGCAAAATTGTTCTGCGGGTGCGGGGGGGCCTTGAAAAAAAAAACCCCTTTCCCACTGAAAAAATTGGGAGTTTTGAATGGACGGACCCCTTCTGGTCCAGAGTCGGGTTTTAAAAAAATATCCTGACACAAAAAATATGCATTTTTTATTTTACACTTCTTTATTTTTTTTCCTCTTGCTTCTTCCATCGGTTTTCCCTTTCCCTTTTTACTTCTTTTTTAACGAAATAACACTAATATCAGATATCAGGCCTATTCCAATGAATATCTAGTTCCAGGGGTTTGGGCTTATTTAATGGAGTTCATAT
>NC_051410.1:27977715-27978195 GCF_015228065.2 Penaeus monodon
ACCCATCATCATTTCCATAGTTTTCAGTCAAGTGTGAATGCGGTTGGCATTAGCTTAAACCTCGCTGGCGTTTCCAACCTTAAAATACATTTACTTCCTTTTTTCTTCTAACAACAGGTTTTAATCAGTTTCATTCGAAACCGAAAAAAAAATACGACAAATAAATTAACAAAAAAAGCAAATGTTACAAAAAATACAACATAGCGTTCAGTGCAACAACCATAAAGTACTAAAATTTAAACGGGGAAAAAAAAAAGAAATTTAAATCCGTCATATTTTCAAGCACTAGCAAAATTTCTAAATGAAATAAAATGTTAGGCTAAGGTTTTTTCAAAGGCAAGCGCGAGCGGGGCCCGATGGACAAAAGGGTTACCCGCTACACACTGAAGCGGGGGCCTGAAGGACAGTAACACTTTTTAGAATATAACACTTAAAGCCATTTCCCTTTTTTGAAGATTAAAAAAATTTTAAATGTATAAC
>NC_051410.1:27978265-27978410 GCF_015228065.2 Penaeus monodon
ACCCCACTATTTTTATAAAAAATATTATTTTTATATATTTAAAAAAATTTTTTTTATATATAATTTTAAAAATTTTTAAAAAAAATTATAAAATATAAAAATATTTAAAATATTAATATTGGGGGTGTGTGTGGTGGCGAATTTA
>NC_051410.1:27979446-27979814 GCF_015228065.2 Penaeus monodon
ATGCTCGTCTGAAATGTCCGACGGGAACACGGTTCAGACGGTCCTTTTGTCCCCCCCCGACCCCCCCCGTCCCGCTCGATGCGACCTTTTTTCCCGCTCACTTTGTGCTTTACACACACTTACTGCTTCTTTTTTTGAAGGTCATGTCATCTCTCGGCTGGGGTTTTTTTAAAAAAAACCCCCCACCAAAAGTTGGTTTATTTTTCCCCCCCCCCCTGTTTCTAAATTCTTTTTTTAATTTTTTTCCTTTCTCTCGCCGGGGGCGAGAAAGATTACTTATTTTTTATTGCAAAACAATTAAAACCACGGAAAGGGAAAGACATTCGGCAGCATACGGATTGTTATTTTTTTTTTATTTTTTCAATTAT
>NC_051410.1:27980963-27982157 GCF_015228065.2 Penaeus monodon
GAATCACACACACATGCTTTCGTAGCACACATCTAACAAAAAGGACAATAAAAAGTGAGTTTGCATTATAGATTGATTACTAATTTGTTCTCTTATTCTTTATGTGTGCATTCACAATTTACTCGCACAATGTGTTCCATGTTACTTGTGTATTGCCACTGAAGTAAGCGTGGCAAGATAGTTAAATTAGCAAATGATGTGATTGTTCTTTTCTTGTTATGATAAGCATTTTTTTTTTATAATACAACTCAAATTAAAAGAAATACACGCCATGCAACAACAACAAAAAAAAAAAACATGTGTTGCCGACCTGTGATAGTGCACAGTGCACACAGAGGCACAGCATCGCAAAGTACCGTATTGAACGTCATTTAAGATGCCTTCAAATTTAGCAGGGCATGTACGAGAAAAAGTGGCACCACTTTCGAAAACAAAAGCTCGGGGCGATTTTTAAGTGAATCTTAAATGACGTTAAATACGGTACTTGAGTCATGGAAAGGCAACAAATCAATTCCCGCCCTGCTGTATCCTCAAACAGTGTAGAATGTAGAATGGGACGATATCCCCCCAAAAAGGTCCGCTTTTGTGCATTCTTAGATACATATATGATATATATTGAATGTTGCATATCAATTGAAATACTTCTTAAATCATTTTGCTCGCATGTTTAATTTCCCGTTGATTAATATATGTATTTGAAAAAATGAAAGCTTATCTAAGATTATTTTTTCCTACAAACAGACGTCATGATAAAGGATAACAATTCAATTATGGGGAGATTCACAAACGCAAAACAAACAAGGCTGGATGTTATATGTATGGAAATGAGTCTGCTCATACAAGTGATAGACACAGGAAAGAGGAGAACGCTAATTGTAAATATCAGGATTCTGACAGGTGACAAGCGACTGGCATAGCCCGTTTTCCATCATGGTGGCCGGCCCCTCTCCCTCCCCGCTTCCAGTCATTTCGCATTATTGTAAATGCTTGTTTCGGTATTTTGTAGTTACAATTCTTACTATGGCGATCACGAGCTGAATGTCAGTGTCTCGTTATTATAATTAGTATTGTTAAAATTACGTAAAAAAATAATCGACGTTATTATCAGTGTTTACATCGTATTTGTTATTAATGCTATGACTTAACAATAGAATTGTAGAAAAGGTGTGATTGAGATTAACTAGTTTCACAGTG
>NC_051410.1:27982217-27982586 GCF_015228065.2 Penaeus monodon
GCATTGACCATTGTTCAACAAAATTCATCATTATTATCACAGGTAATACAGTACTTCATTTTCTCCTAAAGGTAGACATTGCAGATTATATACTCTTACCAGTAAATTTTACCAGTAGTATTCTTAAATATGTAGATATGATGGTGATAACACCAGTAATAGGGATAATGCTGTCCATAAAATGATGGTTGGAAAAGCTACGCACAAAAGATAAAATCAGAAAATTATTATTGAAGAAGGTAAGGTTATTCTACCCAGGCTGCTGTTACTAGCTTAAAGCTGATATAAGTTTTATGTTATGAAACATTACCTCCTTTCAGGGTCTTCATACTGCCCCCCCCCCCCCATTCGCCGAGGCAGTCCGGTGTT
>NC_051410.1:27983480-27983968 GCF_015228065.2 Penaeus monodon
CTGTGTTGTATATCCTGTTGCCGTTTACTTTATTATCCAACATAACTGAAACTGAATCCATGCCATTGTCGCCATTAGGTGCAGCTCGCAAGTCTCTTATCCAAGTGCCCATTCATTCCATTGTTTTGGCCCTTTATCCTAAATTCCCTCTGCTCCCTCGCGCACCCTACCGTCTCGGCTACGGGGCAGGGCAACCAATCCGAAATATCCTAGTCTGTCGGGTGGGATAATCAGCGAAAGTGTTCGCACTGGGTTAGTAGGTCATCTGGAATGTCTCCGAGGGAAACCATCGGACTCTATTACGCCGACAGTAGACCTATTAGGGAGTGGGTTGGGCTTCTCTCTGCCCCCCATTCGCCGCCTGTCCCCGTGACTGGGTGGTTTCTCGGGCGGTTGCGTGAGGCGGGGGCGCACGCTCTCCCGGGGAGGCGAGTGCTGCGCGACTCTAGAACTTTTTGCGGCTCATTTCGGTCTCTCTACGCACATCT
>NC_051410.1:27985616-27986164 GCF_015228065.2 Penaeus monodon
ACCTATCTCGCTTAAACGTATATCTTTGACTACGTCTTTCATTCTTGATGCATCCCGCACCGGCGCCTCGAAATGTCAGTGCACAGAAATAGTTTGTCCGGCGCCCATTTAACAAACGACAAAACGTCTAGCCATCTTAGTAGGTCAGGCGCGTATGCTACTGCCCTGGCGTTTCATTCTTCGGAAATTTATCTCGGTTGGCCGGTGACCAGCGAGATGGAGATCAGTGATGAGGCAGTGTCGGACACGTCTCGGCGAAGGGTGTGAGTGTCACTGATAGGATGAGTGGGACTTTGCTGGTCCCGATTTGTCAACGCCTCTGCCTCCGGTCTTGTGTCGCCTTCGATGGACCAACAGCTAGTGTTCTGATTTCGTTGATGCATGTTCATTAGAGTAGGGGAAATTTTAGCGTATCAGAAAAGAAAGTTTTGTTGTAAGCAATGAATGATCGATCTTTTACTGGAAGTATCTACTGTCTTACAGTATACATGCAATTCTACAAAAATAGTTTATCGCCTTTAATTGTGACAGGAAAACTATATAATCAA
>NC_051410.1:27986255-27986597 GCF_015228065.2 Penaeus monodon
AATCTCGTCGTTCCATATTCCTCCTTTCTTAGTCTAGAATTTTTTGAAAACCCTGAAACAGATTCTTACATCTAACGTCATGTGGCTAAGCTTAGATAGTAAATCTTTCCAAGCTATAATTCTTGCATGGAGATTGATGATTCCTTCCCTTTTGAGCAAGCGTCCGTTTTAGGAATTGGACCATACAGTAACATATAGCTTAGCTTACAACAGATATACCTGAAAGAGAGATTTGTAGCTGCATCGCTGGAAGTATGCTTGACAGCTAAACTTCGTCTTGTCATTCAAAGTTTATCGGAAGATGTTGGTAAATGTCTCGCTGACTATTTTATTATTATTATC
>NC_051410.1:27986629-27986820 GCF_015228065.2 Penaeus monodon
GCTTTCTCCAAGCGAAGTTATTTCAGACACAAAAAGAAACTGAGGTGCAGCTACGACACTCAACGACTGGGTATGAAATATGACAACGAAACCACGGTAATGCTATGAAGAACCCGAAGATTAAGATGTTAGGACCATCAAAGAAAGAGCTGGATCAACTCAGATAATAGTTGTGACTGACATGTAAACAA
>NC_051410.1:27988713-27989092 GCF_015228065.2 Penaeus monodon
TTTAAACACACAATATTATGCACATTTATATTTTTAAAAAAATGTATAAAAAGTTTAAACCCCCCCAAATTTCTTGTGAAACCCATATGTAAAGGGTTTTCCCCGAGGGGAAGAGAAAGGACATTTCCCATGCCGGGGAATGCATTTTTTTTAAACATTCGCTATTAATTCCTCAGGGACGTCTTGGGAAAATTTGAAGAGCGGGCCATCTGAAAAAGGGTGCCCAAGGGTGAAAAAAAAATTGAGTGATGAACAAATTTTCATTTAAAAAATAGTTTTACTTTTAAAACGCAATTTTTAGCATCACTTCGTGGGGAAAAATTTAAAAATTGCCTCATGCTTTTTTCAAAGGGAATAAATTATTCATCTTTATCCCATT
>NC_051410.1:27992506-27992872 GCF_015228065.2 Penaeus monodon
GTAAATGTCAGAAGTAACGAGGTCGATTGGTTCTTTGAGGGGCCACCCTTCAAGAGAGGCAGAGTGATAATTGAATTTCACACACTCCTGTTAGACCCTCACACACTACTGTTAAGCCCTCACAACACACACCCAATTATTTCTCTCGTTCTATCAACCCTTCTAGATTTTCACGAGACTTTATATGCCCGTTTGATTTCCCAGTGCACAAATCCTATGCCTGTTTGATACGTATGTGTTTTATTCATACACATACACAGTGAGTCAGCTGCGGTTCGACCGAAGCTGCCAAGGTTTTCAACTGGCCTCGCTGAAGGACGGCGCTGCGGTGGGCGTGCGTAAAAACAGCCAGACTAGGCCGAAAAA
>NC_051410.1:27994948-27995034 GCF_015228065.2 Penaeus monodon
GTTACTACAGACAGTGATTCGCCGTCACATTTGCAATCTGTATTTATATTCCGTTCGTTTACTTGGCTAATGCTTGAATGTGCTTC
>NC_051410.1:27995236-27995383 GCF_015228065.2 Penaeus monodon
GAGATAGATAGTTAGATATGCTTTTCCATAGGAACTAATTCTGCGTAAAAATTATATCTATTGATAATTATTAATTCGTTACGGCATAACAATATGTCTCAGTACGCCTGCCAATAACAGGGATATTGAATTTTAGAAATATTTTTC
>NC_051410.1:27996497-27996677 GCF_015228065.2 Penaeus monodon
TTTTATCGATAATTGTTAATGCTTTATATAAAATAGTACACAGAAGCATTCATTATTTTACAGCCTATCATCTATTGTTGTTATTTACATGCAGGTTTCTAAAAGCATTTGAATATCCATCACGAGTCATGAAATCACTATGTTATAAAAAGCTCCAAGTCCATTAAATAGATCATCGTT
>NC_051410.1:27999734-28000474 GCF_015228065.2 Penaeus monodon
GGACTCTTGTAATTGATTGTTGTTTAGGCTTTGTATTTCACGTTGGTCAAGAGTTGCATTGTTTTATTTTCAATGGTCTGACCTGGATACCCAAATGCACGTAACGTTCACTATAGAACGTTTAAGAAGTTTCAACCCCACTTCTGTATCAGCGACTTTAATTTTTATACTGTATTATAAAACAGTAATCGTAAAGCTGACAGCTAAATGTGGTTTTATCTCGTTTCTGTTGATAAGTAATTACCGATATTGAATTTGCATATAGAAATATGTTAGTCTCGCGATATTTCCGTTACGATACCTCCGGAATCGCCAACCAAGCCTTCGAAGCAGCCGTCATATTACTGATTGGATTACTGAAACCGATCGCCTGCTGATCGCGCTCGTCAGGGTGCAATGCCTCCCCTGGCCTCCGCTCCGAAGAGATTGCCTTCACATAGACTCCTTCCCATTCTGCCTTGGAATCTTTGCGGGTAATGCTCGGGCGTATTCATGTATGCATGGGTCATGAGGCGCTTGGCAGGCATCGGTTAGCTAGCGGAGGGTTTAAGGGGCGAGACCCTTCCGTGTGAACAATCAAAGGTTTTTGAGCGAAAGGTAGTGGATGGCGGAATATCTTTCTTCCATTTGCTTGATTGAAAAAATAAAAGTTTTAGGAAGTCGTTTAAGAGAACGCAATGAGTGGGCTGTTTTTGAATTCTGAATTGTAAAAGTTAGGGACAAGGGAGAGGGAAAGCGTC
>NC_051410.1:28000963-28001307 GCF_015228065.2 Penaeus monodon
ACTGTTAATGTTGCTTATTAATTCATTTAAGTCCAACATGTTAATGACGCCACGACCATCAATCTCGGCCGTCCCGTACAGAGAGAGCGTGCCAAGCCCACCTAACCATGACAATAGGCGCGGGACAGTTCTCAGCGCCTCACGTAAATCCGCGAGGAAGTCGTTTATTCCCAAGGTCTCCGGATTCCTTCCCTGGTACTCGCGGAGACGTGCGGGGTCAACGCCTCTCCCTCGCACACCGCGGCTCTGCGCTGCTTCTCCTCTTTTCGTGTTCCTTTGAGTTGCATCAGACGCTTACTCACGCCTGACGTGATATTGGCGTTTCTGTTCGAAGTTGCCCTATG
>NC_051410.1:28001426-28001512 GCF_015228065.2 Penaeus monodon
TACATGCGGTGGTAAATACATAGAACTAATTTCATTTTGTGATAAATACGTCTCGAGAAGTAAATAAAGGCGATGATAAATATGTC
>NC_051410.1:28001554-28001830 GCF_015228065.2 Penaeus monodon
AGAGAGAGAGATGGATAAAACTTATCTGAGGAAAAGCATAAAGTTCGCTAACCTGTGATGCAATCGCAAAAACACATAGCCACAAATGAACCGTATTTATTCCTCCGCAGTCGGCGACCGTGCCAATCCAAGACTGCGAGAGGCCATTCACACTGGGGAGTCGATGGCTGCCAAGGTCGACGCAAGCCTAATAAAAGGTTGTGGTTAAAGGGGGAGGGGGAAGAGGAACTTCATATAAGGCGGAAGGTTGTGAAAAAGGGAGTGGATAAGGAAGAA
>NC_051410.1:28001859-28002135 GCF_015228065.2 Penaeus monodon
CGAGGAAGGCGGAAGGGCCCAACACTGGTACGTGAGGCCGACTGGTAGGAAGGCTGAGTGATGGTTATCGATGCGTCAAACCAGGATCTTGACCGAAGGTACTGCGCGCTACTGTTGGCTTTACGAAGATGATTACGTAAAGATTGATACTTTATCTGAAAATCAGAATGGGAATTAAAAAAAAAATCCTAATATAGAATCAATTAGAACAAATGTATCATATAACCACATAAAATAGAGTGAAGTATAGATATTTTCTTCAATCGTAATCATAAG
>NC_051410.1:28002187-28002325 GCF_015228065.2 Penaeus monodon
GATAGCGCAGATTGCTAAAGGTCGGACAATCTGCAAGAAATGATAACGGTTGATGATGCTAGCTTTATTAGCAACCGATTAAAGGCATATCAAACCATTATAATGTTGATGAAGATGAGATTTTCATGAAAGTAACGG
>NC_051410.1:28003663-28004098 GCF_015228065.2 Penaeus monodon
CGACAGCAAAGTGGCTTAAATGTTAATGAAAGGCTAATTTTCTTCATTATACTAACTGTTCATTATGTGGAGGTGCCTCCGTTTTCTGGCTCCTATTATCGCCTTGGGTCATCCAGCCACACCCATCTCCCGATTTCTTCTTCGGGACGATATTGTCCATTAATCATAAGAGTATGATATTCCAATTCCCACCATCAGTGAACTTATCTGTGTATTCTTGACGTTTTTTCAGAATAAGACAAGATACAACCATTTTCTCTTTTTATCTAAATCCGAACGAGAAATTCTTTTAATGCCTGAAAAGCATTCTTAAACATGCACCTCAGGCGCATGACCCTGCCGGAGGTCTGACCATCAAAGAAGGAGGAGCGTCGCTCAGAAAACATCTCACGTAACCACACACCAACCACAAATTCTCTGAATGAATGTAGATAC
>NC_051410.1:28004130-28004200 GCF_015228065.2 Penaeus monodon
AATTACGATATGCATAATATAATAAACCTCGTTCTTAATGAGACAGATGGTAGTGTTATGACTTTGAAGA
>NC_051410.1:28004631-28004795 GCF_015228065.2 Penaeus monodon
GGAGCTTGGGGGGGGGCCCAAGTGTCCCCCCCCCAGATGCGGCTTTCCCCGAGGCCCTCTATCTTACCCGACGACTTCAAAAAAGTACTATCAGAATCCTTCAAAAAATGGACCAAAATCTACTTGCAACTTCATCATTGCTGTTAGTTCAAAAGTTAACCCCC
>NC_051410.1:28006241-28006741 GCF_015228065.2 Penaeus monodon
AAGTAATTTTCTTCATTATACTAACTGTTCATTGTGTGGAGGTGCCTCCGTTTTCTGGCTCCCATTATCGCCTTGGGTCATCCAGCCACACCCATCTCCCGATTTCTTCTTCGGGACGATATTGTCCATTAATCATAAGAGTATGATATTCCAATTCCCTCCATCAGTGAACTTATCTGTGTATTCTTGACGTTTTTTTCAGAATAAGACAAGATACAACCATTTTCTCTTTTTATCTAAATCCGAACGAGAAATTCTTTTAATGCCTGAAAAGCATTCTTAAACATGCTCCTCAGGCGCATGACCCTGCCGGAGGTCTGACCTTTCAAAGAAGGAGGAGCTTTCGCTCAGAAAAAAATCTCACGTAACCCACACACCAACCACAAATTCTCTGAATGAAGTAGATACGTCTGGGGTGTGTGTGTTTCTATGAAGTGTAATTACGATATGCATAATATAATAAACCTCGTTCTTAATGAACAGATGGTAGTGTTATGACT
>NC_051410.1:28009509-28009740 GCF_015228065.2 Penaeus monodon
CAATATTAACTGTAGTTGAATCTGAAGCTACTTAAGGTGATGCCGGCGTTGAAGACGGCGCTGAAGCAAACGCTGAACCTGGCACTCGGGCAGGTACTAAGATGGGTAACGGGACTAATACTGCAGTAGATGTTAAGACCAAGTGCCGTCTGCAAAGCAATGTAATTCTACTTAATCCTACCCAAAACGAGAACATTGGGCAAGAAATGTTCATCTGGTTGCTCTTCTGTC
>NC_051410.1:28010175-28010583 GCF_015228065.2 Penaeus monodon
TATTTTAAACCGAAAAGAGCCTACGTGACCGGCTGTTGGCTTCGTCCTCGCTCGGGCCAGGACTCCGCCCCGTCCTGCGTGGCCTCCGTCCCACGTGAGGAGGGCCGGGATCACTTGTCTCCCGAGCTCGCCAGTTGAAGTCTCGCATCTGTGAGTGGTGGACGTTAGCGCGCGGCGTGGCTCGGCATATCTGTCAGCGGAAACTGTCAAGTAGCTTTCAAGATACTGTTCAGGGATCGGTACGACAAACTTTGCAATTTTGGACGTGCAGTGACAAGACGTGACCATAAAAGTACAGGAGTGGAAATAAATGACTTCTTTCACTCAAACTGATTAACAGTCCTGTGAGACATGAGTGATTTAATGTTACGCCGACAGAACCTATTCTTTCAATATATCTGAATTCCT
>NC_051410.1:28012090-28012268 GCF_015228065.2 Penaeus monodon
CATTAATTTATTTTCCAGTTTGCATCTTCTCTCTTTGTGTGAGACTGCAGTGCAAGTGGCAGTGAATAGCCTAATTGTGATTACAAAAAAAGAAAAAGAAGAAAATCAGAATCAGCAAACAAGAGCAGGCAGAGAAGGGAAGATGGATTTCTATCGAGTACTTATGGTGAGTACTGAA
>NC_051410.1:28012411-28012511 GCF_015228065.2 Penaeus monodon
TTACAGCATATAAAGATGTGTATGCATACACTAAAATCGTACCATATATATTTGTTTATATTGTGAGTTTGTATACAGAAAGACACACATAGTTTTATAC
>NC_051410.1:28014666-28014902 GCF_015228065.2 Penaeus monodon
AATGGAATTAAGTGTTGAGATCTAAACGTCATGTGTTCTCGCGCACAACTGTTTAATATGTCGTACGTATAAACAAATAATTCAGACGCAAGTCTAAACATACATTTCATTTCTTGCCTTTAAGCTGAAACACTGACTTCCTAATACCATTACTAGAGGGTTAATTACCCCAATTATCGCTAGTTACGCCAACGTCGTGGTCGAGCGCTGTGTGTGTGGGCGCTCGTCCTGGGATC
>NC_051410.1:28014950-28015062 GCF_015228065.2 Penaeus monodon
CGGGAGGCTGGTTGGCGGTCAGATGTGGAGGGAGGAGCCGGGTTGTGGAAGGGGAGGGGAGGGGGGGTGAGCGTAAATGGACTTACTGGACGAAGCTTTCACTCGCGTGACT
>NC_051410.1:28016085-28016705 GCF_015228065.2 Penaeus monodon
TTTCTTTTGTTTCAACCATTCCCCCCATAAAAACAATGAGGATAATTATGAGAGAAAGCTAACTGGGGCGAAATCGAGTCTCCCGTGGGTGTAGATTTACCTAAGTGAGCAAACATGCACAGCGTAAATGAAAACATGCTTAATCCGCCTTGCATGTGTATTTGACCTAAAAAAAAAACTGATACTCTTATCAAAAAAGAAAAAAAAATCCGTTTCCGTTTTGTACTTGACGTATTGTTTCTTTGTGCATAATTTAGAAACAAAAATCTCGAATGCAATATTTCTAATCAAGTCTCATTTCATGTTGCGAAAACAAACAAACATGTAAACGATATTTAAAATTAGTACATCAGCGACACCATTACCAGCCATAGAGTAAGTAGCTGTCATCTTCCTAGTACTTGCCCAACTCGCCTGGCGGTTCTGCGGTTGTCCCCTGCGCTCCCTTCACTCCATGTCCACGGAGGAAAATCGCCGCCATATGCTCGCGCGATGTGGCTTCTACGCCAAGGACGCGCGAGCTTGGCAGCTGAAAAAACAATTGGGGAAGAGAAGTTGCGTCAGGAGCCGACGGACGTGAAGTGACAGACGGATTAATAAAGAAGAGAATTCTAGCATAA
>NC_051410.1:28017934-28018575 GCF_015228065.2 Penaeus monodon
CTGGCCACAAGAGCCATCTTATAAAGTGAGCAATTTTCTCATTATACCCTGCGTTAAAGGAGTTTCATATTGAATTATGAATCAAGGTTGTTTTTGCAACACGATTATTATTGGCAAATTCAGTATCCCTTGAGATTTTTCTTATCATAATAGCTTAGCATGATAATGACAGTTCACCTCAATGTTTCGATAAGTTGGAATGGCAGGTATAATGCTAACTTTATTTGAACTTTCTTGTCCTCGCTATTTGTACTAAAACCTTTTGAAAATTAGAGTAGAGAAAAGGAACAACATTGAAAGGATGAGCGAAATAACTAAAAGGAAAAAGTTGATCGATACAGACAAAACGAGGATAAGGCAATTTACATAGGAGTGTAATTGTTTCTTTCTGTTATAGGATATCATGTGTGTTTGTATATGTATGGACTTATATTTATGCACACAGTCAAAATGTTATGGCCATCATCACCATTGCTGATAACAATCGCTGTTGTTGTTACTAATTATTATTTCAAAAAATATAATTGATATTATTGTCGACGTTGACATTATTTTTATTGCCATGATGTTTTTTTATCATTATTGCAAATTTTCATTAACATAATTATTGTGCAACTGATGCACATGCTATTCGAAATACA
>NC_051410.1:28018785-28019076 GCF_015228065.2 Penaeus monodon
ATGTGGCCAGCCCGTCTGAATGACCGATGGCGAATCCCCCGCGCGGACAGAAAAGCCGACACGCGTCACGTCCTCAGCGAAAGTCGGGCGCCTGACCCTTCCAGGATTAAGGGCTTCATGAATATGCATGTCGCCGTGGAGGGAGTCTCGCGAGTTAGACCGGAGTTAATGCACAAAACAACCGCTTGATATACTCATTAACTGGAATAACGTGCGAATATACTGGTTTAAAGCATACGGTTTACATATGCACGTTCAAAGCATGAATACACTCAAACATCACATATATAC
>NC_051410.1:28020004-28020270 GCF_015228065.2 Penaeus monodon
AACAATCAGAGCACCAATCTTTATCAGGCGTATCAGGCAGGAAAGGCCCGCCCCAGAGACGCGGCCCCCCGCTCGGCGCTGTCGATAAACAGCTCGCGCCGGCGGGGGGCGTGACAGATCATAGCCAGCAGACATGAGCTGTGGAAATGCTGGTATGCTAATCCTTTTATGAAGTTCGTGGAAAAAACTTCTGTTGGATACAATTTTCATATGATGATATTATGTACACAGTAGTTTACACACAGCATATGTTATATGTATGTGCG
>NC_051410.1:28020359-28020471 GCF_015228065.2 Penaeus monodon
TAAATGTATTGTAGTACTATGGGTATTATCGTTACAATTATTGTTTGCATGTATAGAATATAGTACTTTGAACTGGGTTGTTGCTGTGAACAAATCAGATCACATCACTTCA
>NC_051410.1:28021397-28021552 GCF_015228065.2 Penaeus monodon
TTTTTATATAAACTTACATATTTGTGTATATATATATTTCTGTACAATTCCTTTTATGTAAATGTGTGGATTCGTTTTAGCTAGTATGTCTCAATTCAATAAAGTTATAATATTAAATAATTCGGGGCTATGATAACATATTTCTAAGGAACCCA
>NC_051410.1:28021816-28022002 GCF_015228065.2 Penaeus monodon
TTTACTGTCGCCTCCCTTTTATCCCTGGTACCTCGCTTCCCTATCGTCTTACGCTTGCCACACTTCCATCTCCCGACTTCAGTTGGAAATGTAAAATGTCATTTTACGGATGAGCACATTTCAGACTTGAAGGCGAAATCCAGGAGGATTACATAAATGTCTTTCTTTTCGTTGTGTGTGTGTGTG
>NC_051410.1:28022430-28023353 GCF_015228065.2 Penaeus monodon
AAAGGAGGGAGGAGTGTGTGCGTCTGTAGGTGTGCTTGTAATTGTGTGTGGGATGTGCATATCAGTATATATTTATTTATAAATTCCGGAAAGGCACCTCCAATTGCTCTATTAGTCTCCATTCACTTGTTAACGGAAAACGGAAGTAACACTACCTCCATAATAGTATCCCTATAATTACTCTCTAATGAGATGAGTAAGCTAACAGTCACAAGCTGTAACGGGTGATTAGTGCCGCCTGCCCCGTTATTCCTTGTCCCCACGAAAATTATAAGAAATGGAGTGTAGAGCCTCTAGGAGAAAAGGTTTAATGAGCCATTGATGTTTAAAAGGCTTTGGCATCACAAATGCTTTGTACGTAAATGCTATGATGCAGTATATTTTTTTACACGTACATATTACAAAACTTCACTCGCATTTACATAGAACCTTTAAGTGATTGTTGTATTTCCTCTGCTTAAGAATTTGCCATATGATAAGAACGATTTTGTTCACGGCAGAACACCATGAAGAGATTAAGATTAAAACTGACTGACTTGAGAGCGTATGTATGATTTAAAGATCATACCTTCTGTAAAAGAAATATGTACTGTATCATAAGATATGTGAATACAAGGTGACTTAATTGCCTGAAAGCCTTACTTTACTCATTAATCTATTTGTCTCCAGCGATAGATGTATGTCTCCCATGATGAAAGTAGGCAAAACCAATTCCGGGTACTCTTAAAGTCCAGGTATGGGTTTGGCAAGAATTGTATTTATTTACACAATGCTCAAACAAACACCGATTTGCTTCATAATAAAACTTATTCGGTGAATTCCTTTCATGGGAATAATATTAATTGTCACTGAATGAATATTATATCAAATCTTGAATGTGGAGTTGATCATTTCAGAATCCGCTTCGCATCCTGCCTTTCCTG
>NC_051410.1:28023528-28023755 GCF_015228065.2 Penaeus monodon
ATATGAGCATTAATGAAGTATTTTACAAATGTAAAACAAGACCGTTTAAAATACAAATTGAGATGCGTGTGTATGTCGATCTGTGTGAGCTTTTGTCTCAAAAGCAATTAAAGATATTAACGGCCGATTTCCCATAATTTCACGATGTAACGCTTTTAAGTAAAAAAAATCATTCGAAATAGTCTTGGAATGATTGAACAGGATTCTGAGTGTCTACTAAACATACT
>NC_051410.1:28023868-28024399 GCF_015228065.2 Penaeus monodon
AAACACTATTATCAGTATTTCGCTCAATCACCGTACTCTATTGTTTCGCTATACACGCTACGTAAATCACAATAGAGACCGGAATTTGCGCTTTGTATCCGCTTGAAAGAGTTAGATGAAGCAAAAAGGAGTAGAAGCTTATGGTATATATAATGTATGCAGCACGCAAGCTTGTGAAATATATATTATAGTCATCCACCGTGATATATGCACATGCATCCTGCCGCTGAAGTGTTCTTGCATGCAGTTGTGGCAATTCCATGGCGTAAATCTAGACGTAACAAATGTATATGTTCAAATCTAATAAATGTTCGGCCATCCTGTTGTAAATGATATATACGAACAGTAACTCAGAAATCCATGTTATTCATGTAAGATGCAACTGATAGTAGCTACTGGAATTATATAATATATTGCATTTAATTCAGGGCGAAACGGTATTGCGTGTATCATGTGCCGACTCTTCTTCTGCCGTTGACTGTGTGGATTTCAGCTCCAGTTATATGAGACGAGGAATTACATTGTGCTTTT
>NC_051410.1:28025081-28025392 GCF_015228065.2 Penaeus monodon
TCTCATATCAAATCACGTTTCCCTGTCCCCGCAAGCGCCGCCCTGACCATCGCGAGGATTCACGACATATTTTCCTATGCGAAGCGCCGTAACGTTCGTCATTATCGGCAAGCGGGCAGCGTCCAGGAAGGCGCGGGGGAAGAAAGTGAAACCCTCTTGCCAGGACCGCGCTGGGCGGCTTCGTGACCTTGGGATTCCCCCGCTCCTCTCGGACACCTTGCGCCGGCCGCACTCGCCACGCTCCCGCGCGCGCTTTCTCCGCGCGACGCGCCGGCTCCCTTGCTGGTTTGCGTGACTATCGGGCACTTTCG
>NC_051410.1:28025820-28026588 GCF_015228065.2 Penaeus monodon
TATGACGTTGCATGTAAACTTCCTCCATCAATTTCCACTAAGCATTTTATTTCTTCCCTTCTCTCCCCCTTATCCAAATACCCCGGAGATAGGCTTGAGTGATGGCGAAAGTTATGAATGAACCTCGTACCGTCGCCCGTAACGTCGTATGTAGTGGGCGGGAAGAAAGGGGAGGGGGAGAGTAGAGAGAACGGCCTGGGGTGGAGGGGAGAGAAGCAGCATGAATGGTGAGAAGAAGGGAGGCAAAGAATAGAGAGGGAGGACATGGAGAATGATGAGAGTGTGAAAGCCAGAGAAAGTGAAGAGAGGGAGTAGCAGAAAGCGAGTAGAAAGGGAAGGCGGAAGAGAATAATGAGGCCGGGAGAGACAAAGAGAGGTGAGAGGAAGCGGGGCCAAAGTGAGCAAGGAAAAGGAGGGAGGTTTAGAATGTGGGGAGAGGGAGGAGGTAAAAGGAATGGTGAGACAGGGAAGCCCATCGGAAGTCGGGAAATACCAAGCGAAGCCGGCAGAGAATACCTAACCATTGTCATGTGAAGCCACTACCTATCTTTCATACGAGGAAATAATATTCACTGATTGATATTAATTAATAGTCACTACGAACTACAAAAACAACAAATCTAACACATAATAACAATTAAGAATTTTTGATATTACAATTCAGGGTCAGTTATAACATACAACAACTAAAAGTCTCTGGAATATTATGATGACGTAAAAATACATATTTTAGTAAAATTATTCATACATTTATCTTCCTTTCTTAAA
>NC_051410.1:28026632-28026908 GCF_015228065.2 Penaeus monodon
TGTCGAACATGCCTTATGGTTATGTAATGACGAAAGAATTTATAGCCGCGAGGTAGGAAGGCAAGGTCATCCTCAGAAATCGTGGGGAACTTTGGTTTACAGAACAGATGTAATTAGCACTGTTGTATTCTTCAAGCTAAGTGCCATTACAAAATACCTGACCTCATCATCTTTGGTATAATTATGGCAGTCACACAAACACATATAGTCAGGTCAGAGAGTGGAGAGGTAAATCACATCTCTGAAACTTATGTGCCCAGCGTATTTTTTCTTGTT
>NC_051410.1:28026940-28027104 GCF_015228065.2 Penaeus monodon
ACCACACACTTATCATTTTTGTGTTTGTCTCTTACTCCCGTACTTCACTCTTACATAGCAAACAAATGCAACAATAGAATATATATTGTGTAATACACACACTTCTCATCAACTTATATATATATATTCAAATAATAGTTATTATTAATAATAACAATCACATA
>NC_051410.1:28027795-28028880 GCF_015228065.2 Penaeus monodon
CGAAAAGAAAGACATTTATGTAATCCTCCTGGATTTCGCCTTCAAGTCTGAAATGTGCTCATCCGTAAAATAACATTTTACATTTAAATCTGTCGGGAGATGGAAGTGTGGCAAGCGTAAGACGAAAGGGAAGCGAGGTACCAGGGATAAAAGGAAGGCGACAATAAAAGAAACCCCGAAGTAAATGTCACAAGAAAGGTTGCCTTCGCCCACGTCTTGCCGTTGGCAGAGGCGCATCGACCCGTCATAAGCCTGAATAAATCAGTGGTGGATAAAAAAAAGGTAAACCTTATTCTCATTTATTTTTCCCTTTTTTACATCTGGACGTCACTAGTGAATTCACTTCCGTAGACTATCTGCACGAATCTAACTTTTTTTTCAGAAAAGATGGGTGAAATGTTTAACCTCTTCCGATTTATGATCAGCTAGAGCTGAATCACGTTAAAATCAATAAACACTTATGTTTGGGTTAAGGGTTGATCAAAAATACATATAGTAGTGATTACTCTGACCCAGTAAATTTATAAAACATCATAATAAATTCATTTTTGCATCTATAAATTCAGCACCAGATCCGCACGTCAGACATATTGTGATATATAATGTAAATGTGTAGAATATGAGAAACATTTCACACATGATAAAGAAGAGACAGAACATGACACTGAAGGTCGTGGTGCAAAGAAAACGGACTTTCATAAAAAAAAAAAGTGACCGCCAGCAAGAACGCGAGATGGATTATGCAGAAGGCTCATGGTGTCCACTTAATTAAGTCTACATTATAAATGTGAGAGCCGGAATTCATTTGCTAACATGTGGCTCCCACTGAGAGTGGCGTCATGAATAAATATATAGAATACAAAAACAGCGATATTTACGAAACTTCAGTTTCATATATAGTATTTATATCACATTACCATGGCCACGAGATTCATAAATTTCTGGTATCGGAAAGTAAAAGCTTGCTAATACCAGGTGGATATTTCCGGCAAAAGCCAGGGATCTGCCTCGTATAGGCCTGGCGGTGGGAGTTCATGAATTCAGTCTCCAAGGCGGATGGCGCAACCCGTGTGGGCGGTGTAGAA
>NC_051410.1:28028917-28029608 GCF_015228065.2 Penaeus monodon
TGTGACCGGCATAGGCAAACAGGAGGTAACACAGTCGCATATCCGGAGAGGCCGTAGGCGTTCTTAGTTAGCAGTGGCACCCACAGCTGTAATATAAACAGCGTAAAAAAGGAAATGGCTGTTTATTACTTTCATATGTGTACAAAATTCGTTTCTTTGTCACTCATCGAAATCCAAATGATATGGGAAATGCCACGACAGCTGATATGCCGACAATTGATAGAAAGCGAATAATAATACCTTAGGTTAGTAATTGAGGATTCGAGAAAGATTCCCGACATTCCTGGCACCCAAGTCGTTAAAGATTCCGAAACCATCTGAGCATGTGATATGTGACCAAATAACAATACTCGAGTAAAAATTATTGTTAACCTTGTAATACTTAAACCAACGAACTCAGCCATAATTATCTCATATGAGTGCCTCAACTTAAAAACTCACAGGCAGTGTAAATTAATTGTGCAGATTCGTTATGTAATGTTGAAAAAAAGTTAACGAAAGTGGTAGATTGGCAATCAGCCAGATTAAGGTATTTCTGCATTTAACAGTGGCAATGATTAATACAACTTTTTCTAGTGTGTATGCAGGGACAGGGTTAATCATCAGTATTACCTCAAATCGTATATGTGTAATGAATTTAACATCATTTTTAAATTTCAAGAAAATATACATTAGGTACATAGTACAAATT
>NC_051410.1:28029906-28030948 GCF_015228065.2 Penaeus monodon
TCTACTGCTTGCACTTTATCATATAATTTGTATAGAGTCTGGTACAATGAATTACTTACAGTATCTATTCCTTCACTCTCTCCCTTTTTCAAAGGTTAATGACTGTGAAAAACTCAGCATTAGTTTGGGTTATTCCCAGGTATTGACTAGAATAGCAACCAGTCAATTTTGTCTGCGCGTTACAATTGCCACAGATGCGCGTACTGATTATTTATATCTGTTTAATAAGTAAACATTGTCAGCACCTACATATACTTCGTTGCCTTTAAAAGAAAGTAGAACCGGGACCTAGTTCGTCCATAAACCCGCCGAAAAAGTTAATGACCATATCCTGAAATACATGAGAACAAAAGAGGATAATCCATAACGGTACTAAACGAAGCCAAGCCACATGTTGTGCTTAACCTTTAGCCAGAGTACCACCGCCGCCCAACACAGCCCCCGCCTTCCTAGTAGAACAATTGACCGTTACTGGTACTACAGGGTCTTCAGCTAGGGCGACCTTGAGCTGTCGGGAAGAGATGAGAACATCTCCAGCATCCACAGTCTGGGGCCACTGACCTTCCCATAGCTTGTCCGCGTGAAATTTTCCCCGCTTGCTATTATCACTTGTCAGAGGATCTTGTGGAAAAAAAACATGAACGCAATATAAATATGTGTAGACTAAGGTTGTAAAACAGCTGTCTATAAACAGGTATTCCTAGTGATAAGAAAACGAAAATTCCATTTGTTTCTGTCGTAAGGTACAACACGACAATGGAGGCACCAGGAACTAACCAGGATGTGTTAATAGAGTTCACAGGTTATCTGCTAAATAATCGACGAAGTTATCCAGGAACAGGACATTGCCCAGTCAAGGTCACTGGAACCTTACATTATCAAAATAGTAAAGGGAAGAGAAGGAATAGAAGGGAATAATTGAATGCGAGAAGGATTTTTCCTAAAATTGCGGTAAAACTGAAGCCACAATACAGATAATATGTGACAGGAATAATCATAAAGGAATAACGTACACGGAACTAAGATTTGACATGGCCTTTGT
>NC_051410.1:28031338-28031451 GCF_015228065.2 Penaeus monodon
TTAAGACAAAATCTACAAGTAAAATGAAGATAAATAGAGAGTGACAGAAAACCAAGGGTAGTTGATAAATGAATTAAAGCCGAAGGAGAAGAGAGGTATACGAGCAACGAGAC
>NC_051410.1:28031855-28032221 GCF_015228065.2 Penaeus monodon
TCGGTTATTACTTTAATTCTTTCCCATTCCTGTTAGCATCCCACCTGATCAACATCCGTACAGCAATTAAAAAGAACACGGACACAGACCTCGAAAAAAAAAACCCTAGCGGACGACCCTCGTTGCAATTTCGGAAGCTTCATGTGACTTTTACCTTCGTTCGCAAGTCAATAAGGGAGGGACGAGGGAGCGGCTGTCCTGGCAGAGCGACGGAGAGGTCCTAAGGCTGGATAAATGGACACGGTGTGACGGGTGGCAGCGGTCGCGGCGGGAATCGTTAGCTTAGCTGAGTTATTGCCAGGGAAGGTTTAGTGCCTCGCGACGGTGTAAGCCTAACTGAAAAATCGACTCCATTACAGAAAAGGG
>NC_051410.1:28032470-28032757 GCF_015228065.2 Penaeus monodon
ATAAATAGATATATTCATTTGTGTAATGATTTGTGACACCGATGCAAAAAGCGCTGTATGAGTGTGTCAGTGTGATATATCAGTATACATAAGTTCTACTTTGACTTGTTTAATGGGTTGCTGTTGCATTTAATGGCATTACGTATGATACAGTATTGATGCTATCGTATAATTCAAAGTCAAACTCTGGATCATAAATCATCTTGCAGTGCGATGTAATAATCACTATAAAAAATATGAACTGTTTAATAGAACGTTGAGCTGAATTAAGGAAAGAGTCGGTTGAA
>NC_051410.1:28033324-28033672 GCF_015228065.2 Penaeus monodon
ATTTTACCGTTGTAACCTTTTTTCGGCAATATATGTGATGTGTCTGGTGCCTGTGGAGTGGCTTTCCTAGCGCCCATAGACCCGAGTGGAGGACAACTTCACGCCTGTCTTCCCCGATCCAGGAAATCGGGCTTCGAATTCCGTAAGTTTTCGTTCCGTTTTGGAAAGCTACGAAAATAATTTTACAAACAATAATACTCCTTTGGCTGACAGCTGATATATATTAATGCGAGCAACAACTTCATTAGTTCCCAGTTGTAGTATGCAAGAAATGGGTGATAGATATGCCGGCCATAGAGCATTCTACTTTCTTACAGAAACAACAATAGTAATGATGATAATGGGAAT
>NC_051410.1:28034323-28034549 GCF_015228065.2 Penaeus monodon
CACACATATATCATACATTAAACATTCCACGCGTCGGGCCAATAAGGAAGTAGTTCTGGTGTCCCTTAAGGCAACACGGAAGTCGGGAACAAAAAGATTGAAAAGATAACAATGAAACCCGAGATCTCTCAAGGCCGTTCCGTCTCTAAACACCAATTTCGGTGTCGTTCCTTGTCTGGATCTGAAACCGGTCGCAGTCGTTAACAGATGCCGCCATAGTTTTGAT
>NC_051410.1:28034882-28035408 GCF_015228065.2 Penaeus monodon
AATGGACTTATGCTTGTGTGGTATATATTGATTAAGGTATTAGAAATCGTTGATTATGCCTTTGCACTATTACTATTACATATACCTTAATCACACTCGTACACGCATGCCTTTTATTAACTTATGCCTTATGTATAATTTCTAATAAGATTTTCCTTCAACAGTATCTGTTGGCGGTAGTGATGATGTTGATGAGAGCGACTGTAGCTTCTATAAATCAGCTGGGAAATCTGTACCTGATTCAGCCACAGCGATATGAAGTGGACCCACATGCAGGATATAGGTAATGAAGATTCCTTTTTCCTGGATAATATGCTAAAATTCATCGAATATTTGTTTGGGTAAACTGTGTTAAATAATCTTGTGTAGATATATTCCACCAACAAGATTGTCAGTGATAAAATTATAGTTACCCTTACAAACATTTTCTTCTTCGAAAAGTTTAAGTAGAAAATGGAATTTGCGGGTAACTAAAATAATAATCAAATGTTATTCCTACATAATTTGGCAAGTAAGATACTTTACT
>NC_051410.1:28036120-28036336 GCF_015228065.2 Penaeus monodon
AGGACATTTAGTTAAAAAAAAAAATCTCATACATTTATTCAAGGGTATTTAAGAAAAAAGAAAAAAATGCACGAAATATAATACTGTGACAGTATACCATTGTAGCGTTCTGGTTTTGTCCACTCATTGCAAATGGATAATAGGTAGATGGAAATTTAACATTCCTTTCGGATTTCGAGGAGCATTTTTAATTTAGATAATGAACGAAGTCGTCGT
>NC_051410.1:28036389-28036668 GCF_015228065.2 Penaeus monodon
TGGTGTGAGCTTCTCTCAATAACCGCTGGCGTATCGTAAGCAATTTTTCTTTTTAGTGAGAACAGACCGTGATAATTCGTGTTGTTTTCAATAGTAACTATTGGTAACATAATTCACTGTAATAATTTTGGTTGTTTTCGACATTCTATCATTAGCAACAATGCTAGTGTCCAGCGAACTTATCCAGTATGCTCGTCTGGCTCCGTTGCCCACGTCCCTTTAAACGCAGTGTAATTCTTTGATACATGTAAATAAAAAGGCGCGTCTAATGCGCCGGCA
>NC_051410.1:28037535-28037966 GCF_015228065.2 Penaeus monodon
AAAAGCATATATTCTGAAGTTAATGCCCCCCCCCCCCCCCATTGCAGAAACCAGCGCGAGTTCGCAGGCAAGCACGGCGTCGGGGGATACCGGCTGATCGAGGCGCTTGGCAACGGACAGTATCACAACTACAAGCAGCTTGCTCAAGGCCGAGAAACCTATCCTACTAACTATTATTATTATTACAGATAGTTTATATATATTTATATCTATGAGTGTCATGAGATTATAAAAAAAGCAATTTTAGTTTTAAGAAGCCATATCGACATCTTACGTATGTAAATTACGTATGTAAATTGATTTTTTTTTATTCTAGCCTTTTACAAATCATTTATCATCTTTTACTTCATCAGTACTTTACTTAATGACACAACTGCCGGATAGCCCGGGATTAGGTTAGATAGTATTAAATGACTAAGATAGGATATCGC
>NC_051410.1:28038085-28038816 GCF_015228065.2 Penaeus monodon
AGGTCGAATTAATAAAGGGGCATTATACCATGGAGTAAATAAAAAGATTACATCGCTCAACACACTTATTTTCAATAACTGAATAAGTTTGGATTGCTCTTTAGAAAGGTGGCACTCTAAAAAATTTTGGAGAGCGGAGGCATGAATTAAATATGGTCACTTAGCCTTTAAATATTATACAGTATATTATGGCATAGTATAGAGATTTTACGTAGATAATAAGAAGAAACGTAAGATTATTTCTGTATTTCCAGGGTCCATGTATATCGTTTAATGTGAGGGATTCTCTTCATCCCAAAATGTAGATAGAGAGTCCATATATTTTTCAATTTAAAATTTCTAGATATAATATATAAAATATAGATAGGGTACATGTTTAATGTTAAACAATTAGGGATTTATGGATTTTCTGTATATAAGGCCACAGTAAAATCCAACAAAAGTCCTATTTAATTAAACAATTAAACAAAATTGTGGTCAGGGACTGATGTAATGGAGTGAACCTAGAGCATTTTTTTCATAATAGCTGTGTGTGTCATTTTCAGTTTTGACTTTTGAGCCATGTGTTATCTTTTGCTTAATCTATAAATATTTTGTATGCTTCACTGAAACGTTGGTAACGTACATACCTCCCTTGCTGCTTATGAAACGCAGCGCCATAAGTCTATAAAGAATAAAACATTATTACAAACTCTTTGTTTTTTTCCGGTGCATTTATGAGGAATTAAACA
>NC_051410.1:28038864-28039190 GCF_015228065.2 Penaeus monodon
TAGTTATTGTACTTGAATTTTGATCTACAAGTTTATAGACTCCAATCTATAACACTAATCTATAGCTACAAGGATAAGCAAAATGAAGAAAACATAAAATAAAAAGGCAACGGAAAGAAAGTAAAGTGCAAAGAGTGTAAGAACGTAGGTAAAAAATCAGCCAAAAATACACGGTCTGAGTATAAAATGAATTACGGTTAAACATTGCGTATGCATGTGTGCTCGAAAATTTAAGAATTTGATATATAAATCATTATACATGAAACTTTATTCAACAATGTATATGACCCGCTTTATATATTTGGCCATACTATGATGTGCTTTGC
>NC_051410.1:28039287-28039848 GCF_015228065.2 Penaeus monodon
TTAACCAAATACGCACATGATATTATTATTAAATATCAAGATATTATTATTAAATATCCAAGATATTAAATATCAACATTTTCAATTCTATCATCTTTCAAGTCTGCGCTCTTCTAAAAGAGTCAAGTAAAAAACAATGGTTTTGAAAGACAAACATGCAGATGACGTCATGGAAAGAGTAACAGCTGAGTAGACCGTAGGTTGCATAGTTCAGAAAATAGGAGAATATAGTGTAGTAAAAATATTCACACTGGCCAGTGCAAGGTTTTAGCAGCGTTCAAGGTTAATATGAACATAAGATTTTCATTATGGGTATGAAAAATCCGGAATAAGAACTCTATTTCAATAAAGAAATTATTCAGCCATGCCAGTTCTATGAGCAAAAAAAGTTACCTTTAGCGTGAATCGGTAGAGCTATAGTAAAATAAGAAAAACACAAAGTATTTACGAATCAAGTTAAACTAAAGAATATTAGGAATGAATGGACTATGGAAAATCTTTTACTGGAATTGGGAAGTAGTGCTGAAATAAACACACAATATAAGTACCTTACTTTCACTC
>NC_051410.1:28041757-28042461 GCF_015228065.2 Penaeus monodon
TATCTTAGTTTTAGGTGACAGAATGGCCTCTACTGCTTTATGATTAATTTTCAAAAATATTTTGAAGTAACCTTCACTTTGCAGTATTTAGTATAACTTTACAATGCCAGTTTATCAACTAGGAAACTCCATCCATGCGTTGTATGCCAGTTTTATCATTTGAGTTTATTAAAGTTTAAAGGTCCAACATGTAGGTTTGACAGTAATAGAATATTGCTTTAGAACAGGATACTGTAAATCTTGTAATAAGCTATTGTAATTTGTTGTTGCGTAAATGGTATCAGTAACTTTCATGTCTTTAGTAGAATTCTCAGTCCTCATGTATGCCTCTTTATGCGAACAAGCAAGAATCTTTCTAGCAAGACATGTTTTCCTATTTCATATTTTCAATACAAACATTGTCATTTGACTTTTTATTAGTTACCCAATTTGTCCTTTCACTTCTCTGAAAGTACACGGATATTTTGTCCAAGGTGTAAATACTTATTACACCTTGATAGCTATGACCTCTGTGCGGCTACTTCCGGATTCTATATCCCTGAGGCTTCTTTCATAGAGCATAGAACTATTCGCAACCGTTGTTTTTAATCGAATGAAAAATAAACTGAGGAATCAGTGTTGTAATTGAAGATTTTCCACGGGTCACTGGATTGCAAGATCATGTTCATTGGGTCGCTACATAATAACAGCACAACAACATCAAT
>NC_051410.1:28046165-28046362 GCF_015228065.2 Penaeus monodon
CGGCTTGAAAGTTGCGATAGAAGCGACATACTGGGGTCGTGAAGGTTGTGTATAAAATCAAATTGGTTCGTGATGAAAAAAGTATGAAGAACCCTGAACTCTGATCTTGGTCGTATAACTAGTTCAGTTAAAGAGCGATGCCTTTATTCTGACGGTATCATATGATTGTCCATTTCTATGATTTTTGCATATTTATT
>NC_051410.1:28046419-28046819 GCF_015228065.2 Penaeus monodon
GTTATTATACATATACACACACACACATATATATATTGCACTACATTATTTTACTTAATGGGGGAAATATATTTTGATATGTTATGTATATCATAGTGGTCATAATTAGATGTGCCTTAATTTTCGAATGATTAAGAGTGTGTAGGTTCAGACAAAATACTTACCACTACCTGTAATTACACAATTCTTTGCTGACAGGCTTTTGCAACACAAACTGTATTAAGTTAACGTTCCCGTGTGCCATGGTGATTACCTCTAACACCCAATAGTCTCCGTTGGCTTTCTCTTCGAAATACACACTCCTGTGACAATCCCTTGCCGTTACAAGCTGCAAAAGACAAATGCAATTTTCATAAACTACACGAAGCCAAACTGGATGACAGCATCTGTGTAAAGAACT
>NC_051410.1:28047418-28049224 GCF_015228065.2 Penaeus monodon
CTGAAGATTAATTTCATAAGCGTTCACATAATTCATTTCGAATAATCGCGCGGAAAGATCAAAGTCGCCGTAAATGTCGAGATTACATAATGCAGTCTTCCTCAAGCAATTAGTCTTCCTCGTGGGAATAACAGATATAATTGCAGTCGACGGAAGGTGTAAAAAAGGCGACCTCTATCTGTCCCTGCGAAAAGGTTTATATTTTTGTATATTATCCGTGTGTCTTCTATATGCAGCATTTTGAGTGTATAGTATTTGAGTTTTGGAGGCCATATAGGGGTGTCAAGGGATCAAGGATAACAATAGTTGCCATTCTTATAATAATATTATTATATAGGTGCTCTTTTTGCTGCAGAAAACAATCGTAAGATTTTATTATCTTTACCCTACTCGTTCCCATAATTTTAGTTGTATGTATACTATTGTATAGATGTCGTCCCATTTAAAACGCTTCGTACAACCACATTACAGGCTTCAGTCGTGCATGCTACAAAACTCTGTTAAAGGAATTCGTCAGTAGGTTTATAATCCTCATGTTTATTTGCTAATATATGATATAAGTAATTCTTGAATTCTAAAGTGTTTGTTTACTTTGCTTTCAAATAACTAGGTTTTGAATTTCAGTTTATTTATATTTTGTTGTAGAAGAGCGAGATACAGTCAAAGAAAGGAGCCTGAAGTTGATGTTTCTTAGTAAATATTTTAATGATCCTTTATCATTTAGCATTACACTACCCTCCGTCTGCACGTGGAATGTAGTAAGTTTTTATCATTGTATCACTAGTAATTGATATATTATGGATATTGTAAGTTTCCCAATTTTAAATATGGCTTTGTGTAGAAATGTGTAGAAAGGCCATTGTGCCTAAATATATCCAATATATCACTTGCCACGAAGCATCGAACCTTTATATTCGTACAGTATCTAGAGCTTGTCTGGGGAAAGACACTTAGAAATGTAGAACCAGCTATGTAAGATGGCGCATTTCGAATGTTCAAATCTAAAACACTCCAACAAAATGATTTCTTACAAGTAAAATGCCCGACACTTGACGAACCTGTTATCGCCCTGCAAATTCGTTTGGTCAGAAATCAATGAACCTGCTCCTAATTATTTGCCGGTGTACCGGTATATGCAGTGTAGCTTCCATAATATTTCAGCGTAGCTTCCATCATATTTTTCAACATATATGCAATATCACGTGGCAGCATATCTCTCCAACCAACCATCGTTAGCCACCTTCATTTGATTGTTCCTAGACGTTTATATAATTCAAGTTCTTTTTATATACATCATGTTTGTTTCGTTTTTTAAATTGCTCATACCGTTACATAGTACCCACTTTTCTGGTTCCTCCCACCACTCAATCACTCATATTTCCTTCAACCATTTTCTTTCCCCCTTCATTATGATCTATCACTCCTCCCTAGAAGTTCGCCCATTGTTTTCTTTTTGTTTTGAAGAAAAGAAGCGTCAAAATTACGAGACCGGCATGACGAAGACGGGCAGGCGCAGGGGTAGGGGAGTAGCCCATGGGGGTGGGGGGGAGTGTACCGGCGGAAGTTGTAAGCGTCCTTATTGTTCTCTCATTGTTCATCAAGCCCGGGAAGACGCGTAGACTCTCAGCACTTTTGTTTTAGGGTAACTAAACATTCTTCCGCCCGTAAGTCTCACTGCTTTCCTCCGGAGCCTGTGGAGAAGAGTGTTTATGCATGCACATAAAGAGAAAACCGATTTCAGCGCTTGTGCATGTAAGTGCAATCCTACACACGGCGCGCGCATGGATATTAACATACATAAATGCA
>NC_051410.1:28050463-28051205 GCF_015228065.2 Penaeus monodon
AAAGTTAGAATAATAAAGATCAACAATTTTTTAAAATAATCTCCATTCTCCTTATCAGTGTGTTTATGTCATTATCATCCTTTCTCTATGGAAGGCATTGGGCCATGACCCCTGCCGGTTGCCCCATTCCCTGGAGCACGAGGGTCGGATTTTGTTGTCACTGCACCCCCGAAGGCCAATTGCTGGAGACAATGGTGTAAACTTCCTGCAGAAGGGGTGGTTAAATGGGGTACTTTACAGACACTGCTTACATCATCTAGAGTTCAGCAGGGTCGGATGAAGACAATTATTTCATACGATTTGGACATCGAAGGACATACGGAGACGACAAAAGGGTGTCCAGAGAGGGTGAGAGCGTAGTTGTCTCCAAGCGAGTGGTTGGTACAGTGTACGTAAGTGTTGTTGGTTCATATTAGTTGTAAAGGAATGAAATCGATGTCCAGTTTTCAATTGACGAATTCATTATGCATTTACAAAGTTGCGCAAAGTAAAGGTTACACATATCTAACTGTATATAATGAAATCACATAAGCATTTGGAAATGTAAAAACCAGTGGTCTCAGCGCCATCTCCTTCAGGTCATCGGCGATGGGAGTGCGCGGCGTATGGACTTCCAGATGGGGGTTGCGAAGCTGCCTAATCTGGATGGCCATAACAAACTTCCATCTTGCAAAGGGGAACATTGGTGAGTTTATGCTTGGTTAACGGGGTAGTATAATTGATAGGGCATATATGAAAATGT
>NC_051410.1:28051228-28051545 GCF_015228065.2 Penaeus monodon
AGCCTGTACTGGTATTCTACTAGTCTCAAAATGACGTCCACATACGGTGTCCACTGAAATTCAGAATGCGTATTTGTTTGTGCGTGGTTTATAATATGTGCCTTTCGCCTTTTAAACAGACTCCATCTGCCGTGATAAGCATGCAGAGTGTGAGTCGTGGACAAGGCAAGGAGAGTGCGTCACGAACAGAGACTTCATGCTACCTCAGTGTCGGAAGAGCTGCAATTACTGCAATAAAGGTAGATGTATATGAATTCATAAACAATAAACAATTCACAGCGTTACCACCACCAAATGATGCACACACACACACACGC
>NC_051410.1:28053792-28054025 GCF_015228065.2 Penaeus monodon
TACATATATAATTATATATTATTATATATTATTATATCTCTATTTTAAAATTTCATAAAATATTTTTTGTATAATTTATATTATCTCTTATATCATTACTATTTTTATATAAAATTTATTATATTATATATATTTTATATCCCATAATATATCTTCTATCTATATTTTATTCAATTATTATATTCTTCAAAATTTTCTATATATTAATATACTATATTATTATATATATATAT
>NC_051410.1:28054225-28054440 GCF_015228065.2 Penaeus monodon
AAACCGGGAAGGAGATCAAGTTCCCCGGGTAAGGGTGGTAGCCCTTTCAGGACTTCCTCTTTGGGGCCGTAGCCATGATGGTTTTCCGTTTCCTCGGGGAGGTTTCCCCAAGAGGCCCGGGGGGCGCCCTTTTTTTTCCGGGCATGGGTGCCCCCCGTGACCACATAAGCCCCAATCCCGTGCCAGGAACCCCCCCCTTCGGGAAGCGTAAAAGC
>NC_051410.1:28054714-28055150 GCF_015228065.2 Penaeus monodon
GACGGGAAGGGATCATTTTTCCCCGGGAAAATCGTAGCCCTTTCAGGACATCCCCCTTGGGGGCTGTGAACATGTTTGGGGGTCCACTGCCCCCAAAGGCTTGAAACTACCTCGTGGGCCCCTGTTTCGACAGCTGTGCTTGTTTTTCAGCACAGCGCATCTTGTGCCACCGCCGCCCCGCGAATCGGAGCAAGCGCCCGCGGGCCCCGGGGGGTTTAAAAAGGCCCAGCCCAAAAAGGCCAAAAGACGCCCTGCTCCCCGGAAGGTTTAGACCTGCCCAAGGGGGCCACCCCCAAAAAGGGGCCACCCGGGGCAAAACGGGGGCCCCACAGAGAAAGGGGCCCAAAGGGGGCGAGGAAGAGGCATGCCCCTTTGGGAGGGATAAACCCAGGAGTTCCCAAGGACTGTTTTTGGGGGCCCCCCCCGAAGGCCCACT
>NC_051410.1:28056039-28056200 GCF_015228065.2 Penaeus monodon
AAACACACAAACAACCATGGAAATCTAGTTGAGTTACCCTTTTGAGACCATATCATTTTTTTTTCCCTTACTACTGTATTTTCACACACCAAAATATAAATTTTTTTTTATATAGTGTATATAATTTAAATTTTTATAAATCATACTATCATAAAAATTAA
>NC_051410.1:28056660-28056731 GCF_015228065.2 Penaeus monodon
GGGTTGAATTACCCTTATCCCAAACATTTTTTTATTTCACGTTATTTATAATCACTATTATCCTGTTTTTG
>NC_051410.1:28059499-28059718 GCF_015228065.2 Penaeus monodon
TTTTATCCAACTTGGGCTGTCTTAGCTCACCCCTGTTTTTAACCGGGTCATTTCTGTGTGATTTTTTTCAGGGTTTAGTATTTTTCAGTACTTTTTTATTTTAAAATGGTTCATCTATAAACAGTGGAAAGAAAAAAAAAAACGACAGGGGAAATAAAAATAAAAAAAATTTTAAAAAAGATTTTTAATATTTGAAAAAAATTGGAATAAAGCCAAGGG
>NC_051410.1:28059785-28059891 GCF_015228065.2 Penaeus monodon
TTCAAACTCCTTGGGCCCCTTTCCCCGCTCTCGGGCCCCCACTCATTTCCCCGCTTCTTTTCCTTCCACTTTTTCCTTATCTTTCCCCCGTTTCCCCTCCCATCCC
>NC_051410.1:28060549-28060640 GCF_015228065.2 Penaeus monodon
AACCAAAACATTATAATAGGCAAATGGAACATGGCTCCCCACCTCGACTCTGTCAAGCTTTGCCCCTCCGGGTTTGGGGGGACCGTCACAC
>NC_051410.1:28060880-28061300 GCF_015228065.2 Penaeus monodon
TAATCAATCAGTATAATATGGCCCTTTTGGGGCATGGTGAAAATCCTGACGGGCCACTCCCGCCAAGCTTTTTCCCCCCCCCTTTTTGCAAAGACCCGTCACACATAAAGACCGCCCGACCGGGCGGGTAGCGGGGTCCCCCCTTCCCCCCCAAATTCAGGTCATGTTTTTCAAAAAAAATCAGACCTTAAAACAGACTGTTTAAATTCCCCTTTTTTTGGGTTTCCCAAATTCAACCTTTTTAAAAGTAAGTTTTTCTCCTTCCCGCAGCTTTTTTTACTGAAACCCCCTTCCCGCTTTAAAATAGAAAATATTTAAACCCAAACTTTCCTCAAAATACCTATAACCAAAATAAACGCAGAAAAAAACATATGAATCGTTGGCGACTTCAAACCCACCCGCTTAGACGGACTGCTCTTT
>NC_051410.1:28061328-28062344 GCF_015228065.2 Penaeus monodon
GGGGATCCTTGCGCTTCCCCATTTTCCCCACATTAACCCGAAAGCCATTTGGGACGACTCTTTCACCTTTTAAAAAATCATAAATTTTCTTTTACTCACCACAAAACGTAAACCCCCTCCAAACGGAAAACCCTAACACGTCTCCCATTACCCCCGGGTTTAACCCCCCACTTTACCTCACACATTTTTGGAGTCTTTGGGACACACCAACCCAGACAAGGGCAGGAAAACAGTCCTATTTTCATCTTTTCCGGAAGTAAATAGTCCCCTAAATTAACCAAAAACCCTTTTACTAATTACCGCATGGACTTTCTTTTTATACAAAATTTGGGGTTTCTTTTTAATGGGTTAGTTCCCTTTTAAAATCCTCAAAATTTCCAAACGGTAAAATCAAGTCTTGGGAAAAACCCCATCCAAAACCCCTTTCAAAAAATCAACACTTCATAAAATTTGGAACCATTTTTAAATTCCTTCCAAAAAACTATTCCAAAAAACATCAAAAGAATCAAACACAAAGATATTTCTATCTACCTTCCCCAAAAAGTCCCGAAACCCAACCCCGAAACCCTTTCTTTAATTCCTTTTAAGGTTTTCCCCGGGGCATGACCCCTGTGGGCAATCAACAAGCCTTGAAATCACCAACAAACACTCTTGTGGGCTTGGGCCGCCTGAACAAAAAAAACTTTTAACCAAAAAAATGTTTTTCAACAAACGAAGAAAGTCAATGCATCCAATTGCCCGACAGCTTTTTTACGCTCCCATCCCCTCCAAATTTACAGATCGGGGTAAAAGCAAACCAACTCTTCTTTACAACACCGGAAATCAAACCAAAGCCACTGGAGCAAACGACTATCTGCCCTTAAACCTGAGATCCTGCGCCCCTCCCATACTCCTAGCCTACCCTCCCTTTTTCACTCAATAACTTTGCCTCAAAAAATCTTTTTACAGTAGAAATTTGGGTTTTTTCCCGATATCACTCCCTTTTCCCAAAATGGGTTTCCCCAACAAAAATAATC
>NC_051410.1:28062862-28064238 GCF_015228065.2 Penaeus monodon
TGGTTTTTTTAAATCTTTTAAAAGGGGGTGATATCTTTAAAGCCAGTTTTACTTTCAAGATTTTTTGAGGCGAGTTTTTGATGAAAATGGATTGTAAGGGTAGGAAATATGGGCAGGGGCGCCGATCCCCAGGGATTAGGGCGAATTTTGGGCGATATCTCCAGTGGGGTTTTTTTTGAGTCCCCGGTGTTGTCAGAAGAGTTTTGGAAAGCTGTTACCGTATGTTAAAGTTTTGGGGGGGATAGGAGCGTAAGGGGCCCTGGCATATTGGATGCATTTACATCTTCGTGTGTGAAAACATTGTTTTTGAGTAAAGTTTTTTTGTGTTTTAGGGTCATCACAAGAGTGTTTTTTGGTGTTTTTTTAAGGCTGTGATTGTCGCAGTGTCATGACTTTCGGAACTTGAAGGAAATTAAAAAATGTTTTTTGGGTTTGTTTCTGACGTTTGCGAGGTAGATTTGAAATATCTTTGTTTTCTGATCCCCTTATGTTTTTTGGGAAATAGTTTTTTTTGGGAAGGGTTTGAAAATGGTCCCCCTTTTTTTTGAAATGTTTTTTGTTTGAACGGACGGGTATGGGGTTTTTTTCCCTGTATGGTTTGGGATGGGGGTGTTGAGAAACTAACCCGGGTTTGAAGTAAAAATCTTTTAAGGGAAATAGGGCCTGCTGTAAATTATTGGTTTCCTTGTGTAATTAAAACTATGTTTTCTTCCGGAAAAGTGAAAATAGGCTGGGGTCCCCTGTCTTTGTCTGGTTGGTGTGTGCCCAAAAAGGGTCCAAAGTGTGGAAAGGGGGAATGGGTTGGGGGCACCGGGCGTCTCAGACCCTTTTTATTTTGTTCGCCTTTTGGGGTGGGTACTGTTTTTTGGAGTAAAAAAGATTTTTTATGATGTCGTGAAAGATTTGTGCAACTGGGGTCTGGGAAAGTGTGAAAAAAATAGGACTGCAAAATATGGGGGGGGGGGGGGGGTCCCCGGGGTGGAAAAAGCAGTCCCTTCCCAAGTCGGGGAGGTTTAAGTCGCCCCGATTTTATATGTTTTTTTTCTTTCGTTTATGTGTTATAGGGGATGTTAGAAAGCTTTGTTTAAAAATTCTATGTTTCAGAAAGGGGGGTAGTAGAAAGCTGCGAGAAAGGGGTAAAAATTACCTTTTGAAAAATTTTAACTTGGTCCCAAGGGGGATTTCACATCTGTATTTAATTCTGATCTTTGTTTGCCCAAAATGACCCGGGTTTTTTGGCGAAGGGGGGGACACCGCTAGCGTCGGTCGGGGGGTCTTTATGTGTGACGGGTCATGCTAAAAGGGGGGGGGCAAACTTGGCAGGGGTCGAATTTATGAGTCCCGCCATGTCTAATGCCTATTATCCCGATTGATTA
>NC_051410.1:28064463-28064559 GCF_015228065.2 Penaeus monodon
GTGTTTACGGTCATGCGAAAGCGAGAGGGCAAGCTTGACGAGTCGAGTTTGGGGGCCATGTCTCTGCCTATTATAATGATTGGTTGAGGAGGTTTA
>NC_051410.1:28064931-28065047 GCF_015228065.2 Penaeus monodon
AATTTTAAAAATAAAAGGGGGGAAAAATAATAATAATAATAATTTTAACTGGAAAAGTTTAATAAAATAATAAAAGAAGAAGAGAAGGAAAAAAGGGAAGAAGAAGTAATAAAAGG
>NC_051410.1:28065325-28065514 GCF_015228065.2 Penaeus monodon
ATGGGGGGGAAAAGAATAGGGGTCCCCAGAGTCCCGGGAAGGCCCCCTTTGGGAAAATTTTTTAAGCCAGGTAGGGGGCCCCCTTTAAATCCCTTTATGAAAATTCTTTTGGCAACTTTCGAGGCTAAAGGGCCCCCGCCCCAAAATTGGGTTTATTCCCTTGCAAATATTTTTAAATCTTCTTTTAAA
>NC_051410.1:28065552-28065669 GCF_015228065.2 Penaeus monodon
CTACCCCTGTTTTTTAGATGAAGCATTTTATAAATAAAAAGTACTGAAAAATACTAACCATAAAAAATTTACACGGGACTGCCAGGTTAAAAACCCGGGGTAAGCTAATGCAGCCAA
>NC_051410.1:28068416-28068513 GCF_015228065.2 Penaeus monodon
ACAAGGCTAGAGTATAGTGGAGTTATAATGAACGGTTTGGATAGATAATACAGACATGATTGGGATAATGATAAGTCAAAGCCAAAGGAAAACTTCA
>NC_051410.1:28068982-28069063 GCF_015228065.2 Penaeus monodon
TCACTTTTAAAAAAAAAATCAATGTTTTTGTTGTTGCAAAGTCGTAATATAAAAAAAACTGATATGGTCTCAAAAGGGTAA
>NC_051410.1:28069892-28069966 GCF_015228065.2 Penaeus monodon
TTTGCTTCTCCTCCGCCGTCGTCAGTGGGCCTTCGGGTGCCCCAAAGCAGCTCCTGCAACTCCTGGGTCATCCT
>NC_051410.1:28070070-28070318 GCF_015228065.2 Penaeus monodon
CCATCGTCTTCTGCCTCTTGGGCTGCCTCTGAACCTCGTGCTCGCGGGTGCGTTTTGCTCCGATTCGCTGGGGCGGCGCGCTGGCACAAGATGCGCTGCCTGCTGAACACGAAGCACAGCTGCTCGAAACAGACGCCCACGAGGTAGTGCAAGCCTCTCGAGGCAGTGGACACCATCATGTTCACAGCCCCAAAGAGGATGTCCTGAAAGACTACCAGATTACCGGCGAACATGATCTCCTTCCCGTC
>NC_051410.1:28070584-28070782 GCF_015228065.2 Penaeus monodon
CTTCTTACGCTTCTGAAGGGGGGATTCCTGGCACGGGATGGACTGTCTGATGGGGCACGAGGCAACCGATGCCAGAAACAGACGCCCACGACCTGCTGGAAGCCTCTCGGGCAGCGGAAGCCATCATGGCTACGGCCCCAAAGAGGAAGTCCTGAAAGACTACCACAAATTTCCGGCGAACTTGATCTCCTTCCCCTT
>NC_051410.1:28073097-28074579 GCF_015228065.2 Penaeus monodon
TTATTTAACACAAACGCACCACAATTGGTCTTCCTGTGCTTTTGGTGTGGTGGTGTGTGAATTGTTTATTGTTTGATGACTATCCTATTACATCCTACCTTGATTGACTACGTCATTTGCAGTTCTTGCCGAACAATGAACTATTACCCTGGGTAAGCATTGAAGTCATCTGTCGCTTGAGCGCACTCTCCGCTTGCCTGTCCACGATTGGTCACGATACTCTGCATGACTTGATCACGGCATGATGGAGTCTGTTTTGAAAAAGGCGAAAAAGGGCATATATAATTACTAAACACGCACAAAACAATATACGCATTTCTGGAATTCAGTGCGACACTTCGTATTGTGGACGTCATTTTTGAGAACTAGTAGAAATTTACTCAGTACAGGCTTCCTATCTATCACGATCTATCTATACATTTTTCATATATGCCTCTTTCATACCTCAATCTTACTACGCCCGTTAAACCAAGCATAAAACTCAACCAATGTTCCCGTGCAAGATGGCACAAGTTTGTTATGGCATTTCCAGATTAGGCAGGCTATCGCAACCCCCATCTGGAAGTGTCGACAATACGCCCGCGGCCCTTCCCATCGCTCACACGTTATCGACCTGAAAGGAGATGTGCGCATAGAGAAACCACATGTTTGTACATTTCCAAAGCCTTATGTGATTTAATTATATACCTGTTACGACTATGTGTGTAAAACCGTATACTTTTGCGCATACGTTGTAAATGTCATATGATGATGTCGTCAATTGACCACGGAGATCGATTTCATTCACCCTTTACAAACTAATAGAACCGAACAACACATATCGTACAACTTGTACCAACCACTTGCGCTTGCTGGGGCGGAGACAACTACGTATGTCTCTAACCTTTGGGACAACCTGTTGTCGTATCAGTATGTCCTTCGATGTCCAAATCGTATGAATAATGTGCTCTGTCATCCGACCCTGTGTGCCTGAAAGTCCTAGATGACTGTAAGCAGTGTCTGTTAATAGTACAACATTTTAACCCAAGCCCTTCTTGCAGGAAGTTTACACCAAGTTGCGTCTCCAGCAATGTGGCCCCCTATCGTGGGATGCTGACAACAAAATCCGACCCTCGTGCTCCAGGGAATGGGGCAACCTCGGCAGGGGTTCTATGGCCTCAATGCCTTTCCCATTAGAGATAAGGATGCATAATGACATAAACACACTGATGTAAGGAGAAAGATGGGAGATTATTTTTAAAAAAAAATTGTTGATCTTTTATGTTTCTAAACCTTTGGTGTGTTGTTGGTGCTGGTGTTAAGAAAAGAGTACTGGGAAATAATAAATGAAAAAAAAGGTTAACATAATGGTAACCACACATATGATATTAAACATTCATCATAGGAAAGTTGCTCCTGTAGATAATGGAAAGTAAAAATCTAATAGTGAATAAATGAATAGCTAGTCTAGTTGTCAGTGTGAGTGGTTGGTTCGAGTATCTT
>NC_051410.1:28075652-28077526 GCF_015228065.2 Penaeus monodon
GTGTTTGCATTTGTGTATGTTAATATCCATGCGCGCGCCCGTGTGTAGGATTGCAATTACATGCAAAAGCGTTGAAATCAGTTTTCTCTTTATGTGCATGCATAAACACTCTTCTCCACAGGCTCCGGAGGGAAGCAGTGAGACTTACGGGCGGAAGAATGTTTAGTTACCCTAAAACAAAAGTGCTGAGAGTCTACGCGTCTTCCCGGGCTTGATGAACAATGAGAGAACAATAAGGACGCTTACAACTTCCGCCGGTACACTCCCCCCCACCCCCATGGGCTACTCCCCTACCCCTGCGCCTGCCCGTCTTCGTCATGCCGGAGGTCTCGTAATTTTGACGCTTCTTTTCTTCAAAACAGAAAGAAAACAATGGGCGAACTTCTAGGGAGGAGTGATATATCATAATGAAGGGGGAAAGAAAATGGTTTTAGGAAATATGAGTGATTGAGTGGTGGGAGGAACCAGAAAAGTGGGTACTATGTAACGGTATGAGCAATTTAAAAAACGAAACAAACATGATGTATATAAAAAGAACTTGGATTATATAAACGTCTTGGAACAATCAAATGAAGGTGGCTTAACGATGAGTGGTTAGGAGAGATATGCTGCCACGTGATATTGCATATATGTTGAAAAATATGATGGAAGCTACACTGAAATATTATGGAAGCTACACTGCATATACCGGTACACCGGCAAATAATTAGGAGCAGGTTCATTGATTTCTGACCAAACGAATTTGCAGGGCGACAGCAGGTTCGTCAAGTGTCGGGCATTTTACTTGTTAAGAAATAATTTTGTTGGAGTGTTTTAGATTTGAACATTCGAAATGAGCCATCTTACATAGCTGGTTCTACATTTTCCCCCAGACAAGCTCTAGACACTGTATGAATATAAAGGTTCGATGCTTCGTGGCAAGTGATATATTGGATATATTTAGGCACAATGGCCTTTCTACACATTTCTACACAAAGCCATATTTAAAATTGGGAAACTTACAATATCCATAATATATCAATTACTAGTGATACAATGATAAAAACTTACTACATTCCACGTGCAGACGGAGGGTAGTGTAATGCTAAATGATAAAGGATCATTAAAATATTTACTAAGAAACATCAACTTCAGGCTCCTTTCTTTGACTGTATCTCGCTCTTCTACAACAAAATATAAATAAACTGAAATTCAAAACCTAGTTATTTGAAAGCAAAGTAAACAAACACTTTAGAATTCAAGAATTACTTATATCATTACTTATTAGCAAATAAACATGAGGATTATAAACCTACTGACGAATTTCCTTTAACAGAGCTTTGTAGCATGCACGACTGAAGCCTGTAATGTGGTTTGTGACGAAGCGTTTCTTAAATGGGACGACATCTATACAATAGTATACATACAACTAAAATTATGGGAACGAGTAGGGTAAAGATAATAAAATCTTACGATTGTTTTTCTGCAGCAAAAAAGAGCACCTATATAATAATGTTATCATAAGATTGGCAACTATTGTTATCCTTGATCCCTTGACACCCCTATATGGCCTCCAAAACTCAAATACTATACACTCAAAATGCTGCATATAGAAGACACACGGATAATATACAAAAATATAAACCTTTTCGCAGGGACAGATAGAGGTCGCCTTTTTTACACCTTCCGTCGACTGCAATTATATCTGTTATTCCCACGAGGAAGACTAATTGCTTGAGGAAGACTGCATTATGTAATCTCGACATTTACGGCGACTTTGATCTTTCCGCGCGATTATTCGAAATGAATTATGTGAACGCTTATGAAATTTAATCTTCAGGAGGAAGGTCCTTTTTTTAACCAGAGCTGTTTGTTTGCACAGTAAAGATGTTCCG
>NC_051410.1:28078022-28078417 GCF_015228065.2 Penaeus monodon
TAAACATGAGTTCTTTACACAGATGCTGTCATCCAGTTTGGCTTCGTGTAGTTTATGAAAATTGCATTTGTCTTTTGCAGCTTGTAACGGCAAGGGATTGTCACAGGAGTGTGTATTTCGAAGAGAAAGCCAACGGAGACTATTGGGTGTTAGAGGTAATCACCATGGCACACAGGGGAACGTTAACTAAATACAGTTTGTGTTGCAAAAGCCTGTCAGCAAAGCAGTGTGTAATTACAGGTCGTGGTAAGTATTTTGTCTGAACCTACACACTCTTAATCATTCGAAAATTAAGGCACATCTAATTATGACCACTATGATATACATAACATATCAAAATATATTTCCCCCATTAAGTAAAATAATGTAGTGCAATATATATATGTGTGTGTGTG
>NC_051410.1:28078486-28078646 GCF_015228065.2 Penaeus monodon
AATAAATATGCAAAAATCATAGAAATGGACAATCATATGATACCGTCAGAATAAAGGCATCGCTCTTTAACTGAACTAGTTATACGACCAAGATCAGAGTTCAGGGTTCTTCATACTTTTTTCATCACGAACCAATTTGATTTTATACACAACCTTCACG
>NC_051410.1:28082284-28082959 GCF_015228065.2 Penaeus monodon
TGATGTTGTTGTGCTGTTATTATGTAGCGACCCAATGAACATGATCTTGCAATCCAGTGACCCGTGGAAAATCTTCAATTACAACACTGATTCCTCAGTTTATTTTTCATTCGATTAAAAACAACGGTTGCGAATAGTTCTATGCTCTATGAAAGAAGCCTCAGGGATATAGAATCCGGAAGTAGCCGCACAGAGGTCATAGCTATCAAGGTGTAATAAGTATTTACACCTTGGACAAAATATCCGTGTACTTTCAGAGAAGTGAAAGGACAAATTTGGTAACTAATAAAAAGTCAAATGACAATGTTTGTATTGAAAATATGAAATAGGAAAACATGTCTTGCTAGAAAGATTCTTGCTTGTTCGAAACTTGCATAAAGAGGCATACATGAGGACTGAGAATTCTACTAAAGACATGAAAGTTACTGATACCATTTACGCAACAACAAATTACAATAGCTTATTACAAGATTTACAGTATCCTGTTCTAAAGCAATATTCTATTACTGTCAAACCTACATGTTGGACCTTTAAACTTTAATAAACTCAAATGATAAAACTGGCATACAACGCATGGATGGAGTTTTCTAGTTGATAAACTG
Organism: Penaeus monodon; assembly: GCF_015228065.2. Classification (NCBI taxonomy): domain Eukaryota; kingdom Metazoa; phylum Arthropoda; class Malacostraca; order Decapoda; family Penaeidae; genus Penaeus; species Penaeus monodon. Next base: position 28,082,887 of record NC_051410.1, read on the forward strand.
GCATTGTAAAGTTATACTAACTACTGCAAAGTGAAGGTTACTTCAAAATATATTTGAAAATTATTCATAAAGC
>NC_051410.1:28085069-28086812 GCF_015228065.2 Penaeus monodon
GGGGAAAAGTAAGGTACTTATTTTGTGTTTATTTCAGCCACTTCCCAATTCCAGTAAAAGTTTTTCCATAGCCCATTCTTTTCCTAAATTTTCTTTAGTTTAACTTGTTTCGTAAATCTTTTGTTTTCTTTTTTTATTTAGCCTCCCGGGATTCACGTAAAGGAAACTTTTTTGTCATAGAACGGGCAGGCTGAAAATTTTTTATTGAAATAGAGTTCTTTTTTCCGGTTTTTTTCTACCATAATGAAAATCTTATGTCATATCAACCTTGAACGCGCAAAAAACCTTTGCAGGGCCCAGGTGAATATTTTTATTACATATTTTCCCCTATTTTTGAACTATGCAACCAGGGTCTATCGCTGTTACTCTTTCCATGACGTCACTGATGTTTGTCTTTAAAAACCATGTTTTTTATTTGATCTTTTAGAAGAGCGCAGACTTGAAAATGATAAAATTTTGAAAATTTTGATATTTAATATCTTGATATTTAATAATAATATCTTGATATTTAATAAAAATATCATTGCGTATTTGGTTAACTTCGTATTGCCCTCTTGCCTGCCTCTGTTTCCTCTCTTTTTTCTCTTACACGTCTATATTTCTATCTATCCAATCTCCTCTTTCTGCAAAGCACATCTAGAGGGCCAACTAATAAAGCGGGTCATATACTTTGTTGAAAAAATTTTCATGTATAAGATTTATATATCAAATTTTTAAATTTTCGAGCAAAATGCTTACGCAATTTTTAAACCGTAATCATTTTACTCGACCGTGTTTTTTTGGCGATTTTTTACCTCTTCTTACACCTTTCACTTTTTTTCTTTCCGTTGCCTTTTTTTTTTAGTTTTTTTCTTTTTGTTTATCCTTGTAGCTTAGATTAGTGTTATAGATTGGAGTCTATAAATTGTAGATCAAAATTCAAGTACAAAAAATAAAAACAAAACCACCACGCACACAAACAACATATTTTTTTTAGCATTTTTAACCCTCATAAATGCCCCCGGAAAAAAAAAAAAGAGTTTGTAATAATGTTTTTTCTTTTAGACTTAGGGCGCTGCGTTTCATAAGCAGCAAGGGAGGTATGTACTTTCCCAACGTTTCATAAAGCATACAAAATTTTTTATAGTTTAAGAAAAAGAAACACATGGCTCAAAAGTCAAAATGAAAATGACACAACAGCTATTATAAAAAAAAATGCTCTGGGTTTCACCCTTACATCAGCCCGACCACAATTTTGTTTAATTTTTTAATTAAAAGGATTTTTTTGGGATTTACGGGGCCCCTTATATACAGAAAATCCATAAATCCCAATTTTTTAACTTTAAAATGTCCCCTATCTATTTTTTAATAATATCTAAAAATTTTTAAATTTGAAAAATATAGGGGACTTTATCTACTTTTTGGGATGAAGAAAATTTCCCCAATTAAACGAAACATGGCCTGAAATACAGAAAAATTTTACTTTTCTTCTTATTATCTACGAAAAATCTCTATACTAGCCAAATATACTGTATAATTTAAAGGCTAAGTGACCATTTTTAATCAGCCTCCACTTCCCCAAAAAGTTTAGAGTGCCCCCTTTTCTAAAGAGCTACCAAACTTTTCAGTTATTGAAAAAAGTGTTTTGACGATGTAATTTTTTATTTACTCCATGTATAACCCCCTTTTTTAAATTCGACCTATACGTACGTACAGTCACACCCGTACACACTACGCAATAATACATACATAAATACCACATAC
>NC_051410.1:28086862-28087281 GCF_015228065.2 Penaeus monodon
AAATTTTGCGAATCCATTTTAGTCTTTTAAATACTATCAAAACCTAATCCCGGGCTATCCGGCAGTTGTGTATTAAGAAAAGTATGATGAAGAAAAGAGATAAATGTTTTGAAAAAGGGCTAGAAAAAAAAAAAATCAATTTACAACGTAATTTTACATACGAAAGATGTCGAATGGCTTTTTAAAACAAAATTGCTTTTTTTTTAACCATGACACTCATAGATAAAAATATATAACTTCTGTAATAATAATAATATTTATGGAAGGTTTCTCGGCCTTGAGCAAGCTGCTTGTAGTTGTGATAGGGGCCTTTGCCAAGCGCTCGATCACCCGGATCCCCCGACGCCGTGCTTCCTGCGAACTCGCGGGTTTCTGCAAGGGGGGGGGGGGGGGGCATTAACTTCAGAATATATGCTTTT
>NC_051410.1:28087742-28088067 GCF_015228065.2 Penaeus monodon
GAATTAGCAATGCCTATAATTATCAATACCATCATGAGATCATTATAATCATACTCTCATTGTAGCATTATATTTTACGCAGGTTTGCCTCATGATTCTTTTTAGTATCAGAATAACAGCTGAATTTTGTTGATAATCATTATGATAATCATGAAAAATTTTTAATCATTTATTAGCATTTTATTAGTTGAGTAGATTGTTATCTTACTTACGGAGAACTGTCGAATAATATAATTTTTGTCATTATGATTATTGAACTAATTCTTTTTTATATTATATACTATCATTTTCAGCAATCAGTAATACATTTATGGCATTAGTATCA
>NC_051410.1:28088194-28088781 GCF_015228065.2 Penaeus monodon
AAACCCCATTGCCGGCGCATTAGACGGCCTTTTTTTACAGTATCAAAGAATTACACGCGTTTAAAGGGACGTGGGAACGGAGCCAGACGAGAACTGGGTAAATTCGCTGGACACTAGCATTTTTGTAATTTATAGAATTCGAAAACAACCAAAATTATTACAGTGAATTTTGTTACCAAAGTCTATTTAAAACAACACTAATTATCACGGTTGTTTCACTAAAAAAAAAAATTGCTTACGATACGCCCGCGGTTTTGAGAGAAGCTCACACCATTCACTTACCTCCCTTCCCAGCATATAGGGCCCCCCAAACCGATAATTGTTTAACGACGACTTTGTTCATTTTCTAAATTAAAAATGCTCTCGAAATCCAAAGGAAAAGTAAATTTTTATCTACCTATTTTCCATTTTCAAGAGTGGACAAAACCAGAAAACTACAATGGTATACGTACAGTATTTATTTTCGTGCATTTTTTTTTTTTTTCTTAAATACCCTTGAATAAATGTATGAGTTTTTTTTTTAATAAATGTCCTTGAAATAGGGTTCGTCTTAAGCGGGGTGCATCTTTTACAGTGACAAAAAGGGT
>NC_051410.1:28089436-28089902 GCF_015228065.2 Penaeus monodon
ATAGTAAAGTATCTTACTTTCCCCAAAAAGTAGGGAAAACTTTTTTATTTTTTTAGTTACCACAAATTTCTTTTCTGCTTAAACTTTCGAAGAAGAAAAAGTTTTTAAGGGTAACTATAATTTATCATGACAATCTTGTTTGGGGGGAAAAATCTAACAAGATATTTAACACAGTTTACCCAAACAAAAAATTTGATAATTTTTGATATTATCCCGGAAAAAGGAATCTTCATACCTTACCTGCAGGGGGGCCCTTATACGCTGTGGGTGAACAGGTACAGATTTTCCCCGTATTTATAGAAGCTACAGCGCTCTCATCAACTCATCACTACCGCCACAGATACGTTTAAAGGGAAAAACTTTTTAGAAAAATACATAAAGGAAGTTTAAAAAAAGGCATGCGTGTAGAGTGTGATTAAGGATATGAATAGTAATGGCAAAGGGAAAACAACGATTTTTAAACCTT
>NC_051410.1:28090165-28090378 GCF_015228065.2 Penaeus monodon
TCAAAACTATCGGCGGCATTTGTTAACGATGCGACCCGGTTCAGACCAGACAAGGAAAAGCACCGAAATTTGGGGTTTTGAGAAGGGAAGGCCTTTAGAGATCTCGGGTTTCATTGTTATCTTTTCAATCTTTTTTTCCCGACTTTTCCCTGTTTCCTTAAGGGACACCAGAATACTTCCTATTTGGCCCCAAAGCGTGAATGTTTAAGTTGA
>NC_051410.1:28090418-28090628 GCF_015228065.2 Penaeus monodon
TACATTAAAATTCCACGCGTCGGGCCAATAAGGGAAATAGTTTTTGGGGTCCCTTAAAGGGAACACGGAAGTCGGGAAAAAAAAATTGAAAAGAACAATGAAACCCGAGTCTCCAAGGCCCTTCCGTCTCTAAACACCAATTTTTGGTGTCGTTCCTTGTTGGGTCTGAAACCGGTCGCAGTCGTAAAAAGATGCCGCCGATGTTTTGAT
>NC_051410.1:28090942-28091490 GCF_015228065.2 Penaeus monodon
GAATGGACTTATGCTTGTGTGGTATATATTGATTAAGGTATCAGAAATCGTTGATTATGCCTTTGCACTATTACTATTACATATACCTAAATCACACACGTACACGCATGCCTTTTATTAACTTATGCCTTATGTATAATTTCTAATAAGATTTTCCTTCAACAGTATCTGTTGGCGGTAGTGATGATGTTGACGAGAGCGACTGAAGCTTCTATAAATCAGCTGGGAAATCTGTACCTGATTCAGCCACAGCGATATGAAGTGGACCCACATGCAGGATATAGGTAATGAAGATTCCATTTTCCTGGATAATATGCTAGAATACATCGAATATTTGTTTGGGTAAACTGTGTTAAATAATCTTGTGTAGATATATTCCACCAACAAGATTGTCAGTGATAAAATTATAGTTCCCCTTAAAAAATTTTTTCTTCTTCGAAAAGTTTAATAAAAAAGGGAATTTGCGGTAACAAAAATAAAAATAAAAGTATTCCTACATAATTTCTCTATATGGCAAGTAAATATTTACTATACACCTACAAAAATTG
>NC_051410.1:28091698-28091768 GCF_015228065.2 Penaeus monodon
GTAGAAAGTAATATTTCAAGAAGTGAAATGATAGTTGATAACGATAAAAATAATAACTGTTTGGGTGGGT
>NC_051410.1:28092070-28092656 GCF_015228065.2 Penaeus monodon
CCCCAAACCCATAAACCAACAACACGTTTTTTTCACTGTAAAAAGACCCCCGCTTAAGAAAACCCCTATTTCACAAGATTTGTAAAAAAAGAATTATCATAATTTATTCAGGGTTTTAAGAAAAAAAAAAAAATGCCGAAATAATACGTACAGAACCTTTGTATCGTTCGGTTTTGCCCACTCATGCTGGCTAATAGGTAGAGGGAAAATTTAACTTTCCCTTTTTGGGATTTCTAGGAGTTTTTTTTTAGATAAAAACAAAGTCGTCGTTAAGAAAATTATCGGGTGGGGGTCCATATCGGAAAAGGAGGAAGTGAGATGGGGGCTTCTCTCAATAACCGCTGGCTATCGTAAAAAATTTTTCTTTTAGTGGAAAAACCGTGAAATTCGTGTTGTTTTCAATAGTAACTATTGGTAACTAATTTCTGTAATAATTTGGTTGTTTTCGCATTTTATCTTAGCTAGTGTCCCCGAATTTTATCCAGTATGCTCGTCTGGTCGTTCCCCACTTCCCCTTTAAAAACGCAGTGAAATTCTTTGATACTTTAAATAAAAGGCCCCGGTCTAATGCGCCGGAAAAGGGGTT
>NC_051410.1:28092828-28093175 GCF_015228065.2 Penaeus monodon
ATCATCCCATAAATATTTACTGATTGCGTAAAGATAGTAGTAATAATCAAAAAAAGACATTAGTATCATAATCATAAACAAAAATTACATTTTAAACGACATTTTCTCCGTAATGGTAACATCATGCGCGACTAATGATGATAGTAATATTCGATTTCATAATGATTATAAAACAAAAATTAAAAACTGCTGCTTTACTGATACTAATAAAAATCATGAGGGCAAACCGGGTAAAATATTAAGCACAAGAGAGTGATGTTTATAATGATCTCATATGGTTTTGATAATGGCAGTTGTAATTCCATAAAGAAAATAAAGATAATAACGAAAATATGAAATTGTTACCG
>NC_051410.1:28093450-28093852 GCF_015228065.2 Penaeus monodon
AAAATTAAAGCCCCCCCCCCCATTGCGAAACCAGCGCGGTTCGCGGAAAGAAACGGCGTCGGGGGAACCGCTGATCGGGGCCCTTTGGCAACGGACAGTATCAAAACTACAAGCACTTGCTAAAGGGCCGAAAAACCCTACCCTACAACTATTATTATTATTACAGATAGTTTATTATATTTATACATGAGTGTGTGAGATTAAAAAAATAGCTTTTTAGTTTTAAGAAGCCATATCGCCTCTTACGATGAAAATTACGTATGTAAATTGTTTTTTTTTTTTAATTCTAGCCTTTTACAAATCATTTATCATTTTTACTTCATCAGTACTTTATTTAATGCAAAACTGCCGATAGCTCGGTTTTATTTTTGGATAGTATTAAAAGACAAGATGGGATATCGC
>NC_051410.1:28093994-28094470 GCF_015228065.2 Penaeus monodon
CAATTATAAGGGGATTATCCCATGGGTAAATAAAAAGATCACATCGTAAACACACTTTATTTTCAAAAATGAAAAAGGGTTGGTTTGTTTTAAAAAGGTGGCACTCAAAAAAATTTGGAGACGGAGGCATAAATTTAAAATTGGTCATTTACCCTTTAAATATTATACAGTATATTATGGGATAGTACAGAGATTTTACGTAGATAAAAAGAAAAACGTAAGTTATTTTTTGTATGAGGGATTCTCTTTATCCCAAGTGTAAAGAGAAGTCCAACATTTTTGTTAAAATTCTAGATAAAATATAAAAAATGATAGGGTACTGTTTAATGTAAAAACCCTTAGGGTTATGGATTTTCTGTATACAAGCCACAGTAAAATCCAAAAAAAGTCCTATTTTTAAATTAAAAAATTAAACAAAAATTTGGGCAGGGACTGATGTAAGGAGTGAAACCCAAGTATTTTTTTTATAATAGCGG
>NC_051410.1:28094515-28094671 GCF_015228065.2 Penaeus monodon
AATCTAAATGTTTTTTATGCTTCACTGAAACGTTGGTAACGACAACCCCCCTTGCTGCTTATGAAACGAAAGCCATGTCTATAAAGAATAAAAACATTTTTACAAAAAATTTTTTTTTTTTCTGCATTTTGGGAATTAAACAGGCTAAAAAAAATA
>NC_051410.1:28094693-28095645 GCF_015228065.2 Penaeus monodon
TGATTTTTTTATTGATTAATTTTGATCCCAAGTTTTTTCGATCCAATCTACAAATCTAATCTATGTTCCGGATAAACAAAAAAGAAAAAAAACATAAGAAAAAAGGAACGAAAGAATAAAGTGCAAAGAGTGTAAAAACGAGGTAAAAAATACCCAAAAAAAAACCCGGCTGAGAAAAATGAATTTGGTTTAAAAATTTGTATGCTGTGGCTCGAAAATTAGGATTTGATTATAATCGTTATACTAAAATTTATTAAAAATGTAAAAGACCCGCTTTTAAAATTTGGCCCCTACTATGAGTGCTTTGAGAGAGAGAGAGAGTTGGGTAGATAGAATTGACGTGTAAAGAAAGAGGAGAGGAAAAAAGAGGCAGACAAGAGGGGAGATACAAAAGTTAACCAAATACACAAAGATATTATATTAAATATCAAATTTTTTTATTAAATATCAATTTATTATTAATATCAGATATTTTTATAAATATCAAGATATTATATTAAATATCAACATTTCAATTCTTCATCTTTTAAATCTGTTCTTTTAAAAGAGTCAGTAAAAACAAAGGTTTTTTAAAAACAAACTGCAGAGACGTCATGGAAAAAGTAACAGCTGAGAGACCCTAGGTTGCATAGTTCAGAAAAAAAGGGAATATAGGTAGTAAAAATTTACACTGGGCCAGTGCAAGGTTTTTTCAGCGTAGGGTTTTAAAATGAACATAAGATTTCATTAGGGGATGAAAAAACCCCTAAGAACCATTTCAAAAAAGAATTTTCGCCTGCCAGTTTTATGGCAAAAAAAATTAACCTTTTGCTGAATCGGTAGAGCTATAGTAAAATAAGTATGATTTACGAAAACAAATTAAAAAAAGATATTAGGATGAATGGACTATGGAAAATTTTTATGGAATTGGAAGTAGTGTGAAATAAACCCACTTAAATACCTTACTTTCCTC
>NC_051410.1:28096793-28096966 GCF_015228065.2 Penaeus monodon
AAAAAAAAATAAGAAAATAATTAATATAATATAAAAGAAATATAAAAAATAGGGAAATAAAACAAAAAAAATATAAATTATATTAAAATAGATAATATATTAAATAAAGACATAAAATTATATTGGGGGTAGGGGGTGGTTTACATACTATCAGACACGATAGAAAAAATTTC
>NC_051410.1:28100059-28100835 GCF_015228065.2 Penaeus monodon
TCCCTATTCTTTTGTAACCACCAGCACCAACAACAAAAGTTAGAATAATAAAGATCGACAATTTTTAAAAATAATCTCCATTCTCCTTATCAGTGTGTTTATGTCATTATCATCCTTTCTCTATGGAAGGCATTGGGCCATGACCCCTGCCGGTTGCCCCATTCCCTGGAGCACGAGGGTCGGATTTTGTTGTCACTGCACCCCCGAAGGCCAATTGCTGGAGACAATGGTGTAAACTTCCTGCAGAAGGGGTGGTTAAATGGGGTACTTTACAGACACTGCTTACATCATCTAGAGTTCAGCAGGGTCGGATGAAGACAATTATTTCATACGATTTGGACATCGAAGGACATACGGAGACGACAAAAGGGTGTCCAGAGAGGGTGAGAGCGTAGTTGTCTCCAAGCGAGTGGTTGGTACAGTGTACGTAAGTGTTGCTGGTTCATATTAGTTGTAAAGTAATGAAATCGATGTCCAGTTTTCAATTGACGAATTCATTATGCATTTACAAAGTTGCGCAAAGTAAAGGTTACACATATCTAACTGTATATAATGAAATCACATAAGCATTTGGAAATGTAAAACCAGTGGTCTCAGCGCCATCTCATTCAGGTCTTCGGCGATGGGAGTGCGCGGCGTATGGACTTCCAGATGGGGGTTGCGAAGCTGCCTAATCTGGATGGCCATAACAAACTTCCATCTTGCAAAGGGGAACATTGGTGAGTTTATGCTTGGTTAACGGGGCAGTATAATTGATAGGGCATATATGAAAATGT
>NC_051410.1:28100858-28101173 GCF_015228065.2 Penaeus monodon
AGCCTGTACTGGTATTCTACTAGTCTCAAAATGACGTCCACATACGGTGTCCACTGAAATTCAGAATGCGTATTTGTTTGTGCGTGGTTTATAATATGTGCCTTTCGCCTTTTAAACAGACTCCATCTGCCGTGATAAGCATGCAGAGTGTGAGTCGTGGACAAGGCAAGGAGAGTGCGTCACGAACAGAGACTTCATGCTACCTCAGTGTCGGAAGAGCTGCAATTACTGCAATAAAGGTAGATGTATATGAATTCATAAACAATAAACAATTCACAGCGTTACCACCACCAAATGATGCCACACACACACCGC
>NC_051410.1:28103591-28103706 GCF_015228065.2 Penaeus monodon
TGAGACCATATCAGTTTATTTTCTATACTACTGTACTTTGCACACACACACACATATGTATTTTTTTTTATATAGTGTATATAAGTAGAGTTTTATATAATACCTCCATATTTGC
>NC_051410.1:28103785-28103853 GCF_015228065.2 Penaeus monodon
GTTATTGTGATTCTGTGTGATGTGTAATGCAAGTAAAAAAACACAAAACACACATAAACACACCAGAT
>NC_051410.1:28107769-28107856 GCF_015228065.2 Penaeus monodon
AACCAATCATTATAATAGGCAATGAGACATGGCTCCCGACATCGACTCTGTCAAGCTTTGCCCTCTCGCTTTCGCATGACCGTCACA
>NC_051410.1:28108087-28109363 GCF_015228065.2 Penaeus monodon
TAATCAATCAGTATAATAGGCATTGAGACATGGCTGACTCCTGACGTCGACTCTGCCAAGCTTTGCCCCCTCCCTTTAGCATGACCCGTCACACATAAAGACCGCCCGACCGACGCTAGCGGTGTCCTCTTCGCCACAAATTCAGGTCATGTTGTCAAACAAAGATCAGACCTTAATACAGACTGTGAAATCGCTTGGATCCAAGTTCAACTTTCTAAATGTAAGTTACTCCTTCTCGCAGCTTTCTACTGACCGCCTTCTGCTAACATAGAATATTAACAAAGCTTTCTCACATACCTATAACACATAAACGCAGACAAAAACATATGAATCGTGGGCGACTTCAACCAACCCGACTTAGACTGGACTGCTCTTTCCACTCATGACCCCCCCCCCCCCCCCATATCCTTGCAGCTCCTATTATTCCACACAAACAGACGCCAGTTGCACGACTCTTTCACTGACATCATAAATACTCATTTACTCACACAAACAGTACCCACTCCAAGGCGAACACATAACACGTCTCGATGACGCCCGGTGACCCACACTCCACCTCACACATTCTGGAGCTCTTTGGCACACACCAACCAGACAAAGACAGAGACACAGTCCTATTTTCATCTTTTCCGGAAGTAACATAGTCATAATTACACAAGGCATGACTAATTACAGCATGGACTACTTCTATACAGATTGTTACTTCTAACTGGGTTAGTCTTCAACACACCATACTCACATACATGGAAAAACACATACCACGTCCGTTCAAACATACAACACTTCAGAAAATTGGACCATTTTCAAATCCTTCCAAAAAACTATTTCCAAAAACATCAAGAGATCAGAACACAAAGATATTTCTATCTACCTCGCAAACGTCAGAAACAACCCGAAACATTTCTTTAATTCCTTCAAGTTCCGCAGTCATGACACTGCGACAATCACAGCCTTGAAATACACCAACAACACTCTTGTGACTGACCCTGAACACAAAAAAACTTTACTCAACACAATGTTTTCACACACGAAGATGTCAATGCATCCAATATGCCAGACAGCTCTTACGCTCCTATCCCTCCACTTTACATATCGAGTAACAGCATCCAGACTCTTCTGACAACACCGGACTCAAACAAAGCCACTGGAGCATATCGACTATCTGCCCTAATCCTGAGATCTGCGCCCCTGCCCATACTCCTAGCCTACAATCCATTTTCACTCAATAACTCGCCTCAAACATCTTGAAAGTAGACTGGCTTTGTACAGATATCAC
>NC_051410.1:28110867-28111065 GCF_015228065.2 Penaeus monodon
GTCCCGACTTAGCTAACCTAATGCATCTCTAATCAGGTTTGTCAGCCACTGAGGACTTGAGACGAGAACCCAGGCGGGCGAAGGAAACCGAGTTAATCGCTGCGGACCGGATCAAAGACGGTGCTTCATTCGAGGCTGAGATGATGAAGGGAGGTTTGTTTCATCCTCGGGTTAAAAGGACGATAATGTTCGGGCATG
>NC_051410.1:28111698-28112004 GCF_015228065.2 Penaeus monodon
TATACCGATAACTTTGGTGCTTCCCCAGCGCGGGGGAGGCAGACGCGGTCGGCGCCAGAGAGGTGGAAGGGGATGCGACTTCCTCAGCAGGATTTTCGGGAAGTGTGGCGGAAGTGGCAGGGGCCGGCGGGGGCGTGGGAGGCAGCGCGGGAGACAAAGGGCCTCTCCCACGCGGTCCTCTCACGGACGGAGGCAGTCCTGGCCATTGCTAAACGTCATGCAGTCGCTGTGGCCGGGACGGCAGACGAATAGTGTATGGTAGCCCAATGAAGGGTTCTGACGGGTTCACTTATTGTTAGAATAATA
>NC_051410.1:28113733-28114982 GCF_015228065.2 Penaeus monodon
CAGTCAGATAACTTACAATATAAAAAGTCCTCGGATTCAAGGAAATGTAATGTTTTAGGGTAACAGGGCAAAGACAGGCCAATTAAATGACTTTAACGAAACCTCCTGGAAAACACAAGGATTATCCATTACGCATTGTATTGTTAGCCGCATGAACGTAGAAGGAGAGTGAATATCACGTAGGCGTGTCTTCGTCTTAAGCATTTATTGTATTGTCATCCAGCACAGGAAATACATGATGACCTTTTAGTTTACAGAATTCTAGTTTTGAAGTAGTTTGTCCAATGCCTGGTAACTAAATTTAATGAATACACGCACTAAAACATCTATTTTGTGAAACATTTTTTTTTTTCAATGACGTGTCTTATTATCAATAAAGCCAGAAAAAAATAATCTTCGTTTTATTTACTTGTCTATAAAAAATAATCGTCTGTTGCCCACACGTTCATTGAGACGTCCTGTAGAAAATGTATGCATGAGAAAGTATATCACAAACCCGATGAAGATATAGCAATAATGCGCATAACATGGTATCTGATATATTAGAATGATATAGGCTTGGCTAAAGGACATAAATCCTTTAGCCTACCCTACATCATTCTCTCGCTAAATTAAGGTTTCAATCAATTAATAGTTATTTACTTGGTTGTATTATAATAAATTGGTAGAAGGACGCCTGGAATTTTTCGTTGTTTCTATATTAAAGGGACCGCAGTACAACGATTAGTTTAAGGCTACTCAGTGATGATATGGTTGCAACGCCCACACAAAAAAGCTGACATTTGCCACGTAGGCCAGGTCAGAAATACTAATCACTCCTAATTAAATCAGTTATGAATTTGTGAAATTGCATGTTACACATACACAAATTAATGCTAAACATAGCAATTTAGGAGAAAAAATAGAAAATGTAACCATGGTAATTCAACAAACGGATTGTAAAAGAAAAGTGCACTCTGTTGCTATCAATGTTATTAGAGCTCGCCAAAGTAAAATGTGCTTTGTGAATAGTGCAGTAGTCCTAGAGAGACAATTAGGGTGTTATGCGAGGGTATGAAGTAAAAGAATGCAGTGTAGAAAAGTGGCAAAAAGTGGGTGACATGAAGAATCATTTTCGTTGTTTACTTGCTGTTCCAATGTTTATAGACTAAATCCCTTTTCTCTTGTGGTATGTTGTTGATGATTCGGAAAGGAGAGTTGTGTAGGATAATTATAATTATAGGTGGTAAATTTAAGATGATCTGCTTAG
>NC_051410.1:28115018-28119772 GCF_015228065.2 Penaeus monodon
ACTTCTTTTACATCAAACGTTTGGATTTCCATGGAGGGATGACTAGTAATTTCTGTCTGTTGAACATGGGTACAAATTCTTTAGCATTTATAATGATTTGATAATAGTGGTAACAGAGTTCAACTGTTTTGAAGCTCCAAGTGCTAGTATTTTTTATAAGATTTAGGTATGTTAAATATGTGGTTGTTTATCAATAAAACTTTGCAATAACCTTCATTTGTAATAATGAAATGCTTTAACACCAAACTGTCGCAAACAAATTACTACAAGCTACCTACTAATATTCTATGAACTTTTATTTGAATCTGAATGTTAATCATTATGATCATATAAAACAGGAGTTTCCCTAAGTCTCCCGAAGATGCACAGATTTCTGGTCCCGTGTTTTATTTTTATCTTTATTATTCGGTATCCTATTTAATCTTCAATTCCTTCATTATAAACTACCTCTTCATTGAAACTAATTTTGTTTATATGTATGGAATGTTAGTATAGAGAACCACTTCGTTGGTTTTGAGCTTAGAACTAACTATTGTGTTGAAAATTTAGTTGTTAAAGTGGTTACATCATTCATTATGTATATGTTCAAAACAGAGGGGTAAATAATAGACAACTCCTCAGTAGGCAACGACTTTACTATACAGTGAGACGATGTTTACTGGAACACAAACAGTGAGAGATAACTTTAGGCTTGCAAACTTAATTACTAAGCACAGTTTGGTTTGTCATAGGCCTACGCTCCTCAGTTTGGCATGTTCACCGTTCCTAAACCTCTTTTTTTAAGGAGGGAGAAGAAATCATACAGATTAAATTTTGCGGTTAAGAGTTACTGGACTTTTTACCAAACACTTTTGTATCTTAACTAGAAGACCGTATATTCTTTTACAGAAAACAGGGTATACAAAGACAGGCAGAATAGAAAGCAAGCGGAGCGCTGCAGTAGGCTATGTACAGAATATAAAACTGAAATTGATAGGCAGTGTACACACACAACCGTGTACCCAAGCACAGGTCCACCAAACGTGAATACACAGATATGTATGTCGCTGTGCAGAGTACACAGCCATATATTTAAATACAAAGTACACAGTTAGCTGTATACTTAATTATAATATACATCACTGTTTATTCATTTTCCACACATCATTTTGAAAATCAACTGTAATACTGATCATAAACTCAATACTGAATATCAATGGAATTAATACATACAGGTTTGACATCATTCTGCAGATTTCACAAGTCTTTCTTTTTACTGGATCGAGAAGGAATCGTTTATACAGTCCTGCACTTTTGTGAAAAAGGTCCGTAGACATGGTAAACAAGACACATTTATCTGCGTACACACAGACAATGTAAATTAAAATGCAAACAGTTTCCCATCTTGGACATTTCTAAAATTTCTTGATAGTTTAGATGTCCACTTACATGTAATACAAGGTGTTCATCACCTTAACTTGTATCATTTAAAAATCGTTAACAGTCAACTTCACAGTTTAGTACAGTTTATCAGAACTACACAGACCCATTCGTCAAATGCAATATTTTGATATTCTGGATGAAATTTCACTTCGAGATCAACTTCATTTTGATGGAGCAGCCTTCCCCTCCAGGCTAAGAGCATAGTCCTTTAGCTGCTTAACAGACATATTCCTGATCTTCAGAAAGCTCAACTATTATATTTGTCTACACGTATCTCGTTTTCTCTTCAACGATGCATGCTTCTCAGCATAAAATTGCAAATGATGCAAGGAAAACCATCCGTGCAGGTAATACCAGATAACTTATGTGCAAATTCAGACAGAAAGAATGTCATATGTGGTCGAAAATCGGCCAGCATTAAAATTCTTGACATCTTGTTGGGCCCTTTAAAAAAATGTTGAGATTCTTTCAGACATGTGCAGGCGTTATCAATATGTACAAGGTTATTTCGCTACATCGATCTCACATTACATAAAAGAGTCGCGAGTGTTTGATGCAAATGAAATATCTGTACACTGACGAGGCATTTTGCCCCAGTTCTGTTCAAAGATCAGGTGCATACCGAAAGTTTTTTCTTGCCAGGTTTGAAAAAGACCATAGTACAGCAATACTATATTTACTTTAGCCATTTGATATGTATTTTACATATTAATTTTTGAGGAAGGGGGCACACTGAATAAACACTTTGGTTTTCATGAATTCCTGGTTGATTTTATTCCCCAGATGATTGTTGCTGATAATGAAACAAAGGGTCCAAATCTGATGCCTTCGAATACAGATAATATCCCATCAACCTGATTTTTGAACGGTTACATATGAATGCATGTCTAGCTTCAGGGAAGGATCCTACGTACTGTACACAAGTAATGAATGTTCGTTGGGGTTTTGCGCCTTCGGTTCGCTACCGACTTTCCCTTTTCAGACGTCCCAAGTTAGCAATAACGTATGCAGTGCAGCTGAACACTTTAACTCTATTTTTTCTTGTAACCAGGCCTGTAAATTGTTTACTAGTGACTTGCTAGCTGTGATTCAGACCGAAATCAGTCTCCTCATACGACATGAGGCCCTTTGCATTAGAACATCTTGCAGGAATATATATTCCCAGTTTATATTGAAGCTTCCCGCTGTGTGATTACGGTCTAATTCGTGTCTGTCTCTGCCTATGCAGTACATGCTCCCCATAACAAAGTTCCAGACCCTTGGAATATCTCAAGCATTCTACTAAAATGTTGCCGATCGCTTATCATGTCTTACATGAAAGGGCGTTTTTCCTGGGAAAAAAATTCAAATAAATCTGAAATTACGTTATCCGCTAAAACACCAAGATAAATACAAACAGCTCATTATATGATACGCTGTTCATCGTACTAGAAAAATATGTACTCTTATAACTCACAACTAAAATCTGGTTTGTTTTTGCATAAAACATTTTTTTTTTTATACCATATTCATTATACCGACGATTTTCGGAAGACACTATATGAGATGACACTCAACAAATGAAACTGCAAGTAGCAATTAACACCTCGTAAACAGTATTCCTTTCACTATAAATTTAACAAAAACACAAGTTCAGATGATTTAGATTTTCCAATGAGTTAAGCGACTCTACTTCTCATCAGAGTACACCGGAGAATAGTGATTATCGAGCTGATTTGTATAATTTCCCAGTTACCAATTGCAAAAAGGCAAAGGAGATATATATGTCCTTTATCTCACATATTGATAATCTTCCCATTTTATGAAAATATGCGCTAAAACGTATTGCACTTACAAAGGTCGAGTTCTGACAAATACCACATTCAAAGCATGATAAACAGTCAGCACATGTAGCACTTCCTAGTACGACGCACGGGGCCCGCATTGCCAGTGATTCTCAGTTAACAGGTAATATCTAAAGCTCACTGCATTTTCTGAAGGGAGATGCGCAGACTGCCTTATTCTCCGAGTTCCAGGAGTTTCTAACTAATGAAAGGCTTTTTGCTTTCATTTTTATGAAATGAGATGTCGTTACTTCGCAAGGGAGCTTATACTGTTAAAAAATATGTACAGTTAATGCAAAGGTGACAGGGGTATGGTACAAACATGAATTACACAAGAGGTAGAAAATATGGGAAAGGTATCTATCCTGCAGGTAGTGTGTATGAGCCTGTCTGCAGCTTGGTTGCCAACTTATTAGCTACTTTCACGACACTATGTCAAGGCTATAAACTACTCACGCACTAGAAAAATGTCTTTGTTATGCCATGTTAATCATCATATGATTATAATATATATCACATCAATAGACTGTTTATCCGCAAAGAAAGACCTTTCCATGCCGCCTTCATTAAAGTATCTGACGAAAGTTGTGCCTGCTATTTAGGATTTCAGGTCGTCTGGATTTAAGTATATGCGAATATATAAGGCTTTTTCTATCAAAAAAGCTATGCGCTAAATTGTGGCTACAACTGCAACTGCATGGTGCCTATGATGCATCAAATAACTAACTATATAATGATGACTAAGGAGAAGTGGCAACAAGCCTTTCTAATTCGATTGGAGGAAGGAAGATGTATGTCTAACTATTGTGAATTGTATTGTGAACAGTTTTGCTTTGTTCTCCTTTTTCTCTGTTTTTGAAGCATGCCACTGTATATAAAATGATTGTCATGATCAAGTATAAAATAATTGATATAAATCTCATCATTAAAGCAACCAACAATTCGTTGGGAACTTGTGTGACAACTCTTTCCCTTGTACCAGGGGCTCCCAACCTGGGATACCTGTACCTCAAGGGGAACCTATCCATATCTTAAAGAATTCATTGGAGTCTGAAGGAATAGTCAGTGTAAGTGTCAGTGTAAACTGCTAACCAGTGCCAGTCACTGTATAGCACTGCACACCGTGAATAGTGTAAAACAGGGCTATAGAACACTCGTTACAAATATGCTGATAAAGAGAGCAGCTTACACGGAAGACTCTCCTCCCTCTTTCATGTTACAAAGTTACAAATATGTAGCAGGTATCGATATTACCACCATTAGTATAAAATCATTATATAGCATCTCCACGTACAGATTTCATAATAGAAAATGATCCTTACTTAACAAGGGTAGACAGAAATGTCAGAATGCCCAAGAGGTACAAAGGAACCAAAAAGATGGGAACTCCTGCCTTATGCTATCGTATGCCTTTAGTGAAGACGGCTTGGAAACCTGTAAAAGCGCTTTCAGGAAGTGAAGTAAATGAAAGTGCATATACATGCTCTCTCGCACACAAATGCGCATGCT
>NC_051410.1:28119877-28120616 GCF_015228065.2 Penaeus monodon
GTAGAG
The DNA here is from genome assembly GCF_015228065.2 of Penaeus monodon. Classification (NCBI taxonomy): domain Eukaryota; kingdom Metazoa; phylum Arthropoda; class Malacostraca; order Decapoda; family Penaeidae; genus Penaeus; species Penaeus monodon. Next base: position 28,119,884 of record NC_051410.1, read on the forward strand.
GGAAATGAAGACATAAAAAGACACTTCTAAATTGACAGACGTAGGAGATATAGAATACTGTCGATAAGGTTTTGGTGCAGAGCCTAGTCAGCTTGTCACTTTTGGTGCATGACGTTAGTCGATTTGTTGCGGACCCGTTGCCACGGTTCCTTTGTAGATGACAACGTATTGCATAGATATTAACACTTTTTTCTCGACGCAACAAAAGTTACTACAAATAAACACCATCCAATCAATTATAGTTATTGTATGCTAATATATACAACGTGGAACAATCTGTGTTCCTCTTGTTTTTTGCTTTCCTTTGCGCTAGAAAAATAAACCTACTTTTATTGCGCGCAGTTACTCCATATCAGTTTACAGTATGTGTGCAAGCTTATCATCCGTATAGCTGTCATTGTCGTCTTCATGTACCATCTATGATACAACGGTACATATATGAACTTATCGATATATCCATCTCCATTACAGATATTAGCTGTATTTATATTTGAATCTAAAGTTTTTGTAATGACACACGTTACAATTTTATCGCAAAATCTCTAAGGGAATTGATATTAACCTAACTTCACTCAAGATTTTGTCTTTAATCATATTTCTAATTTCTGTTGTCGACGTATAAATAATGGTTGCATTCTTATAAGTACGTAGGGTCTTGGGTTTTCTTTTCGCATTTCTCTTCATCTTGCTTATAACTTTATATTGTAAAATCGTTTTCTCTCTTTCTTCCCCC
>NC_051410.1:28120847-28122642 GCF_015228065.2 Penaeus monodon
CTTTGTAAAAGTGTACGTATACTTATAGTATGTTTGACGTAGGGAATTCGGACAAATGGGTCTGGTATAAAGAAACATGTTGGGTGATCAAAATACTATCAAATGCGAGCATTCTCTGCAATATTTGTGAATGATGAAAGAAGGTACGACGAGGTGATCGGTGAAAAATACAAACAGACCTACACGACATGGCGCATCGAACAGCTTCGAGTTACGAGGATGTCCTTACCTAATTACCGATAAGAAAAATTATATACAACAAGACAGGGACAGAAGTTGGAATGTTCTGCGACGACTGCAGAGCGACGCAATCCGTATATAAAGAATATTCCTATGGATCTGAGATCGCCTAAGGGTTAGCAAGACAGCCCTGACTGGCCGGCTTTGGGCCTAAAGAAACTAACTGATAAGGCGTAAGAGTGATTAAGTCATCTTAGAAGACACATAAGCTCGATAGTTGGTTGTTAGATTACATTAGTTGCAAAGCACTGCCACAGATAGCCTTAATGACTATTAAATTTATGTTTATGAAACCATGCCTTGGTCATGAAGTATTAATTACTGAAATGAAAAAGGTGGAAAAACAAGAATGAACGCACCGTGAATAAGAATGAAACTAGCCAACAGATAGTCGGTTAACTAGGAGAGAACGGCGACCAAAACGTTTATGTGAAAGCTGATATGGATTCCTAGTATAGGCAGACTAATAATGATACTTGGTCAGAACTAGCTAATTTGAATATACAAGATGTCGCTTCAGACAACAATAAAAAAGCATCTGTTTAGTTGCTTTCCCAGAAAAGCAAGTCAAAGAGAACTCTCTCTCCAGCTGACTGAACTAAGCTTAGAGTAAGCGGAAATATATAACAGCTAAATACAGGAATGTTCGTAACGCGTTTTCGGAACAGCTACACGACCTTTCATGTCCGACTTTTTTTCTTCAAAATATAAAGTGAAAATGAATCCCCTACACTTTCTTTTACAAAACAGTTTTTGTTTCATCACTATATACAGAGAAATGCCTTAGATTCCTGAAGAGGGAGAAAAATGAAAAACTTCTCAACTAACTCTACGTCTGTTACATATCGTTATACTTGTCACACATATTATTAGTTATCAGATCAACGGATGGCTGTGATCATTTTCAGAGCGTATTTCAAACTCAGATCTATGCTATCAAATCAACCCCTTTTTAACTAGTCTAATACAGTTTCCCTGAATATTTTGTGATAAAATCTAACAATTTCACCAAAATCGCTCGTGTCAAAAGCTACTAATATATCACAATATACATAAATCTTCTATAAACTATACTTGTGTTTCCGAGTGGATACCATAAATATAATCTTCGTGCGCCTATAACAGCTAGTAAATAATGTCTTTCATCTTTATTTTTTTGTCTTCATTTAATTTACATTTCTATATATCTTTATCCTTTAATCATTATCTATTTCAGTACTATCTGTAATTTTTGTTGTATTTAAGTTCGAGTAAGGCAAAATAGTTTCTTTTCGAAGCAATGGTTAGCTCACTATACTAACGAACGTTAAATCTTTGTAATTATCAAAATAAAACTATGGTAAATTCTAAACATTGTCAAATAAAAGCTCTCAAGATATCAACTATGTCTTACCAAGATCACCATGCATATTCTACTTCTGTCGGCTTTTACCCTTGCAAGAACTTACACACTGGTGTACGAATATGCGATAAACAACTCTGATTAACATAACAACACTTTACCTACCGCAAGTTAGTAAGTAAAATTTCCTAACTGCAATTTACTGAACCTATG
>NC_051410.1:28123307-28123898 GCF_015228065.2 Penaeus monodon
GTCTCGTGCTATAATCGCGCAGATATACTCGTATGTTTTTTTTTTTTTTACATGAAGTTATATTTGTTTTTTATATAAAGTTGTGTTGGCTTTTCCTTAAGTTTACAAGTACCTAGTTTGGAAATAAGTCGAGAAAATTTTGTTAAACATCTTCATTTTTAGTTAATTGTTTTACAGATGAACTGAAAGAGGACAGCACTTAGGATTATATTATGTTACCTTTACCGGTTATCTTTAATTGCTGACTGTTTCATTATTCATTTCCTGTTTTTATTAAAATCCAAATTTCTTATGAATCCAGAACATCTCCATTTCTTTGTAATCTATATTTCTTTTTACCATTATCAAATTCGACGAAAGCTCATTCGATATCATTTCAAAGCTTTAAAAAAGTCTTTTCACATTCATAATTTGTATATTATAAAACACGAAAGTCTGTCGAGGAACATGCATTCTACTGAATTGCTACCAAAGGGAGAAAGTTTAGACGAGTCATCCTGATTACTCTCCAGGAAAAACGGCGCCGGAAGTTGCAGTTCAGATGGAACGACTTTCACTCGCTGACTATTTGTCGACGCGCCTGGCTGTTTC
>NC_051410.1:28124357-28126354 GCF_015228065.2 Penaeus monodon
AGTTTTCGTTAGACTTTTCCACATCGCCCATTTATCCTAACTTTCATTTACTTTCGGATATTCATTAATTTCCTTTCCCTTCGGTCAAGCTTTGTTTTGCAGATGAATGAACCCAAACAGCGACCTACTTCCTTGTCAAACTTGATTTCCATCAGAGCTTCTCCCTTCCCCTTGTTGATCTGCCCAGCTTAAGCTTTCTTGGCCCCGTCCTTGTCCTCGGGGGGCACGGGGGTCACCGCTTTTTCATGCCTGGGTGAGTGGAGTTCCCGCGGCACGTGGGGACTCTCTAGCCGCGGGGAGTGCAGTTCCCTGGGCATGTGGTGAGGGCTCTCCACGCGCGGGGAGTGAAGTTCCCGGGGCACGTGCGGGCGGTGGTCGTGCGGGGCGTGTAGCGACGCGGAGTGGGAGCGCACGTGCGGCGGATGGTCGAAGGCGTGGTCGTGCTGCTGGTACTGGTGCGGGCGGTCGTGGCGGAAGGAGTGGCGATGTCGGGGCGTGTAGCGGGCGTTGCGGGCACTGGCGGGGAGGGAATACTGCTTACTGAGGGCGCCCCGCGTCGACAAGCACCGGGAGGGAGACAAACTGTTGAGGTCGAGTTGTTTTTTAGTATTGTCAGCTTAAGTCTATATATTCATCAGATGCTAGGGAAAGTATTCCTAGAAGAATCCCAATGAAGTTTTAGTAATTCTTGCATACTTCTACGGTAGGCATACAGGTGCTCTATATACAGTCTCAGGCTATGTCACCTGGTGCTCAGAAAAGGAAAATGTTTTATGGAGGAGGATACTGCCAATACAGGCCCGTGAAGGGTCATCCTAATCCTACAGATTAAACAAGTGCAAATGTATGTATGCTTAGCATAAGCGATTTAATGTTAAAACATACCTGCATATTTCTACAGTGGCCATAAGGGGTTTATATTCGTCATATTATATCATACCATCCAGTAGTAATTGGTGAAGGATATTGTCAATTAAGGCTTGGGTAATTCCAGGTGATGTTTGACATATGCAAGCGTCCATGCACAATTTCAACGGCCAGGAGAACTATATACTTTTGAAAGAATGTTTAGCTTCGTTAATGCATACTATTCACTCTGGTGTGAACTTCCACTGATATTTTACCTATCAGAAGAAGTGGATGACGTTTCAATAATTAGGTAAAAAGTTATATAAACGTACAAATTAATTTAATCAAATTAAATACCATCAAGTAATGAAAAGTAAATGAGGATTAGATTTTGCCGAATTAGTACAAGTCTTTTATAACACATGCCAAGAAAACCAGCAACTATGTACACACATGTTGCTGCCTATTTAGAAATGGTTTTTACCTACTACATACATGTCTATACCACCTCAGTCTTTGCCGAGTCACAAATTTGCAAAATTCGTCACTACAAACGTACTACTGAAAAACGAAAAAAAATGCATTTTATATAAAAAGGTGGAAAAAAGATCGCCATATTTACCTGTACCTTATTACATGAACCAGTGACTCACCTTCCTTTCGAGTCCGCGTGAGTCTCGAGGGAGTTGGGGAGCGAGGTCTTCCGGTCGACTTTCTCCCTCTGAGCCCCGTGAGAGTCCTCGCTCGCGCCGCTGCTGGCCCGGGGAACCACGAGGTGCATTCGTCTGTTCCGAGCGTCGGCCTGGGGGTAACCTTGACTTACTGGGTAGCCGTAGTAACCCCCTGCGTAGGACACCTGCCGTCACCAGAAAGGACTTTAGCCAGGGCCGATCCAGGGGATGCGCTTTTCATTTGTTATTTTTGGGGGTTTGGCGGGCTTTCTCTCCCTCAAAGGCTTTCCATCAAGCACCATATAATGGATTCTTGGATAAATATCATAAACCATCCATGTGGAATAAAGATGCTGATAACAACACTAACAATCAACAATGTACTCGCTAACTCAAAAATCCCATAAATTGTCAATGAATGTAATTTTTTAAAACTGTGGCTCTTCCATTGGTGGTTATTACTTCGGGCTCAAAATG
>NC_051410.1:28130666-28131135 GCF_015228065.2 Penaeus monodon
TCTACCAAAGTAGGCAAGGACCGGCAAGGATTATACTTCCTTTGAGAACAATATAATTGTTATTTCATTACATATAAACTTTAGCATTTTCATCTATATTATATGAAAATTGTTAAGATACATGTGTGCATGCTTTTCTGAAGTATGAAACTGTCATGCTGCTTACGTGAACAACTTTTACAATACACAAATGACAGAGATTCGCCATGCCATGGGATCAGAAAAGTTTGTCTAAAAGTGAAAATGATCTAAGGGACAGTCAAATATGTAACGAAACACACAGGAAAACTGTAAGTAAAATGCAAAAATAGAATTAAGTTCAAGTTACATTCATTAATTTTCATTACATTATGCAACCAAATACTACTTAGTCACCCACGAGACACAGAAAGAGAGAAGAAAATTAACTGATGAAATAACTAGTTACAATGGATTAATTTAATTTAGAAATGACGGGTAATCAGATATG
>NC_051410.1:28131776-28132525 GCF_015228065.2 Penaeus monodon
ACATTATTTGATTAAATGCATCAAAAGTTGTTGAGAGATACAAATAGCACAACATGAGAAAACGCAGAAAAATATATGTTAAACAGCACTGGAAAAATTATGTGGTTATATTATTATAACCGACAGTATGAAATATCAACGCTGGTTATGATTACATAATCTTGGCATTCTACTGGTATGATGCAGATAGTTGCTCCTGAAATAAAGGAACATTATGCACAGAACGAATTAATAGATCTTCGTGACCCTGATTATCAATTATTGCAGAATCAAATAAGCAAGGATTAGAGCTCCGGAATTGTTGTTCTTATATTATCACTTACTGTAATGCAAACACTCTCTTTTCGTTATTAAAGTGTTTCGGCCTTAAGGTCATGCACAGATTTCATGAATTTCTAAATGTGAGAGCAGCATATTGTCATAATAACAAGAGACACAGCTATAGCTTATTCTTCTAACCTAAAGGATTCCTGCTCAGTTCGTATACATATGTTTTCAGCTGGTCACTCATATGGCTCGTAATTCTTATTCAACGGTTTCTGGAACCATTTAGAATGTAGCGTTTCGTAATCTGTTTTGCCTTACCTATGTGTAATGGAATCATTATTATATTGTGTATCAAGCTTGCTTATGTACTATACAAATTGAGTGTGGTGTGTAATGCTACTCGTGTCATCCAACTACCAACACAACCGTTTTGTCCTCTTTTCTGGTTCGACAGACGGTTTTAACTAGCCCGGTTGCTACAG
>NC_051410.1:28132619-28133678 GCF_015228065.2 Penaeus monodon
ATGTAGTTATTATTCTTAAGTCCTAGCACTCTACTCATTCTTTTTTTGAGGGAAGTTTCATAGCAGACCAGTACAATGGTATCTGGTAATCTGAAGTAATGAACATCGAAATGCAACGTAATTTCTGAGGAATCCAGATAAAAGTGAGGGAATTATATAATGTAATACTCAGTGCACAGAAGATATTAAACAAGTTTCTATTTTATTTACAACCATCTCAGAAACTCACCTTTCTAACCTGACTGTCAGGGAGTAATTAGTATGTGGAAGTCACATCAATCGAGGTCATAAATATGGCTTCAACAAACCTTCCTTATTACCTCAATTTAGAATTCAGCCAATGTTATAGAGCTCCCGTATGTCCTTTAAATTTTTTGGCGGAAGAAAAACCGTGTTTATATCATAGTAATGGGTGTTATAAGCCCTTGTAAAGATGGAACCTATTACAAAGAATATTGTTTAACATCAATTATTCGGAGTGCCCATTACTCTGAGAATCTAACAATGCCACACTAAATATAACACACTCACAATATTATATTCTTAAGATTTGATGAGAACATTCAAAGTTTGCTTTGGATACAGTAGTCCAATCCTATCACTTCAAAGGGAAACTGCCGACGTATCCAACATGAAACTTTTGTTGCTATAATTATTGATATGATGACAATAGATTAAGTTTGTATACGATTTCACTTTGTAATGCTGAGGAAAGCTTGCTGCATGTGTTAGAAATCAAGTTGTGTAATGGGCTGCATAACCACAGATTTAACTTCTCACCATATTTCTCTGAAATTTCCATTAGAGACATGTGGTACAGATAAGAGACTGATCGTGGTTACCAACATGGTTATATTCAAAACCTTCCATCTGTACACTGCCTGCACTTGGATAATTCCTCTGGATAGTTCGGACTGAGAGAAGAGAACATGTTGAGGAGTATGCAATGGCTATCTCTAATCTGGACAGCCTGACAGACCCAATAGCTTAGGCGTCTATTCCTAGCCACCTAAAAACAAGTCAGGCTTCTAGATGTGTGCCACATTACTTAAATGAGGA
>NC_051410.1:28134114-28134603 GCF_015228065.2 Penaeus monodon
TATGGTTGAAATTCAAGCTAATGACCTTCATTCTGGAGAAACTAGGGTGGACTGCCAGAACATTTGGCTGTAAGACGAACCTTGAATCAAGATCTAGGACTCCAAGGGGTCCACAGGAAAAATGTGCCTTAATCCTGTGCATTTGTATCGCATTTGGTGGTCCGGGAAGGAGAACCTCCACCGGGGAGGTAGCGAGTCCTGATCGGCTCTGGCTCGGATCGTTAGTATTTAACTATAACGGGCAAACTCGACATTCAATGGAGCTTAAATTTCGGGTCCACATATATCCGGAGACAGGAGGAGCTCTCATTAAAGGGAATCCGAAGTGTCTTTGAATATGAGCGACAGTGTCCTACACAGAAATATTCACATAATCCGGGATGACCAGGAAAGGCTATATCAAAATCTCCCAGAGGAAGATCTTGCTTTTGGGGACAATGTAGCAGGCATACTGTTCAAGCTTAAAATTCGTGATTTCGGCCAAAAGGG
>NC_051410.1:28141034-28141241 GCF_015228065.2 Penaeus monodon
TGGGGGTTCGGCTATCTCTAATCTGGACAGCCTGACAGACCCAATAGCTTAGGCGTCCTATTCCTAGCCACCTAAAAACAAGTCAGGCTTCTAGATGTGTGCCACATTACTTAAATGAGGAGGGACAAGAAATCATGGAACTAATTGCAACAGTTACTGAATCACCATAAAGCTCTGTATTCTGGGAGGGTACTACTATATTTTTTC
>NC_051410.1:28141590-28142081 GCF_015228065.2 Penaeus monodon
TATGGTTGAAATTCAAGCTAATGACCTTCATTCTGGAGAAACTAGGGGTGGACTGCCAGAACATTTGGCTGTAAGACGAACCTTGAATCAAGATCTAGGACTCCAGGGGATCCACAGGAAAAATGTGCCTTAATCCTGTGCATTTGTATCGCATTTGGTGGTCCGGGATATCTATGGTGAGAAGTTAAATCTGTGGTAGCGAGTCCTGATCGGCTCTGGCTCGGATCGTTAGTATTTAACTATAACGGGCAAACTCGACATTCAATGGAGCTTAAATTTCGGGTCCACATATATCCGGAGACAGGAGAAGCTCTCATTAAAAGGTATCCGAAGTGTCTTTGAATATGAGCGACAGTGTCCTACACAGAAATATTCACATAATCCCGGGGTTTGACCAGGAAAGGCTATATCAAAATCTCCCAGAGAAAGATCTTGCTTTTGGGGACAATGTGGCAGGCATACTGTTCAAGCTTAAAATTCGTGATTTCGGC
>NC_051410.1:28156259-28156431 GCF_015228065.2 Penaeus monodon
ATGTCCTATACAAAAAGGTAAAAGCTCTGAATTTACAATAAATGGGAAAATAAAATGGACGGATTGGGAATTCAAGCAGACTTGTGCAAAAGGGAATCAGTCAGTTCTTTAATCCTTTAACAATGAGCTGTCATTGTAATATATAATTTTGTTAATACAATTCAGCAGGATT
>NC_051410.1:28156752-28157759 GCF_015228065.2 Penaeus monodon
CGCTTGCATGGTGTTCCGGACACGGAGATGCATGAGAAGCCGTCCACCTACCTGGTAGCGGGAAACCTACTCGTCACTTGCCGTCGTCTCGGCCTCCCCCTTACCTGGTTACCGTACTTGTAGCTTGGGTTGCAGGAGCTGTTGGAATCGAGACTCAAGTCGGACGTGGAAAGACCGAAATTGCCGCTCTCTGGCTCGACCGTGAGGCGTTGTGGGGTGGCGTGGTGGGCGTGAGGATGGTGTCCCATGGAGAGGCGGCGGTGGTGCGGGCGGGGGGAGATGTGCTCAATGGCGTCCGTCACTCCCAGGTCCCCGACGCTCTCGTCCTTCGTAGCTGTTGTTACCCTTGGGCGGACTCTCTCGCTCTTGCTTCTCTTTAGGTACACTGGCCGGGAAGGGATGGTAAGGCATTAAATTAAGCCTGATCAGTCGGATCCTTGTTTGCTATATGATTATACACATCTGCAAAACAACTATCCAGAAGTGAGTTGGGATTTTCGCTGAGAATAATCAGAACCTCAAATGGCTTGGGCGTCTTATGAAGTCACGCTCTGTGTCCAGGCGAGAGGTGGGTCGAGGGGTTAATGGGAGCGCTGGAAGAGGGCGGTAAGATTACGAAAGTATTGGATTCCAATACCTGGTGTTGGGACTGTTGCCATCACCAGCTAATGCAGGAAAGTGAAATGCTGTCAAGGGTAAAGGGCAGAATAATCATATGTAGAAGCTGAGACTCAAGAGCTTAAATTTCAAAATATAATAAACTATCTTTGCACCAGCCATTTGCGATAAACAGACACATAGGAAGTTATTTGCAAACACACACAGATACCCAAGAATAAAATATTTTTAGCGGAATGCTGTCAATGACTTTAAAATATATTAATGGGTAAGGATTATTTTCATAATCTATTTGTTATTTTGCTTTTTACTAGTGCTCATCCCAATCGCTGTTATCATCAAATATCACTGATAATGCTACAATTGATACTTCAATTATCAGCGACTGA
>NC_051410.1:28159787-28159954 GCF_015228065.2 Penaeus monodon
ATCAATCATTCTTCGACAACCTTGCTGTTCCTAGTACCTAGTACTGTTCCACGACCCTGGATCTGTTTCTGGCTAACAGCACGCTTAACAAGTTAGTTGTGCAATGTGTGGATGAAAATTTTCTTTCCCGGCAGTTACATCAGTATTCATTTATCTATATATCGCTG
>NC_051410.1:28160006-28160554 GCF_015228065.2 Penaeus monodon
GCATACCATAACAGCTCGGTCACAGCTAATTCTGAAAGCTCGCTTTACCTTGGCCCTTCTATTTCTTGCAAATCCCTTCGATTTACGTTGGCATAACTGCTTTGCCTTTTCTAAAGCTAGTTTGCAAAGATCTCCTTGTGTCCCTTTCTTGCAGTGTTATTATCCTTCTCTTGCATTTTTTCTGGTGTACATCCTACCTACTCTCACGATATGATTAGGACTCTGATTTAAACAGAGGTGAGTGCAATTTTTTATATATTATATTTGTTCATAGTACCTGGACTTGTGCAACACATAATAATGCTTCCTTAGAAACTCCGTTACATTGTCTCATCTTTATCGATTCTTTATTTTCTCTCAGTTCTGGATTTGCTTACCTTAGCACTCGTCAAGTTATCATCATATTTATCATCATTATAAGATTTTTTTGTGCAGCAGTGCTTCAAAGTGTGCCCATTTAGTATTTACAAAGTTCCTAATCAAACCTTGTATGGTTCATGCGACAATCAAAACTGAACACACACATATGTGATTTATTTATTTAGTTA
>NC_051410.1:28160936-28162309 GCF_015228065.2 Penaeus monodon
ACATTTTTCTTTTAAATTTATAAAAAAAAAAAATTATTTCTCACTTACATCATTACCATCTCCCATTGTGCTGATTGGTATATTTCTGCTTATAATTTTTTATCAGTATACTACAGTATACTACCTAGTTATTTTCAATAATTTCATATTTGTAGGTAACATCACAGGTAGTCTCTATGTGCAATTTTACACTCACTATAAATCCTTCTAATATGTTTTGTACCAATAAATTCTAATTTCATGCAAACTTCATAATTAATTACGAATGTGGCGAAGAAGATATATCTTATTTCACTGGATAACTATGTTATTAATAGAAAACATCAAAAGATATATATGAACGGCTAGAGCGGATAGAGATTGGGGCATGGAAGAAAATGAAGTCCGTAAATCCACACAAAATACAAAGTACTGGTACAGTTCCGCTTACACACAATTCACTATACCATTTATATACAACAACATATATCTACTACACGTGGAGGGGACTAAAAAGCATTCAAGACTATAGTAAGATTTCAGAAGTATTAAAGAAAAACAAACACCCAATAAGTGCTTGCGAAACCTAATTAATTTTAACACTAAGGTGCGCTCGACATCTAGAAGCTTTTAAGGATTGGTTCTAAACACAAAAGCGACCTTTGAGCACAAGAACAAGACAATCCACTTTTCTCGTTATCACGTCTTATTTGTTCATTTATTCTACTACTGATATCTATTGAGGATTGCCTTTGCGAATTACTCAAAGGGACTTTGCATAATGTCATAGTTTATCGACATTCCGCTCACCTGTTATTACTCCTCTTTGAAGTAGGGAGTTTACTGAAATATATACATAGAAAATGGACAATACAGTATAGAAACAATATAAAAGCCTCTAATACTTAAATCTAGCAAGCATATTTACAAACATACAACGTTGCCCTCAATGAATGAGAGTGATAACTTTTTTATGTAAAGTATATACATAGCTTTAAACAGAAAACGTTGGTCGTTTTCGCTGTGCCGAAAGCATTAACTTTGAACGTTTATTTTAATGTGAAATATTGATATTTGTTTGTAATATTAATTTACATATCTTCGGAAATACTATTTCATATTCTATTTCCAATTAAGGATCGAAATAAAAGGGACGTGGCACTGAAAAAGGTCAAAAGCCATAAGTGATTGGACCCCATCATTGCAGGTTTTGATTAAAATGTGGATTTCTTTTGTTCTAATTACAAAAACAAAGTTTTGTTATTTGTAGTATCATTTGATAGAAGTGAATAGCAAATATGGATTTAAAAGATTTATAAGTCAGTGAGGTACTCGCTCCACATCTTTGAATGTATTCTAGCCTCAAAACTATATAGGCTAATCATTTTCTATTC
>NC_051410.1:28162845-28163060 GCF_015228065.2 Penaeus monodon
TCGTTGATTTTCCTCTTAGGAGCCATAGTATTTGAAAGGACTAAGGCTGTGACAAACACGCAGGGGAGCACAAACTTCAATAGTACTATAGAAGTGACCATGAGAGACAGTCACAGAACATGAAATATAGTATTTAGCATTTAGCAGTTACAGCTCAAATATGAATAGAAAGTGAGCGAAAATATAAGGGGAGTGATATAATACTACGCACTCAT
>NC_051410.1:28163084-28163522 GCF_015228065.2 Penaeus monodon
ACGCGGGAAATTACTGTTATACCATAAATACGCTGTATGGCTGCTCTGGTGTATTTCCATGTTGTAAATATCAGAAAGATCTAGTGACGAGTAGGTCGGGCCTGTTGATTGTTAGGGATAAGATTTTGGAATCATTACAAGGGTTGCTAAGGTAGCAGAGAAGAGTAGTTTGCACAGAACTTGGCTTATTTCTCAATGAGTTTAATCATATACTCAAGTGTTCTGTTTTTGTGAGCCAACGTGATAATAAGTTATAGTTAAGACTGCTAAATAAGCATATAATATTTGGGCTTAACCAGAGAGCTGGAACAATCTTTAAAAAGTGTTAATGTGGTTAATCCTATATGAATGTTAATGTTTTCGTATGTCACCGAAGTATTTGCGGTTGATAAAACTTCTGTGTCTAAGGTATTGTAACTATAAACGGTTTTAGCTATC
>NC_051410.1:28163716-28164003 GCF_015228065.2 Penaeus monodon
GGGTGTAGAACGCCTCTTAATGTCTATGATATCAACAGGCTCGACATCCTCATTTTGGCAAAAATTCATGCTCACAAGATGAACCAGTCCATCACAAGAACTATTTACATTGCAATTATTATTGCGTTATGCAGTTACAGTTTGGCTCATTTATTATTTTAGTTTTATAAATCATGTTAAATTTCGCTGACTTTGATTGTTCTAGGTGTTTATTTCTATAGCTTGTCGTTTTCGAAACTTTTGTGTAATGAATATGTTTACCGCAGCCTTTTTCCATGCGAGTGTGT
>NC_051410.1:28165136-28165566 GCF_015228065.2 Penaeus monodon
AATCAATAATGTTCGCTCTATAATTATACTGTATGCTGGTGCTAAAAATATTTTTCATGCATAACTCCAAAAGTTGCCAAAAAGCATGGTTATATGCAGCCACTGACAACCACACTGATTTTATGGCATGAAAGTCGAGTTTCCTTGTTGATTCTTTCGCGCAGGTGCTCATGCAAATTAGTAGAGTAAACTGTACAACAGGCATTATTAGATTTGTATATTTCATATCAGGCATCGAAACTTGCGTAATCATATATATTCAGCTCAAACTTTACAGAAAAAAATGGACAGATAAAAGGTTTTAGATTCGCAACATACCTCCAAGTTCTCCCGATACTGGAAGGTGAGTTGCCTTGAGCAAGTCTCCCCCGAGTTTCGTCACCACGGGCTCCACCTGGGCCTGCAGCGGTAACAGTGCCAGATGATGAGG
>NC_051410.1:28165934-28166312 GCF_015228065.2 Penaeus monodon
AGCTTAGATACAGGCGCTAAAGAAAATCTGCCAAGTTCTGTTGGAATATTACTAAATATGTGTTTTGTAGTATGACCTTTAGCCATCCTCGTGTCTTCCACACCTCTGATTATCGTATTCATAGGAAAACCCTTATTATCCCTTTCACCTGTAAGGCATTGACTAATATGCAGGTCTATTCAATTCACAAATCTTGCAAGTATGTTTCAGTATCTTGCCAGCTTTTTAAGGTTAATGCTACACTCTACTTGAGATTATTATAAGTCTCTTCATCTTACCCTATGTATGATGTTAATTAAAAACAACAGGTGGCAATCATTTTAGATAATTTCCTCATACTTGCGACTGTAACTTCCTCTCCTGAAACACCACATTCAT
>NC_051410.1:28166332-28167069 GCF_015228065.2 Penaeus monodon
TGTCAGGCTTTCTAGGAAAACTCACTTCGGTAAGCAGATGAGTCTTGCCGTTCTCTGTGATGGTCGGTGTTTCGGGTAAGTTCGGTGCTCCTTCGACTTCAACCACAAGATTATGATTCTTCATGGACACGGACACCTTCGACGCGATCTCGCCCGTGCCCAGATCACCCTCGGGATCGCCGACGATGATCTCCTCGATCGTGTCCCCGGCTTCCTCCGTCACCGGGCCTTCTGATGGAGACGTGATCATGCTGTCCTGTTGATGCAAAGGTAACATGGAGATCAGCTGCTTCGAGGAAGGCGATGCCGTAAAAGGGCCGTTTATGTTACTGGAATGAAATCCTCTTTAGGGTATGGAGGAACTTTGTTATGAGACTTGGAAAATGCTACAAATAAATCATATTTTTACAAAACAACCACGAGGTGAAAAAGAAAACATTTCTACTGGATGCACAACACAAAAGTGTATGCAGTTCTTATAAAATGGATAAAAAGGAAAAATATAAAACAAAAACGTAAAATGCATAAACACACAGAAGTGCTTTTAGCACAAAAAACACTCCATATCCTTTAGACGATATAGCTAGAGGAGATTTAAGAGATATTAAAACGGAGTCGAAGCTGGTAAATTGGTACAAATTGCAGAAAAGACAGGCGCCTCCGGACGGTCATCTTTCAGGCTGTTCAGAAGGATAGATCCCAATCCCGTACAAAGAAACCAAGAGCGTCATAGGGAA
>NC_051410.1:28169288-28169453 GCF_015228065.2 Penaeus monodon
GTGAAAAAGTAGGATTTCCAAAAATCTGATTCTGATGTTTCAAATAGCATTTGTTCCCTACTCAGAGTCTCGTCGGAGAAGCCTTCCTTTTCAGTATTAACAGCGATAAGTTTAATTCCAAGAAATTCAGAGATGAGAATTGTGTTGGGTATATGTTTTCATGCA
>NC_051410.1:28169636-28169875 GCF_015228065.2 Penaeus monodon
AAATTACCCTCTTCATAGCGTATTAGCATATTTAAACATGTATATAACAGTGAACTGAGTAAAAGTCCTGTAAACTCGCGGTTCTCGTCAAAAGGGATTAGTACCTGCAAAAGCAATACTTTCTTTTATATGAATAAGGACTATTGGTCTGGAACAAGGGATTAATGCTAACCACTGAAAAAGAAATTAAAGGCAAGTAATTACGTAATAATGACAATGCAAAAATGCCAAAAGACGAG
>NC_051410.1:28170409-28170586 GCF_015228065.2 Penaeus monodon
CATAAAGTGATTGTTCACAATGAGCTGGATGAGCTGCTCCCCCTTCGGTGCAAGAAATCTCTGGCTGGCCGCATTAATCAAGGGGACGGTGTTTGCATGAACGATATGCTTACGCTGTAGGTTTAGTTATTCCAGATTTTTCTGAGAAACAAATCTGTATATGTCCTTAGATGCTGA
>NC_051410.1:28172035-28172219 GCF_015228065.2 Penaeus monodon
TGGAGGATGACGTGAAAGTCAAATCAAAGGAAGTCAGATTCGGGAGGTTCATATTCTTCCGGAAAGAGGGGCACAGAAATCTTATATGTATGTCCTTGATAACGTTTCTTGATTACCAGTTTTCCAATTATTAAAGGGGATTTTCATTATTGTTTTGTGCAATTTGCATTTTAATACCTTTGCG
>NC_051410.1:28172284-28173058 GCF_015228065.2 Penaeus monodon
CTAGAAGCAAGTTACTGCTAAGTTTCAAGATCTTCAGACTAGCATGTTCTATTTTGCATTAGAATTATGATTACCTTAATGCTACAACACGAACCAGACACATCTCTAACAGCTAGTACATCTGGGAACCAAGGGAATCGCTAACATTTCTCCAGACATCTTCATGAACTACTGTAAATGGGAAACATGGAATTAGCAAACGAACATGACATCGTTCACACGCAATTTTCATGCCCGTTGACTTGTCTCATGCATGTTTGTTATTACCAAGAAGATGCCTTTCTTCTGATGAAAAGAAAGAGAAATGTGTCTCCTACCGTGTTGTTATTATGGAGGGCTTATATTATTACAAATGTATATGTTATACATACACAGGCATACATGCATACTTGTGTGATCGTATTATATGTTTGGTGATTATGCGAGACATTACTATACAAATATGTCTACACGTATGTGTAACCCACATTTCATGTATTTTTGTATGTTTCAAAATACCAGACACTTTCTTCTCTACTATGACCTACTCTGCTTATGAGATTTTGCTTCGGTTAATAGTGCATGTATTTCTCTGTTAACTTTACAATAGCCTGTCAACTTTACATAAGCATTAATTTCAGAAGTCGTTTGAAGTTGTCTCATTGCGGCTCCCTGGAAAAGCAGGTCTTCTCTGTAAATCACTTCCTTCAAGGTTTTCTCTGGATGATTGGTGTACCTAAATGGCGTAATTACGTTTAAAGTATACCGGCAAGTTATGCTTTGAGTGAAATGTAA
>NC_051410.1:28173139-28173365 GCF_015228065.2 Penaeus monodon
CGCGCGCGTGTGTATGCACTTGTTTAGAGAGGGTCAAATGAATGAGAATATCTTCCCGAATCAAGTGATGTAACTGACATCGGTATTACTAATATCAAGCGGTAGGCATCAGTTACATCTCTTAATTTGTGAAGTCATTCTCCTTTTCATTTACATATTTTCTTTAATCACAATGAACCCTCTTCATGTGCATGAGTGTTTGTTTAGATAGGACATACTTATGTGT
>NC_051410.1:28173385-28173546 GCF_015228065.2 Penaeus monodon
TAGGAAGCTAGATTTTTGTATCCTCTTCTAGAGATCATAAAATCCTAAAGCTCAGCTGACATATTATCTACCATAAAACTGTAGATTACATAGATGCATGTATGTTCAGAGATAATCGCATGCACACGGGCGCACACAATGCAATATGGTATTTATTTACA
>NC_051410.1:28173584-28174515 GCF_015228065.2 Penaeus monodon
AATCTTACATTGACAACTATATACAAACGACTACAACAAAATTAATCCAACTTTAGCTTCATTTCTTTACACCAAATAATTACAGCTAACACACACGACGCCAAACCGAGTAGCAGAACAGCCGAACACGCGAGCATCTCGTATGACAAAACCAGATGTGACTTTAACAAATGATTCATGGCGCTGTCATTCCTCGTTACGACTAGGGCAATGCTCACTCGCCCACGTTAATAAAGTGACGTGTTCCTTACTGACCGCCGCCTCCTACACGTCCGGGGAGAGTTAACGTTGGAGACCAGT
The DNA here is from genome assembly GCF_015228065.2 of Penaeus monodon. NCBI lineage: Eukaryota > Metazoa > Arthropoda > Malacostraca > Decapoda > Penaeidae > Penaeus > Penaeus monodon. Next base: position 28,173,885 of record NC_051410.1, read on the forward strand.
TATATCTAGAATTACTGTGCTAACGTAGCCTACAAGGAAGGGGTAAAGGGGACAACCATGGCGTGAAGAAGCAGAACACATAAAGAGCTGCGAGGCCTTGGGGAGTTTAAGAGTAGGTTTCTCAAGATTAACAAAGGTTGTACAGCTGCCGATGTTAATAAGGGTTATACACCTGCCTGAGGCGAGGGAGGGGGCGGCACTAGGGAACACCTGCTGGTATAGACCGACGAGGAAGGGTCAGTCGGATCCTGCAAGGGTGAGGCAACACACTGGAGCGCAGTGAAACTCAACATAGGGTCTCAATGACAGACCGAGAAAAAAAAGTCGGAATGTTTGTGTTTGTCAATTTCTTTGGATGAGCAGAGCAGTTTGTGTAGTGTAAAACTTTCCGTGGTTGAGGTTGAACCTAAATGTTGAATCTAAATGACAGTTACTATTGTTGGACCCTTTTTTTTTGTCAATAATTTTACTAGGTTATTATCCTAGAGTAGTTAATATTATGTAAACGTTTTAAGCAAACACGCACTAACAAAAGAAAGTCATGTTATAATCATTACATAGTTACCATTAGTTCCGATAAGTAAACGCTGCAACAAAGGAAAATCAAGGTATATGGGGAAATATCAGTTTT
>NC_051410.1:28174579-28175358 GCF_015228065.2 Penaeus monodon
CTTTATTTCGACATGTCTCTTCTCTCATCTGGTTTACTTCTGTTTTTACCGAGGGATCGACATTCTCCTACAGTATGTCCGAGTAAATACTACAGGGAGGGCAATCTTTTCTACACTTAGCTTAACCCAGTAATTGAAGTAGGTCACATGACTATTTTTTTCTGGTCTGTGTAAAACCTCCTCCCATCACAAAATACCTCATGATATCCTATAAACCATGGGCAGACAGGTACAATTATCTTACTATGAGTGAATATATGTTGCCTGTCATAAAAATAATTTTTTTAACTTACAGAGAAAGGTAGCTTACATAAACTTTGTCTCTTTATGCAATACGGTTTTGATGCCTTTCCAGTTATATCGTCACGTTAGAAAAGTTATTAAATTTATATCAGCAATTACTACCTTCTATTTCATTACATGAATAGCTAATGATTTTTTTCTTTCTGTTTCTATTCGCTGTACGACTTTTCTAAACAGAAAGAAAGTAAAAACACACAAATGCCACTCAGACATACTAAATACTCAAGGCAAGGAAGAATGAAAAATAAAATAAATGATGCAAAGTTATGCAATGAGTTTACTGCACTGGTTTACAAAAACTCGTATTCCTACTATTAAGGTTAGAATTATTCGTGTATCAGCCAAAAATGAAGAAATCACAGACTGCTAGAATTCGAAAAATTGAATTTGGTTTATAAAGAAAATAATATATATATTTATATGTACTTCTTTTGTAATAAGTTTTGTCTTCTGTGATGAATATTACCATCTAGCGA
>NC_051410.1:28177394-28177562 GCF_015228065.2 Penaeus monodon
TTCTCCTTCATATGATCAAAGTTACCGTCAAGAAAGTAGCTGATAATTAGAAAAGAATATAAAATGACAATGCACCTAGGAATTAAACACGTTATAGTAGTATGCTAACACGATTATCGATTATATTTAGTGAAAGTGTTAGGGATATTGATGATTTTAATTCTGACA
>NC_051410.1:28181240-28181826 GCF_015228065.2 Penaeus monodon
AAATTGAATGGAGCTTTTGTTGAACTTCAGTGAAAGAAAAATAACATAATATAAGAAAATGATAATAAGGGCGTTTCCTTTTTCTCCTAGGTGTACTCATTTATTATTGTTATATTGTGAGCCTGTATGTGTGTGGTTATGTGTGCGTTCTTCTGTGGGATGTGCTCCAATGTTTCTGCTTCTGCGTGTAGGATTGTGTTTGATTCTCTGTGTATCTTGTGTTTGTCTATATATGCATATTGTATCGGCGTGATTTTGGTTTTATATACATTTGCTCTAATATACATTACTTGTATGGACACTGTAGAATACAAGTTGGTGCTGTCTGAGTATTAAAATCACACATTTAAAAATCATTCTTATATATAATGTTTCATTATTAGCATGATTATAAAGTTTTGGTGTGTACACCGACTCCTATGATAATAAAATAAAAAGATAATAGTGTTGATAACACTATTAATGGTAATATGTACAGTAACAGTGAAAAAAATGGTAAAAATAATCATGATATAAAACATCACAATAACAGTGGTAATAAGTCTAATAAAATAACCAAAAGTATTCATAATACTGTAATGAATTA
>NC_051410.1:28182072-28182669 GCF_015228065.2 Penaeus monodon
TACTTTGCTATAATTTTCATTAGAATATCTAATGGGAAAAAATACAAGAAAAAATAAATAAAACAATTAGAAAATCGTGTCCAGATGCACTTGGTATTAAGTCACAACTACACGGACACTGATAATTTGGAATTGCTTAGATGGATTATAATAATTAGTGATTATTTATTAAAACTGTTAGTATGAATATAAGTAAATAAAGAAAATAACAGTTTGTTTATATTAGTTCATTAGCGATGGTTATCAAACAGAACTAAAGACAACAGTGACAACGATGATCAAAATACTGGCAACTAAGGCCATTAGAATCATAGTTTCATTTAGAAGAACATCAACCCAACGTCTACTTTCACATCAGAATAAGCCAATAACTGGTATAGACCTGCCTGCGCCGTGGGTGGGGGCACGTCAAGGGAACACCAGCTGTTACAGACCGAGGATGAGGAGTCGGTCAGATCCTGCAAGGGGCGGGGTTTCACGCTGCTGTTCATTATGAATATTCCTTCACTTTGCAGCTGAACTTTATGGTGACTTTGAATTTATTATTTGTTTGGAATTTATTTTAGTTTCACAAGTTTCACAGATTCAAGAGATTTG
>NC_051410.1:28183743-28184466 GCF_015228065.2 Penaeus monodon
GCTGACTGCATACAAACGAGTTAAATTTATAGAATAGAAGAAAAATAACAAATTCATGCACTTTTGATAAAAAATATTTTTAAAAATGGATAATCTGTTCCTTCTTGAAGAACATATGAGTGCAACATACAAATTCAGATTAAATATGCTGATATGTGGCAGTCTGATTTACTCTGTGGCTGAGTTTTATAGTAATATTGATATAATGCTGTCAAATTAACACTCTATGTGCAAATTTTCCTAAAGGCGGAAGTAAAAAAAATATATATATATATTGAAGAAAAATCCAGTATATCATTCAAAAAACTTCTTTCATGAAACCGATTACGTGCTAATTGACTATTCGAAAAATCAAGCAAATCTGAACGCCAAGATTTTTAACAAAATAACAATGGCAATACCAGTTATATTTAGAATGTTGATAATCAAAGAGAACACCGACACTGTGTGAAAAGGAAATAGAAAATTGAAAACATCAACCATGACCAAATTAATGGAAATATCAACAATAATAATGACATTAGAAATGACGGTGAAGAGATCGGCACTAAGTACAGTAGTGGTAATAACAATAGGAAATCCACCAATGATTTAAATGCAGTAATATCAGGTATATCGTTGAGAATATCAAACCAAAAGTACAAATTTCAATAGTTGCAAGCATGAAAATACAAACATAAAGATAATAACTTCACAGAAAAAGTAAAAAATTTATAAAATTAT
>NC_051410.1:28188487-28189361 GCF_015228065.2 Penaeus monodon
TTTAATCTTTCAGTAACATATGTAGCCGTTCTAGCAAATATACAAACCTATTTCATGTAAATATAATATACCACATGTTCAAAGTTTTTCATTTACAGGAAACTCCCATTAAACATTTTCGCCAAAGAGTTTCCATTTTTTTTCATTTTGGGTCGGATGATCATCCCATTCACTCATGGTGAAATATCTTGCGCTTTCAAATGTGGTTTTCCTCCCCTTCCTTATGCAATACAAACACGTTGGTCATCTTACATGCTACTCTATCCTGCTCTCTCTACTGTACCATCAAACACTATCCACGCCTTGAAGAATTAGACATATTGCAGTTAGTGGGATGTCTGTTTATGAATGCTGAGGAGATTCCATAAGGCCGGGATACGATTTTTCAGTTTTATTTACTCCTTGATTTTCAAAAATGTGGACTAAAAGTATTTTTGGAAGTGCCTTTCACTTATACCATATTATATATGTTGACTATTAGGTTATAATTATTCATTACCATAACGTGTGTGAGCAAGGCAGACAGGAAGTAAATTAGATAATAAAATTCTTACTTTCTTATATTTCATTTTGTAGTGATACCCATTTATTGGCATAGCACCTGCAGCACATCCAGGCCTCATGTTCTTATTCCTGATTTGAGAATATAAGGGTGAACAGTTAACACTGACAAGGGAAAGCAGTAAAATAAACGGGCACAGATGGGTATCACTGGGATTACAGTGAAGACTAAATGCTGGAAAAATAGGCACGACACAGCATGACGTTTGTATTTACATACATTACCAGGCTAAAACCAATCTTAGTTGTATACGATCACATTCAGTATACGTGCCATAAATTCAGTATGGAAATAGTAATGGAACCAATTTAA
>NC_051410.1:28189415-28190291 GCF_015228065.2 Penaeus monodon
AATACATAAACTGACACACAGAAATTGACACACCAGTCATATAAAAGCTCTGTAGGTTATGGTATATATGTACACGAAACGAGCGAGAAGTATTTGTAAAAACACGTTTGTATAAAAAAGAGCCATATTCCAGCAAAATGTCTCGACACACATCAACAAAACAACCACACAAAAACAGTAGACACCGTGGTGACAGAACGGCAATGATAAGGGATAGAAGAGGTCAAATAGCACATGAGGCAATAAGGGGCTATACACCTGCCTGGGGTGAGGGAGGGGGCGCCTCTAGAGAACACCTGCTGTTATAAACCGACGAAGATGGGTCAGTCAGGTCCTGTAAGGGGCGAGGTAGCAAGCTGGTGGGTCAAGGTACTGTGCAGCGTTTTACTTAAAATTCCAAGAAATCACACCAAATCCACCAAGAAAATTTGAAAAACACCTTTTAACCTATGCTATATTGCGTCTGTTCTGCAAGCTTAACATTTACAATCGTTAAGATTGTATCAGTTGGCCGTCTTCTACAGTATACATTAACCTAAAAATGCAATTTCTAGTCATTTGCATGATACAATTTAGTATCACCTAAATTGCAAAAGCAAATATTTTTGTGCCAAATCATTATACAATCTGTGGATAGCTTAACAGAAACGACAAAAAATCAGACATGTCATTCTCAAACTGAAAACTACATTATGTATATAACATTAAAGGAATAACAAATGGTAAATTGAAAGGAAAATCAATCTAAAAGGGTTCACGTTCTGGGCGAGGGAAAATGGCGTGAAACAGTTCAGGACTATGTCGCTTAGAGAGAATTAACATCTTCGCATTTTCTAAATCTGTCTCAATACGTGGTTAAATCGATTTATTAGAATG
>NC_051410.1:28194276-28196454 GCF_015228065.2 Penaeus monodon
ATCATTAATTCATTGTAGAACTTGAAAATGTACTATGCGTATACTAAACATAGCCTAGTAAGATAACATAGAACACAAATTCTAAAGTTACAAGATATTTCGCTTGACATCCAACGGCACACAGCAGATGGGTAGATCTAGCACTATGATATTCATCCTGCGTCTATTATAGAACACTGGGGTGATGAAACACACTATCACAAAGAATAACGATAGGGACAGAATACCCAAAAACTATAGAAAAGAGGGCCTATCGTGATCAGCCAATATGGACAGGCCCCTCTCGCTGTAGCGACAGGTGGCTGGTTGGAAGCAGTCATCAGATGGTGGGAAAAAGCAAATGCAGGGACGACCGAAAAAAAGTTCACATACTGACAGATGGCAGGAACCAGAGGGGAGGGGGAGGGGAGGGTGTGACGACGTTTACAAGGGTTATACACCTGCCTGGGGCGAGGGAGGGGGCGCCACTAGGGAACACCTGCTGTTATAGACCGACGAGCACGCGTCCGTCAGGTCCTGCAAGGGGCGAAGTTAGACGCTGGTGGGTGGTAAAGATTCTTACTTTGTGAGAGTGCAAGTGGTTTGTGAATTCCTATCAAGTTAAGTTTAGGTAATAGTACAGAACTGACAACCACTTCTCTGCTTATGCATTGATGTAGAGCTAGAAGAGAAAATTTTATTTCCGGTTTACCCACAAGGCAAAGTTTATCTATGTAATATCAGTGATTTAGCAAGAAAAAACTATTTTAGACATTAGAGGAAGATTTAGAAGAAAGAATAATTTAAGTTATTTTTTCTGTTGTTAAATTGTAGGAAAATACAAAAAACATACTAAACAAGCCTTAAACCTAACCATCACATTAAGTATAAAAAAGTTGATAATTCATAAACATTGGTAATAAAAAGTGCATTATGTGCAACTTAATTTAAGTTTAATAGCAAGAATATGAGACAGGTGTATTTAAATGTGTTAAGTCCACATACTTATTTGCTCGTACGTGTGTTCAATCGGATATAAAGACACTGATGCCATGCTTGCCATTTTTCGCCTAGTGTGAAAACAAGATAATGGTATTGGTGTAGGAAAACACTAAAACAACAAAACTATAATAAAACAACGAAATAAATACATATTCCGTAGTTTGACTCTGACTGAGAAAGGTCGTTCAAAAGACGAAAAATACAGCTGAGACAGTACAGGCTCAACAAGCTTGAAAAACGTGCCTGATTCGGAGTCTGAGGCAGGTCAAGATCCCCTAAGGTACACTCGCTATGTAGCGACGACGAAGGGTCAGTCAACTCCTGTAAGGGCGAGGTACTTGGTAGTGATAATGCTTAAGGCTATCTTCGGCTATAGTGAGCTGCTTGTTTCTATTGTACTGATATTTCAATAATTCAAGCGTAATATTTCAAGACGTAGTAGGTATCAAACTGGATGTAGATGGAAACTGACGTGTACCATTCCAAAGAGTATACAGAAGAAAACCTTGATCAGTTACATAGGAACTCAACGTGAAGCGATTTACCCGGATTTAACAAAACATCAAAACATTATCTTTCCTAAAATCCAGTATGGCTTTAAGAATTTGAACTTCATATGGAAATGATTCATATGCTACTGATCAAATTATAGGTTGGAGAATCTAAATGTGAAAGACTGTACATAAAACACAGGGACTGTTTGCCAGATTCTGATAAGACGAAGGGGTTTTGGATCTGAAAATGCTGTCCAAAGGAAAAGGTCAAAATAGCGAAAGATAAAACAAATAGGTTATTTCGTAGTTTCGGGTTGATAGGGTTGCAGAACTAGCAGTGCTGTTAGAAATCTATTTCACACGTAAGATCTTATGAAAAAGTATGCTGCACCGTTGCTGATGGATAGGGAAACCAGGATATATAGAGAGTTATGATATGGAATTTGATTGGGTTTTCGTCATGTAGCGGGACATCACAGGAAGGTTACGAGGTTAACTAGGGTTATACACCTGCCTGGGGTGAGGGAGGGGGCGGCACTAGGGAACACCTGCTGTTATAGGCCGACGAAGAGCGTTCTGTCGAGTCCTGTGAAAGTTGAGGTGACACTCTGGTCGAAGCTGAAATCTACGCGTTTGCTCTCCATATATCATGCACAAAGAAATCTGTGCATGAGTTTATGCATGAATGCTAGATTCCCGATAT
>NC_051410.1:28197104-28197392 GCF_015228065.2 Penaeus monodon
CACAATGGCCTTTCTTGCAGCTAAGCGGCACGAATGTAACATTATCTGTATACCTAGCACGGTAACGCGAATCCATTTATGAAGCTAAAGAACTTCTTATAATAATGGAATCCTAGACACAGCGAATGTAAGCAATTGACATATTTCAAAGGGAAATTAGAATATAAATAGAATGTGTGAAACTCGATGGCGTGACTACGGCGGGCCATCAAGAACGTCGGATCGTATTTCATACATCACTTTCGGAGAAAACTATGAAGGTTTAATGAAGTTTCTCTTTGTCAATAA
>NC_051410.1:28202684-28202784 GCF_015228065.2 Penaeus monodon
GAGAACAACAGTCAGCACACATAACAAATATATAGGTTAAATAAAATGTCGTTATACCATATTCAAAATTAATAGATAATTATTTAATATGGAGATAATT
>NC_051410.1:28202977-28203143 GCF_015228065.2 Penaeus monodon
ATCTAAAGATAGATGGAGAAGAGAAAAGGTCATTCGTGTAATATGGACAGATATAGAAATATAACATTATAAGACTAGCTAGAGTACGAGGCAGTGAAAGTTGAAATAAAAGGATAAGGCAAATGAGAGTCAAAGAGTCATTACTCTAAAAGATATGAGCTTGGGC
>NC_051410.1:28204180-28205370 GCF_015228065.2 Penaeus monodon
AACTAATTGATTTTATATGCTCGGAGACATGCTCCTTCCTGACAATCATGGAGGGCATAAAAAAAGAAAGGGTGGTGAAACTGCGTGGTAACTTATGAAAGAAAAAATGCGCTATGCACTGCAAAATATGAGGATAGCATTTTATACAATAGTAATGAAAATAATAACTTTAGGTTTTTGGAATGTGTTGCTCGCGATTGTGCATAATACTGTAGCCCAGGGAGCTTAGACTCCCCTAATGTAGGCATCCGCACCCAAACCCCCGCCCTGAAAAACGAACATCCTCCTTTGAGACTTCCTGTCCCTGTTGCCAACACCTGCTGCGGGTCCTCTCCCTGCGCAGTAACCCATGAGTATAACATAGCTCAAGAAAAGCTTCATTATTAACTGGCTTTTCCCACATAGATTCGCAGAGCGACCAGGTACACCCTTACGCTCTGTCATCTCGACGTCTTCAAGAAGCACTGCTTCTGGGCCGCCGGTAGACTACGTGTCACTTAGGTTGTGGAATCCGTGAAGAACGTCTTCCCCACGGAGAGAAAGTCATACCCTTCTCTCTCCACTCAGTAGATAGCACTACATACGCTACATAAATATTAGATGACACATGCCATTTATTGTCACTGACTGGTATTCTTTACAGTGTTTTATGTGTTTCCTACCTTTCATATACGTCGGAAATGTGGTCTGTTATCATTAATGTATGCAAGCAGCATGCCTGGGTATCCCATTCGATGTAGCGAACGCAGGCACAAGCATTATAGCATACTTGCTTAACCCGTGGAATCCTCCGTTCACTCTCTTCCAGCTATTTTACGCTTTCACGCTCTGTCACATTTCATTCCCAAACCTTCCTAAATTTACTCCTCACCTCCCACTTTAAACCCTACATCTACCCATCCAACTTCCCTAGTTTTACTCCTAAAACTCCTCCACTTTCTTCACTCCTTCTTCCCCTTCCTTACCTCTTCCATCCTTTTTTTTCTGAGCACCCCTTCACCCTCTCTCTCCAATTCTCCATCCTTCTTTTTCTCTCTATAAATCACCTACGTTTCTCTTCTGTCTCCTTTCCCCTTCCCCTCCTACCTTCCTTCTTAACCTCCCCTCCTCTGATTTTCGTATGAATAACAAAATGTGCATAAAGTGAAGGTCTAACTACTACTGAGTACAGTGTACTTACCTCGAAAAGA
>NC_051410.1:28205511-28205590 GCF_015228065.2 Penaeus monodon
ATGATGATAATAATCGCAGCAGTAATACCAACAGAAAGGATAATAATAGATTTAAAATAGGATTCTCATAGATTCGTAA
>NC_051410.1:28205619-28206268 GCF_015228065.2 Penaeus monodon
GAGTGACCGATTCCTTTAATACTGATGTCAATCACCACCCGATTTTACACTATAATGAAGCGACTTCAAGTCTGCAGTCACATAGAATCCATTTTCAGACATAAATGATCAATCTTACATTAAAATAAAATAAGTCCTCAGTCACACTAATATAGTTTTAGACATAAATCGGGACTATAACAGGCTGACAGCCGACATGAAGTAAAATGTAAATTATTGAAATTAAATCTGCCTAATAATATAGGTTAGTGTATAGTTTACGGGAAATAGGCGAAAAAAGGTAGTTTAGTCTACTAAAAAGCAGTTGCTTTGTTGCATGTATATGAACCCATAGGAATGTCATATCCAAAATAGGACGAATGTGGCCATTTTGAAAACGTTGAATTCACACTTTTAACATTATTCCACATTTTCCCGTTTACGCCAGAACGGTACATCGTTCGGGTAAGAGTTACCACAAATTTAAATCTGCACGTTTTTTATCATTATTATTATTTTGCGCAAACAAGTCCGGAATTGGATTTAAAAAATCGTATTTCCTTCAGTATCTCCCAGACTACTGATTTCTTGCTGAAAATTGGCCAAAAGAAGGGATTTCTCTTTATGTGGCATATTTGTTTTCAATTCTGTGCAAAACTTTTACACCATG
>NC_051410.1:28207162-28207342 GCF_015228065.2 Penaeus monodon
GTATATTGAATGTGTCAGTTGACGTTAATGAAGACCATACAAAAAATGAGGAAAAATATAGCCTAATTTCATATTCAAATTGGCAATCGTTCTCAATTTTTCAACTGAAGTTTCTCCTCAAATATCCACTTCTCAAGGAATTCATTTCAAACATCAGATTTCACCTTTGACCTCAAACGT
>NC_051410.1:28207457-28207924 GCF_015228065.2 Penaeus monodon
GGATATTGACTTGGCGGTTACATCTGTCGTGATAAATACAATATCATCTAAGTTCTTTGGGGTGTTTTGAAATATAACATAAAAAAAAAATATTAATTCTGGCTCAGAGTATATGGACCAACTAAATAAATCATGTTCATAGTTCTCTTTTATTAATGTATTTACACAGCACGACACTCGTATTTGCATCTGATTACTTTCAGGTGGACATTTATTTTGCATTTCTTTTCCAGCCCAAGTTTTCAGGTTTTTATGTCGCTGCTTCCTAGCCAGATTCGTGTTTGATAATAAACACCGAATGTGTGATGTTTAAAGGCATCACTAGTAGGTGACAGGTCTGGCATCAACTGATCTTGATGATTTCACACTGTAACTTCTTTCTTAGCTTAAGACAAGCACAGTCACTGCTCGACTGTATACTCAAATAAGTGCACCCAAATAAGTGCTCTTTCTCTTGCCTTTTTTAT
>NC_051410.1:28208239-28208702 GCF_015228065.2 Penaeus monodon
AAAAAGGCAAGAGAAAGAGCACTTATTTGGGTGCACTTATTTGAGTCTACAGTCGAGCAGTGACTGTGCTTGTCTTAAGCTAAGAAAGGAGTTACAGTGTGAAATCATCAAGATCAGTTGATGCCAGACCTGTCACCTACTATGATGCCTTTAAACATCACACATTCGGTGTTTATTATCAAACACGAATCTGGCTAGGAAGCAGCGACATAAAAACCTGAAACTTGGGCTGGAAAAGAAATGCAAAATAAATGTCCACCTGAAAGTTATCAGATGCAAATACGAGTGTCGTGCTGTGTAAATACATTAATAAAAGAGAACTATGAACATGATTTATTTAGTTGGTCCATATACTCTGAGCCAGAATTAATATATTTTTTTTTATGTTATATTTCAAAACACCCCAAAGAACTTAGATGATATTGTATTTATCACGACAGATGTAACCGCCAAGTCAATATCC
>NC_051410.1:28208817-28208997 GCF_015228065.2 Penaeus monodon
ACGTTTGAGGTCAAAGGTGAAATCTGATGTTTGAAATGAATTCCTTGAGAAGTGGATATTTGAGGAGAAACTTCAGTTGAAAAATTGAGAACGATTGCCAATTTGAATATGAAATTAGGCCATATTTTTCCTCATTTTTTGTATGGTCTTCATTAACGTCAACTGACACATTCAATATAC
>NC_051410.1:28209915-28210568 GCF_015228065.2 Penaeus monodon
CATGGTGTAAAAGTTTTGCACAGAATTGAAAACAAATATGCCACATAAAGAGAAATCCCTTCTTTTGGCCAATTTTCAGCAAGAAATCAGTAGTCTGGGAGATACTGAAGGAAATACGATTTTTTAAATCCAATTCCGGACTTGTTTGCGCAAAATAATAATAATGATAAAAAACGTGCAGATTTAAATTTTCGGTAACTCTTACCCGAACGATGTACCGTTCTGGCGTAAACAGGAAAATGTGGAATAATGTTAAAAGTGTGAATTCAACGTTTTCAAAATGGCCACATTCGTCCTATTTTGGATATGATATTCCTATGGGTTCATATACATGTACATTCAACAAAGCAACTGCTATTTAGTAGACATAACTACCTTTTTTCGTCTATTTCCCGTAAACTATACACTAACCTATATTATTAGGCAGATTTAATTTCAATAATTTACATTTTACTTCATGTCGGCTGTCAGCCTGTTATAGTCCCGATTTATGTCTAAAACTATATTAGTGTGACTGAGGACTTTATTTATTTTAATGTAAGATTGATCATTTATGTCTGAAATGGATTCTATGTGACTGCAGACTTGAAGTCGCTTCATTATAGTGTAAAATCGGGTGGTGATTGACATCAGTATTAAGGAATCGGTCACTC
>NC_051410.1:28210597-28210676 GCF_015228065.2 Penaeus monodon
TTACGAATCTATGAGAATCCTATTTTAAATCTATTATTATCCTTTCTGTTGGTATTACTGCTGCGATTATTATCATCAT
>NC_051410.1:28210850-28210929 GCF_015228065.2 Penaeus monodon
CTTTTCGAGGTAAGTACACTGTACTCAGTAGTAGTTAGACCTTCACTTTATGCACATTTTGTTATTCATACGAAAATCA
>NC_051410.1:28210976-28211061 GCF_015228065.2 Penaeus monodon
ACAGAAGAGAAACGTAGGTGATTTATAGAGAGAAAAAGAAGGATGGAGAATTGGAGAGAGAGGGTGAAGGGGTGCTCAGAAAAAA
>NC_051410.1:28211112-28212037 GCF_015228065.2 Penaeus monodon
TTTTAGGAGTAAAACGAGGGAAGTTGGATGGGTAGATGTAGGGTTTAAAGTGGGAGGTGAGGAGTAAATTTAGGAAGGTTTGGGAATGAAATGTGACAGAGCGTGAAAGCGTAAAATAGCTGGAAGAGAGTGAACGGAGGATTCCACGGGTTAAGCAAGTATGCTATAGTGCTTGTCCCTGCGTTCGCTACATCGAATGGGATACCCAGGCATGCTGCTTGCATACATTAATGATAACAGACCACATTTCCGACGTATATGAAAGGTAGGAAACACATAAAACATTGTAAAGAATACCAGTCAGTGACAATAAATGGCATGTGTCATCTAATATTTATGTAGCGTATGTAGTGCTATCTATTGAGTGGAGAGAGAAGGGTATGACTTTCTCTCCGTGGGGAAGACGTTTTTCACGGATTCCACACCTAAGTGACACGTAGTCTACCGGCGGCCCAGAAGCAGTGCTTCTTGAAGACGTCGAGATGACAGAGCGTAAGGGTGTACCTGGTCGCTCTGCGAATCTATGTGGGAAAAGCCAGTTAATAATGAAGCTTTTCTTGAGCTATGTTATACTCATGGGTTACTGCGCAGGGAGAGGACCCGCAGCAGGTGTTGGCAACAGGGACAGGAAGTCTCAAAGGAGGATGTTCGTTTTTCAGGGCGGGGGTTTGGGTGCGGATGCCTACATTAGGGGAGTCTAAGCTCCCTGGACTACAGTATTATGCACAATCGCGAGCAACACATTCCAAAAACCTAAAGTTATTATTTTCATTACTATTGTATAAAATGCTATCCTCATATTTTGCAGTGCATAGCGCATTTTTCTTTCATAAGTTACCACGCAGTTTCACCACCCTTTCTTTTTTTATGCCCTCCATGATTGTCAGGAAGGGGCATGTTTCCGAGCATATAAAATCAATTAGTT
>NC_051410.1:28212879-28213019 GCF_015228065.2 Penaeus monodon
AGTAAAGACTATAGTATATAATCGTTTATCTACTTTAAGTTAAATTATCGTATATATATATACTGATATATTCTATTGCACAACAGTTTTGTTGGAAATGTAATAAGTATTTACAAAAATTTCTACCCTTTTTTATTTAT
>NC_051410.1:28213036-28213242 GCF_015228065.2 Penaeus monodon
CTTTTTCAAGTTTGTGTCTCGTGCCTTATTCTGGTCGAAATTATCGTTTTCTTTATCTAACGTTGTACTATTGTTTCAGTACGGAGAAACTAAGCAGATCACCCCTTTTCCTCTTTCTTCAACTCATAATCTTCTATAGTCCATCTAACTGTCCATTTTGCCAAGCACTTTCTGTTGGATACCATACCTTGACATCTTTGCTTGTC
>NC_051410.1:28215098-28215263 GCF_015228065.2 Penaeus monodon
AAATTTTAATTTATGTTATGTTTTTTAGTTTTTGTTTATTATTGTAATGTATTATAAAAATATATTATTTAATATTTTTTTATATATTTTATTATTTATAAATAGTTATATACATTTTAAAATTTGCCTATATATTTTTTTTATTTTTTAATTTTATTTACTTAA
>NC_051410.1:28215298-28215370 GCF_015228065.2 Penaeus monodon
TAATTATGTATTTCGTACAACATGTATGTATATGTGTGTACATTTGCATACACCATACGTACACACCCCACC
>NC_051410.1:28215432-28215850 GCF_015228065.2 Penaeus monodon
CCACCCCAAAAAACCCCGTGCCAACACACCCACCCCTAACCACACACCACCCCACACAAACCCCCACCACACCCCACAAAAAACCCCAAAAAACCCCCCCACACCAAGCCCCCAATACCCCACAAACACCACCACCAACAAACACCCACACCCCCCACCACACACACCCACCACACCACACCATATAGGTGTGTGGTGTTTGTGTTATAAAGGGAAAAAAAAGTCAAAGCCGAGGACTGTTAAACCCGCATTTGGAGGACGTCAGAGGTGAATGAAAATGCGGGTTTGGGGTGACTGAAATCCAAATTTAAATCTAAAAACGCGTTGACAAAATGAAAAACGGAAACTTAACATTTTCTTTGGCTACTTTGGGTTTCTATATTGACATTTTTGTGAACAAAAGGGACCAACTTTTTTT
>NC_051410.1:28215928-28216059 GCF_015228065.2 Penaeus monodon
TTAACCAACGAAGTCCAGGAAATCCTAAAGTGGGGCTCCTAAATCAACCAAGCGGCTGCCGAAAAAACGCCACACCCGAGGGGCAACAGCCACTCCCTAAAAAAGTTTTGGTAAGGGAACCGGAAGTATTA
>NC_051410.1:28217133-28217433 GCF_015228065.2 Penaeus monodon
AATGAGAGGAAGTGCTCTGCGCAAAAAGCGGAGGCGAAGAAAGGGAATTGTTGTAATTTGAGTTTTTTTAGTCACTCCAAGCAGGGGCTAATTACCGAGTTGGCCGTCCCGAGCAAATTTAAAATATTTCGTCTTAATTTCGAAGTTCGGGGGATCCTACATGCGGCACGCAGGTCGCCGCCGGTCTTAGACATGGCCTGCCCCGTGACCTTCGGCGAGTCAGGAGCGGGCGAGGGTTGGGGGAAGAGAGGGGGGGGGGGGGCTTCGGAACAGCGGAGGCGTGGCCAGGGACAAGCCATT
>NC_051410.1:28217735-28218095 GCF_015228065.2 Penaeus monodon
CTGCTAGAAGGAAATATTCTTAAAAGGAGAAGACTTTAATAACGGGTAGACGTGCATTATTTGCATATATATCTAAAGATATACATATATGGGTTTTCATGTCCGCAAGCTATGTCTATATGTCTATATTTCCACATATCTATCGTATAGCTTATAATTGCTTCATAGGGGTACCGCAAATGACCTAAATCATCTAAAGAACATCAATATTACCACTGTGAATCTTTTAATTCTGAATAGTTCATTCATTAAATATTTGCGAGGCGGGAAGCGTTTTTCTAGTACTGAGGAATAAGGGTTTAAGAGGTACATACTGTCCTATATTACTCTACAATGCGTTGGCACACTGCCTTGCACTAC
>NC_051410.1:28219552-28220148 GCF_015228065.2 Penaeus monodon
AACACGTGTGTGCAAATACACGTGTGCAGAATCACTTTACTTGATTCCATGTGTAGAGAGGAGATTAGCAGCAGAAGTTTTGAGATTTCGAGAAAAAAAGATTTTCCACAATTATTGTTTGAACTCAAGTCTAATAAGATTACCGTGCTGGAATTTTTAACGCGTGTATCAAGCGTTTGGGTTATTTGACGTAAGAATACTATATAAAAATATTTTTTAACAAAAAACTTCCGAAAGAACAACACGCACACCAAGAAAAAATAAAAAAAAAACGAAAAAAAAGAGCTTAAAAAAACGTTGCTTTGTGAAAAAGCAGGATTTTACAACAAAGGATCTGAAGAAACTTTTATTTGCGACCAGAATGGGTCCGGCGAGCTCGCTGATTAGCTCTCCTCATGAAGATTTCTCTCTCTTTAATTAAACCTTTGGATTTCATTTCAAGATTAATCCCAAGAGTTTGTCGTAAAATCTTCCATGGGGATTTCTCTTCATTGTCTTTTATCATGAACAACAGACGCATGTTTAGGTTATGTCATAAGTATTCTTCTTGAGTATGCAAAGTCTAATATATTATTTATGTTGTTATATTATCATAT
>NC_051410.1:28220237-28220603 GCF_015228065.2 Penaeus monodon
TACATGTTCGCTCTTCCCTTCCCCGCAAATTTTATCCCCAAAAAGACAAAAATTCCGAAAGGATATTTAGACCAACACTTATTTGGTCATTACCGCGCGTGCAAATGCCACAAAAGAGTTCTTCCCGAGGCAGCACTGTTAGCATAATCCCCAAAAGGGCATTCCTTTTCGCAAAATGATTACAGAAGCTGGGAGCGACATCAAAGCGTGGTCCCCTGTAACAACAATCTTCATACGCGCGTAAGGATATGGCCAGCCCGTTGAGGGCCCGAGGCAAAAGGGCCTCTTTTTGTTGTAAAAGTCTTTGGAGTCGCAGAGGTAGCATTACTGAGAATAGTATCGTAGTAAAACAAAAAAGGAAAAGCT
>NC_051410.1:28220643-28220852 GCF_015228065.2 Penaeus monodon
AATATAGGCAAACTGTATAAATATACTCGATGATGGTATAGATTGTATGTACCCGCTTTTTTCTAGCGTTAAGTAGGCAAGATTTCCCGTGATTTTTCCCGTTCCCTGCTCTTAACACAAACAGTAAGAGCATTTAAGGCATGGCAAATCGTAACATTTATATTTTCTAGGAATAAGTTTCATAGTAGTATATTACCTTATCCCCGCTT
>NC_051410.1:28223733-28223899 GCF_015228065.2 Penaeus monodon
TATAAGAGAACCTTAGATGTATATGGATAGAGGGCAGATAGATATATCCCTTTAATTACATGATTTTGAACAGTCGTCTACACATAAGAATAAACAACCCAGACGATGTTAAAGGAACAATTCCCAAAATTCATAACTTCTTTGCTTGAAGATTTCATTGCCGTAC
>NC_051410.1:28224009-28224289 GCF_015228065.2 Penaeus monodon
AAAATTTTCCCCATTATGAGAAGGGAAAATACCAGAAAAAGTTTTCAAGCATATATGCACTCTGGCATTTGCAACTCAGATCTGGTTCGGTACAGAAATGGCGATACAGAAGTTTTAATAAAACAAACTCGTAGGTTTGGAAGCTGGATTTTTTTTTAGCATCTGTGTTGTGTTGTTTAAATCATAGAAAAAATATAATCTAATAAACATAGATAAATTCACAAGCAAAGACTATCCTTCTTTTTATATATCGTGCATATAGGTTACATAAACACAACAA
>NC_051410.1:28227227-28227463 GCF_015228065.2 Penaeus monodon
GAATGAAACAAACTTGTTGGAAATTGTGTTGCCGTAAAAAAGAGAGAACCCATCGTTAACGAGATACATAATATGGATAAGCTCGTACGAGGCTGATGACCATGTAAGACCTAGATATGTTTTTTTGAATATTAAGACGACCAGCAATAGGAGCTTGAACATGAGAATGCACCTAAAGACAAGTATATGAAATGTCCTTATGTGACATTTCATAACTGAGGTGTCTTCCCACCTTT
>NC_051410.1:28227507-28228006 GCF_015228065.2 Penaeus monodon
GCCAGCACATTTCATTATCATATACGATAAATATAGATACATTTGGATATGAGAAAAGTTCTTTATTTTGCCGCCATGTATGGCATTTCAGGATGTCAAACTGACTTTATCACAAAAACATATAATGAAACAAAACTGCACGCCATTAACAGATACAGGAAAAAAACTTTTACTGTATCATCAGCCTGCATCCGATGCGTCCGTACTGAGCATAAGTTTTAGAGGGAAGTAGATATAAAGGCAATGATGTGAATCCGTCTGTGTCATCCAACTGGAGGAAGGGCTACTGTGTACCTTTTGATTGACTTCATGAAGAGAGGGTGAGCCTGCAGCCAGACAAAGCCGAATGCATGTTTAAACGATGTTGCGACGTGTTCAATTTTCACCAAACGAATTAGAGACAGAGGACATTGACATCTCCGGGATTAAAGTGAAATATGAGGCAGTGCTCTAGAAGCAGAAGCCCCATACCTCTCACTGTTCAGACCAAAGGCACGAA
>NC_051410.1:28228308-28228822 GCF_015228065.2 Penaeus monodon
TTGGAGTATGGAAAAAAATGCTCTTTAATCAGGGAGCAAGTTACCTTTACCATGATTGCTTGACATTCGTGAACAAGGACGATTAAAGCCATCAGAGAGAGAGATAGGTGCGACAAACGACAAACAGCACATCAGATCTCTTAATAGAAGCTTTGGATCGCCCTCTGCCACCAAAGAACGTTTCTAACCCTCTAGTCATACACTCAGACGAAATTATTATATTTCATGTTCCCACCTCTATTTTCTACAGATCGTCGCCATATTGGAATCCTTACTTAACTCCGTGGATAAAGTATGACTGAACTGGTCATGCTTTTACGTAATTAATGCTTAATAGAAAAATTGTGCATCTAAAGCCTTTGCTGTTTTTTAACTGTTTTATGTTATGTTTCTGATGGTATTATGAGTGAACTTGATTTGTTATCATATCACAGATGTTTTATTGTGTTACTTATTTCGTTTGGTTTTCTAGAAGCGAGGGAAACTAATATTTTTTCAGCTGTCTGAGGTGGGG
>NC_051410.1:28229341-28229965 GCF_015228065.2 Penaeus monodon
ACCCGGTTGTGCAATGAATTAATGGCGTGGAGAAGCCCAAGTCATTTTAGGCAATCAAGCAAATGTCATTTACCTGGACCAATGTTCGACGACGGAGTAATGGCGTCACACAAAAGCAATTTAGACATCATCGATGACAGGCGAAAAGTTACCAGACATTTTGGCAAAAGTTTCATAGACACAATTTCAGGTCATGAATTAGGGGCAAACCCAATAATCATTTTTCCTAAAGCAGTAATGCAAGAGCGACGTCTCCATTGGCACTATTGCCTCTTCCTTTATAGCAGTGTTTCTATGGCTCTTCAAGAGGCTTTTGTAGCGCACTTCCCTTTCTCGTAGCGACGGTCCTTTATATGGGCAGGACGTGAAATGGATTCCTGCAGGAAGTTACACCCCTTTGCACCATTTCCTTCTCTAGTCTTTTTGACGACAAGAAAAAAGGAAAAAAATCAAAGGGCGTGGAGAGGTCCATAGCCTACTCGAGGGGAACTTTCCTAAGAACAGCCCTCTTGAAATTCTCTCTGACAGTGATTTATATCCACATCACACGGAATGGTTTCCAAGATAACCTGTCGTCTGTGATTAGAATGAACATGTTTATTGGTTGAAAACCAGCTGAATACG
>NC_051410.1:28230019-28230097 GCF_015228065.2 Penaeus monodon
AGGATGAGGCAAAGCGAGACGGCAAACATCCAGGAGTATTATACCACTCCACGCAGTTGCCATAAAAGAATTTTTAAA
>NC_051410.1:28230125-28230971 GCF_015228065.2 Penaeus monodon
ACCAAAGGCTGGGGTCTCTTTGAGTTACAGGACCTTTATGAAGATATCGTACATTTTGCATAATCTAAGGGACGAAGTCTTAGTCGTCCGTATTATTTTTTCATGTTGTCGTTTAGCTTTTGTTAATTACACATCGCTTTGTTTGTCTGTGTCAGAAGCGCAACCGCCGGAGGATGAGGACAGAAGTGGGTGGCGCAGGAGTAGGGGGTATACTTTCTTTCACAGCAATGAAAAAAAGTGAAAAAGTAAAAATACCTGTCTCATAACTGGCTGTCTTCACGAACACCCTTGAATACCTCAACAATGCCCACGTTCCTTCTTGGCGTATAGATACAGATTACGCGGAGAAGCCGCCATTGCAACGAAAACCTTCATAATTCCTTATGTATGTTGCGTAAGTA
Organism: Penaeus monodon; assembly: GCF_015228065.2. Classification (NCBI taxonomy): domain Eukaryota; kingdom Metazoa; phylum Arthropoda; class Malacostraca; order Decapoda; family Penaeidae; genus Penaeus; species Penaeus monodon. The sequence goes on from NC_051410.1 coordinate 28,230,527, forward strand.
TAGTGGCATGAATTGTGAATTTATTTGTAAATATGATTAAGTTAATTCATCTTCTCATTCGGAAAACTAAAATTCTCATTCCGAAAATTACCTGGATATCCGAAAATTATAACTTCAGCGTGCCTCGCTTTCCTCCAATATGCCAAATATTTGCATAATAAGTTTACTACCGAGAGACTATAAGGCCAGCTGATTGTGAGATAACAGTTTTAGCTACCTTAAAGCATAGAGCATGAAACATCAAGCAAATGCTGTTCTTTAAAATGGAACTAAATAAGGAATGAAAATATTATATACAGAAATTTGAGTGTATTAGTGGGGAGAAAGGCGAGAGGACTTCAGCTGGCAGGTATCTGGACTCACCTGGTGTAAGGTGGTGTGAGACGACGAGAAACGAGATTCAGTTGCTGCGACCGAGGTTCATGACGACCTTATCTACGAATGA
>NC_051410.1:28231530-28232979 GCF_015228065.2 Penaeus monodon
GAAATGAAACAATTTCCATAATGAAATGTTAAATGATATCGTTCATAATTACATGGACTGAATGTGCTTTTTAGTGGATGAAATTTTCCCTCGCTTTTTTCATCTCACAATTGTATAAACTAATGTAAATGAAGATATAATATAATTTAATTTTTAATCTGATTACTGCGTGTCGCTATGAAATACTTAAGTCTTACTGTTATTGTTGAATAAAACGAAAATAAATGTGTTTCTTATCCCTCGGGTCGTGACATGTTGCATCAAACGACGTTATCAGTGCATGACGTAATAGTATATCGTCTTTTCTACTGGTAAATGAAAAGTTAATCACTCTTTAAATCAAACTTACTCCCGTTGCTCGTAGCGATCGACAAATCCTCCTTATTTCCAGAAGACCAATGTTTTTACCTTTTACCTTATATAATGAACAATTGTTCTAATTCTTCCACTGTAAATGCTAATTGCAGTAACAATTGCAAAGAAAAACAAACAATTACAACTGCATAAAGGCTTCATGTTTTGCATTTTACGCAATATAATGCATTCTCTTGCATGGAATAGCTTCCCACAAAATCTTTATTTGCCGAGAGTGAAAAAAGACGCACTCGCCCGTGAAAGAGTTTACTAAATATTCCAGTGAATGATAAAACTTGACAAGTGATCGATAGAGTAAATACGATATTATTTATTGGTAAAGACTACTCTATAAAAATCCAAACGTACCAACGAGATTTTCTTACGTACGTAAATGAATAAGAGATAAGAAATGTGAAAAAGCCCACAGGCGCGTTTAGGAGGCAGTAGAGGCCGGTGAGGGAGAGAAAAGCCAAAATACGACTGCATGAAATATTCAGCGGGATGGCGTCCCTTTAACCAGACGGTCACAGCCATGCACGTAGCCTCCACCTAGGTACGCACATGCGGCACATCAACTATGTCTGGCCTGCGTTTGTTTAGTGCAGTGAGAGTCGCGACTGTGAGTGGGACGAGAGCAGATGAAAGGGAGAGAGCTGTAGCTTGCGAGAAAGAGGGAAGTAAGGGAAAAAGGGAAATGATGCTGCGAATATGCTTCGTTGCAGGGAATACACTTTTCACGCATTCGCGAGTATCTACACAGTCGCAGAGGTACAGTTGAGAGTAGGATTGTCGCATATGTATATATTTGTACATGAAACAAAAGAACGCACAAAGCAAATGAGTCTCTGGTTCAGGGCGTAACATTATGTGTATGTCTTCAGCTAGATGTGTATATATAAAAACAACAAATGCAGCGGTTTTAAGGTAATTAGATGTGGTTTTGTTTACACGCGTTTATTATATTAAATACTTTTTACCTTTACTCTCTTAATGGCGGAAACCGTCCCATGGCAGAATTGATGAATTATTTTAACAAATCGTTTCAGCGCATCGAGGCTGAATATAGCAATCCAAACAAAATGTGGGCGTTTT
>NC_051410.1:28233822-28234353 GCF_015228065.2 Penaeus monodon
AACTATTTGTGGATTGTATAGTAAAACCATACGTTATTACAGAGTAAATTATATCTTGGACGAAAGGTCTTCAGTCCTCCTGACTCGGCCCAGTCCTCGAACGACTCCCTTCAAAATGCCAGAGTTGTGAATCAGGAGATATATGCAATTTTTATATTCTTTAAACATGATCTTGTTTCTATAAACATGAAAAACCTCCCTGATGTTTTGTGTTAATTGCATTGCCTCCCTTCCAAAGGTGTTTGTTATTTTGGTTCCGTCCTTTCTAGCAGTGCATGAAAGGGAACTCATTGCTCCGTGACTTCCTCTCCACCCAATGATCCGCTTTATCAATTTCCCCTTACCAGTGATATTTGCTAATTTTATGCCAACTGCCTCCTTCATATGGTCTATTATCAGTCTGATTCTATCCCATACACACGTGCACGTGCCAAAATAAAAATGGTATTTCCCATTGAAGTTATAACAAGATATATAGCAGTAACTATCTAAATCGCTTATTTCCGTGCTTACCTAATATTTCTGCTCGTG
>NC_051410.1:28234373-28234524 GCF_015228065.2 Penaeus monodon
ATGTGCCTCGTTCTTGATCCCCCGTTCAGCTTCATGGCTATCATAACTGACATTACCAGCATGAGCTTTCTGCGCCATTGCCAACTTTTTTCCATTTGTTTTCCACATTCTCCCTTTACGCCACTTAAAAGCAATGGCACTGGTTACTGCA
>NC_051410.1:28236425-28236727 GCF_015228065.2 Penaeus monodon
TGTTTTTATATAATCAAACTAATTCCCGTATATTACCGAGATAGCACAAATTGGCTGTCATTTCAGTAATCTTTGTTTGCGTATTGGAAACAGTTGGTTAATCAACAGGCTTTTTTTTTCAAAATTCACTGCATTAAAACAGTTACACGACGAATTCTGGGATAACTGAGTATACGATATCATTACCAACCCATTGTCAAGGGATGCATGCAACGTCCAATTTGGTTCGGTTTTATGAACTTTGGCTCTGCATCTCATCTAATCTATGTACTGCATTTCTTTATTCTCTAGGATTTTTTTTT
>NC_051410.1:28237606-28237779 GCF_015228065.2 Penaeus monodon
AACCTTATGACAAGGAATACAGTGGGTAATTCACTAATGCTTTCCCGGGTTATTTTGGCATTATAGAGTCACATTTATTATTTAGAGTGGCAGCGAAATTAATAAACCAATTAAAACGGAGCAGTGACAACAAACAAACTGTACGAAATACCTGTTTATATGAAGATGGCGAA
>NC_051410.1:28240378-28240604 GCF_015228065.2 Penaeus monodon
TGATAGTTTATAGAATAGAATATATAATAAATATATATTATATAATATATAATAAAAATATAATATAAATAAAATATGATGTATAAAAAAATCAAAAATTTATATATATAATAATAAAAAAATAATATAAAGAAAAATATAATAATATTAATTAATTATAATATCAAAAGATGGCAAAAAGGGTAGTTTTTCCTTTAGGGTCACCATCTCCTATTTTTAATATTAT
>NC_051410.1:28240738-28241315 GCF_015228065.2 Penaeus monodon
GTATGGAAACAGACTGTATGTATGCTCTATATAGGGATGTATAATATATACATCATACATATAATATAAATATATAAAATAATATAATATTATATATATATTATTAATATATTATAAATAAAATTTTAATCACAAGATGGCGAAAATGGCTGATTCCTAGGGATATACCTATCTCCCTAATTAATAATATAAAATATATATATATTATAATATTATATATAAATATAAAATGATATATAAATAATATAAAATTTTAAATATAAATATATAAATATAAAATATAATAATATATAAATATTATAAATATATTATGATGGAACAGTACATGTATGATGTTTGGACAAAATGTAATATATATAATATTTTTTAAAAAAAATAAAAAAAAATAAAAATAAAATTATATAATAATATAAATATACAATATCTATAAATACAATAATATAAAAAATTAAATTAATATATATTTAAAAATTTTAAATAATATATAAATTTTTGTTTAATATATTGATATATAAATATAATATATAATATAAATAGGTAGGGAAATACAGTACTGTATGTATGTTTGACATAACAG
>NC_051410.1:28244111-28244255 GCF_015228065.2 Penaeus monodon
AGTCCAAGGCATGAGGACCAAGAGTCACTGTAAGTACCCATTCTCGCATTAAAGTCATCCAGGAGAGTAAGCTGCTCCTTGCTGGGGATACTGCTGATGATGGATGATAGGTTCTCGTAGAACTCATCCTTGTTCTCAGGAACA
>NC_051410.1:28244337-28244750 GCF_015228065.2 Penaeus monodon
CTGGTACCAGCACTTTCAGCAGTATGTTCTTTACTTCAAAATCTACTCCATCTACTCTGGGCTCATCGAACGCTTTTCCATGCCAATAAAATGCGTAGTCATTATCTCTGATGGTACCCGATTCTGCTAGCCATGTTTCCCGAAGGGTGATGATGTCCACTCATCAGTCTGTTTAGTTCGGCAGCTTTTCTTGTGTCGCTGATGTCTTGGAGTTGATTTGAATAGCCATTCAGCATTGTCCTGGTTCCTAGTTTAAGAGCTGGTCTCTTTTTGTTTCTTTTGGAGTTGCCTGGTGCATGTATTTCTGCCTTGATCTCTGATCCCCGTGCACCCAACGAGGCAGAACCTTATTGGCTGCAAGATGCCAAGCTCTAATGAGACCCTGGAATCTCTCCCACCGTTGAGGATAGCCC
>NC_051410.1:28245678-28246322 GCF_015228065.2 Penaeus monodon
TAACCTTCCAATACACTTCTTAATACACACAGAGTTCTATGTAAGTGAACAATTTGTGTAAGTTTCAATTCAACTAAAATCTTTCAGGCTCCGATTTTCGTATGAATTTATTTGTGCGGATTGCATGATAACATTTCAGGGGAGTTATTTATTTCGAGTAGAGGAAAATTGAGTGGGAGTTGTAAGATTCTCACTCCAAGAGTTTTGAATGGATTGTGATTAGGACGAGCAATGACGTTCACTGATTAGAGATGGTCTTTATCATTATCATCACTGGGTTACATCAAAGAACATTAAAAATGAAATAAAAAGAAAAACAAATCAGCGTTAAATTGCTCCTCTGATCATCCAGTTCTCCATCACTCTAGAGAAGTGTTTATGAGCATACTCCAGCACGGCCTCGTAACCCTTAATGACCCAATGCCTCCTTTGATGCCTCTTCGTAATTACAGTTCCTATATCGGCCAACTGCTCATGGCAGGAACATGTAGAGGCATTCATAAAATGCAACTGTAAGCTCAGTCATTAAACTACGGTTATACAATTACCAAAAGAACGTGAGCCAAAATATTAATCTTGCCTGACTGCACCACACCTGATGCAAAATATGTTTACGATTTCTATAATGGGGGTGAATGCCGGTA
>NC_051410.1:28246363-28246704 GCF_015228065.2 Penaeus monodon
CTCAGCACATGCGGTTTGAAGGTTCCCCTGGAGTCAGCCAAAGGCCAGCGCACCCTTTAGCCAGCCTTTCAGCGTGGGGCCGCGGGCGTTGTTGGGTAAGTCTTCCGTGGAAGCTGACGGATTCCTAGGGACGAGGAGCGAGTGAAACGGGCGAGGAAGGGCAAGGAGGTGTGGAGGGGAAATGACAGAGCAATGGGGATGGGATAGAAACGTCACCAAGATATGGGGAAGCGGATGGATATAGAAAAACTCAAGCAGAGAATATACGAGCATGACAGGCAAGAGATATAAGTATAGGAAAGGGAAAAGGGACCTAACATGTGTTTTCTGCACAGTGTACT
>NC_051410.1:28247491-28247735 GCF_015228065.2 Penaeus monodon
ACCATTAGCTCCCTTACTCTATGGTTCAACAGAAAATACGACATCTAAAAGAGAAGAAGAGCATCAGCGAAAGGGAAGAGCAGGTGTAATGTTCTCCTGTGCTAAGATGATGCTCCCGGATATTATTTAGGGCAAGGGAGCAAGGGAGTTAATTAACTTAGAGCCAAGGTCATTTATCATCACCAAGACTAGCCAAGGAACAGGATCAGGTAAACCTATTATCTAAATAAGAAACCGACGCTTC
>NC_051410.1:28249423-28249553 GCF_015228065.2 Penaeus monodon
TTTAAATCTAAATCTGCGTTGACAAAATGAATACGGAATCTTATACATTTTCTTCGGCATACTTAGGGATTTCTATATTGACATTTTTGTGAACAAAAGGTGACCAACGTTTTAAACAGAAAATAAGAAA
>NC_051410.1:28249804-28249893 GCF_015228065.2 Penaeus monodon
CTCAGGAGCCTCCAGTTTTGCGTGAATCGGTGCTGTTAAACGTCACGAGAGGCGTGAGAAAAGGCCACAGGTGAGGGGTGACGAGTCCG
>NC_051410.1:28250689-28250970 GCF_015228065.2 Penaeus monodon
AGAGTGAGAGAGAGAGTGCTCTGCGCAAAAGCGGAGGCGAAGAAGGCAATTGCTTTGTAATTTAGAGTTTTTCAGTCGAGCTCCACAACAGGTGCTAATTACCAGAGTTGGCCTGTCCCGAGCATTCAAACTATTTCGTCTTAATATTCGAAGTTCGGGCGATCCTACATGCGGCACGCAGGTCGCCGCCGGTCTTAGACATGGCCTGCCCCGTGACCTTCGGCGAGTCAGGAGCGGGCGAGGGTTGGGGGAAGAGAGAGGGGGGACTTCGGAACAGCGGA
>NC_051410.1:28251306-28251683 GCF_015228065.2 Penaeus monodon
CTGCTAGAAGGAAATATTCTTAAAAGGAGAAGACTTTAATAACGGGTAGACGTGCATTATTTGCATATATATCTAAAGATATACATATATGGGTTTTCATGTCCGCAAGCTATGTCTATATGTCTATATTTCCACATATCTATCGTATAGCTTATAATTGCTTCATAGGGGTACCGCAAATGACCTAAATCATCTAAAGAACATCAATATTACCACTGTGAATCTTTTAATTCTGAATAGTTCATTCATTAAATATTTGCGAGGCGGGAAGCGTTTTTCTAGTACTGAGGAATAGGTTTAAGAGGTACATACTGTCCTATATTACTCTACAATGCGTTGGCACACTGCCTTGCACTACAGACAGTTGTCTTCCAATT
>NC_051410.1:28253143-28253395 GCF_015228065.2 Penaeus monodon
AACACGTGTGTGCAAATACACGTGTGCAGAATCACTTTACTTGATTCCATGTGTAGAGAGGAGATTAGCAGCAGAAGTTTTGAGATTTCAGAAAACAAGATTTTCCACAATTATTGTTTGAACTCAAGTCTAATAAGATTACCGTGGCTGCGAATTTTTAACGCGTGTATCAAGCGTTTGGGTTATTTGACGTAAGAATACTATATAAAAATATTTTTTAACAAAAAACTTCCGATGAACAACACGCACACC
>NC_051410.1:28253424-28253742 GCF_015228065.2 Penaeus monodon
GAGCTTAAAAATCGTTGCTTTGTGAAAAAGCAGGATTTTACAACAAAGGATCTGAAGAAACTTTTATTTGCGACCAGAATGGGTCCGGCGAGCTCGCTGATTAGCTCATCCATCATGAAGATTTCTCTCTCTTTAATTAAACCTTTGGATTTCATTATCAAGATTAATCTCTCAAGAGTTTGTCGTAAAATCTTCCATGGGGATTTCTCTTCATTTTCTTTTACCATGAACAACAGACGCATGTTTAGGTTATGTCATAAGTATTCTTCTTGAGTTTGCAAAGTCTAATATATTATTTATGTTGTTATATTATCATAT
>NC_051410.1:28253888-28254247 GCF_015228065.2 Penaeus monodon
TACATGTTCGCTCTTCCCCTTCCCCGCAGTCTACCCAAATAGACAAAAATTCTGAAAGGATATTTAGACCAACACTTATTTGGTCATTACCGCGCGTGCAAATGCCACAAAAGAGTTCTTCCCGAGGCAGCACTGTTAGCATAATCCCCAAAAGGGCATTCCTTTTCGCAAAATGATTACAGAAGCTGGGAGCGACATCAAAGCGTGGTCTCTGTAACAACAATCTTCATACGCGCGTAAGGATATGGCCAGCAGTTGAGACCCGAGGCAAAGGTCCTCTTTTTGTTGTTAAAGTCTTTGGCGTCGCAGAGGTAGCATTACTGAGAATAGTATCGTAGTAAAACAAAAAAGGAAAAGCT
>NC_051410.1:28254287-28254468 GCF_015228065.2 Penaeus monodon
AATATAGGCAAACTGTATAAATATACTCGATGATGGTATAGATTGTATGTACCTGCTTCTTCTAGCGTTAAGTAGGCAAGATTTCCGTGATTTTCCCGTTCCCTGCTCTTAACACAAACAGTAAGAGCATTCAAAGCATGGCAAATCGTAACATTTATAATTTCTAGGAATAAGTTTCATA
>NC_051410.1:28257344-28257462 GCF_015228065.2 Penaeus monodon
CCTTAATTACACTGATTTCGAACAGTCGTCTACACATAAGAATAACACACCCAGACGATGTATAAAGGAACAATTCCAAATTACATAATCTTCTTTGCTTAGACAGATTTCATTGCCG
>NC_051410.1:28257582-28257754 GCF_015228065.2 Penaeus monodon
AACTTTTCCTCCATTATGAGCCAAGGGAAAATACCAGAAAAAGTTTTCAAGCATATATGGCACTCTGGCATTTGCAACTCAGATCTGTGTTTCGGTACAGAAATGGCGATACAGAAGTTTATAGATAAAACAAACTCGTAGGTTTTGGAAGCTGGAATATTTTTTTAGCATC
>NC_051410.1:28259033-28259152 GCF_015228065.2 Penaeus monodon
CCCTTAATTACACTGATTTCGAACAGTCGTCTACACATAAGAATAACACACCCAGACGATGTATAAAGGAACAATTCCAAATTACATAATCTTCTTTGCTTAGACAGATTTCATTGCCG
>NC_051410.1:28259280-28259436 GCF_015228065.2 Penaeus monodon
AACTTTTCCTCCATTATGAGCCAAGGGAAAATACCAGAAAAAGTTTTCAAGCATATATGGCACTCTGGCATTTGCAACTCAGATCTGTGTTTCGGTACAGAAATGGCGATACAGAAGTTTATAGATAAAACAAACTCGTAGGTTTTGGAAGCTGGA
>NC_051410.1:28262710-28263350 GCF_015228065.2 Penaeus monodon
CCAAGACCATTAGAGTATACCCTCCCTAATGGTCGCAGTATCACATATGCATACCTTTTTCTTTCATGTTAATTTTTAACTTCATAGACTGATACCGAGTCTCCTTTCTTTCCATTCATGTTGTATTAATGAACCCTTACCATGCTAGCCATAAGGGTTATAATAGTTTGCGCCCTTCTAAATCCCCCATTGTTTTTAGAAGGCCTGGTAAAAAGGGAACACTCATTGTCTTCTTTTCTTAATCTTGCAGGTCATTAGCACTTTTCCATTTAGTTCGTGATTAACGAAGTCTTTCTGCCTCGGATTTTAAAACTCTTTCGTCTCTTTAATCTTACACGTCCTCGAAGACTTAGTTTAGCTGTTTGATATATCGGGAGTATGTGATTTTGCAATCTAACATACAGGTAAGCAAAGCGATAAGGAATATATTCGAGAAGACGAATATTTGTAAACGATAGATTTGATTTTCATACTTTACGACTTTCGGACTACACTCCGACACTGTTCGTACACAGAACTTCCAATCTATTTAGTGTAATTTTGTATACCAAAGAAAATGTTTTTGTATAACATACAACAGGCATGTAACTTGATATTATTTCTGTTATTAGACAAAATCTGTCTTTATTTTTTATAAAGA
>NC_051410.1:28264372-28264545 GCF_015228065.2 Penaeus monodon
GCACACCGATCGTTTCGCTTCCATTATTTGATTTCAAGTCTCATTTCAAGTTTCAGTCATGTGCTAAACTTGATCATATTTTCCAATAATTAGAAATGGATTCTTCCGGCGACTGCTCTCCCTCTTCTCTATTAGCGATGTTATATTCATTTAATTGGAAAACCATCGATCGT
>NC_051410.1:28265372-28265665 GCF_015228065.2 Penaeus monodon
GTCTATTACCTTTTTAATGCAGAAATTAAAGAACGATATAATATGTTGCATATTTGTTTTATGTGATTATAAAATAAAAGAAACAGGATAAAAAATGGGTTATGTTTCTGAGAGTGATGTATCCTAGGCACACACTCACCAAAGGCATAAATTCAGGCCACCCCATGAGCCTTCTTAAGACCGCGACCGTCAAACTACTCACAGTAAATGTTTGGGTAAAACTTTACCCTTAACCAGGCACTAATTGAAATATATCGAATTCATAATTTTTTGTTACAGATTATGAAACTACA
>NC_051410.1:28265754-28265969 GCF_015228065.2 Penaeus monodon
GTGTTACTTTTCTGGAATTTCCTTTTCCCTGTTCGAAAATCATGGTAGACCAAATGAACAAAAACGGTAATTTGTTGGAAAGCATAGCAGAATTCATGTAATGATAGTGCTTATAATAATGTCTAATTTTTGTCTTATAGATATCAAAATTATTATATAAGTTTAGAGATAAATAAGGAGAGAAATAAAAACAGATATTTCCTTAGTTACAACTT
>NC_051410.1:28266198-28266984 GCF_015228065.2 Penaeus monodon
GTTTCACTACTTCATTAGTTATTCAGCATGATCTTAAATTGTATTATGATTTTTTTTTCGATAAACCACGTGATAACTGTCATAACATCATTGTAAGCATAATCTAAGTATGTCAGCCAAATAAACAATGCATTTTAAAAGCTATAGGGTGATTAACATATCAATATACCATATATAACTTGATATCATGAACTGATATTTTAACTAATTAGGTCACTTGGCCCATGACGCACCCACTCTCTTATGTGATTTTCCACAAATTTCATAACACTGTAACCAAAATTTAGATAGATTGCTTAAATATTCATTTGTAAATTACAAACATTTCATTTGCTTATCAACATTCTGAACAGAATGAGCCAAGGAATTTTGGAATGGGCGATGCAAAATATTCTTTCCTTTTTGACTTCTAGGAAGTTACTGAAGTATGGGAGTTCCTCAGCAGTCATGAGGCCGCGAATACTGTGAAACATAGTGCGGGTTGAAGCTATACTCTCGCTGATTGGCTAGAGAGAGTTATATTGTCTAAAGTTCTAGGCGACGCTAGGCCGCCATCTTTAGACCCCACTGAAAGTAATCTAAAAATTACCTTGTCTGGTATCAGGTTGACACCAGCCAAAATTCTGGGTGGTGTCAGCATTATTTTAATATATTAGGACGATTCTTACAGAGTTTCAGCCATATCGAGGGACAATAATTTAGAAAGAGTAATACGCTTTTAAACTTCCCAGATATAGTGACGGAAACAATTTAGTATGATTAATGTTATTATAATTTTTTCACCGG
>NC_051410.1:28267174-28267273 GCF_015228065.2 Penaeus monodon
TACATGGCGTTGAGGTCACTTAATTTTGATGCAAAATGGTGACCACTGTCAACATAAATATATCAGAATGACACACATATACATACAAACGCATAAAGG
>NC_051410.1:28267575-28267891 GCF_015228065.2 Penaeus monodon
CCCTGAAGAGAAAACAGATATGGGGAAGGGGCAAGTGAGGGGAAACGAAAGGAATTTCAAGAAAAAGGGAGATGGAGAGTGAGCGAAGGAGGTGAGGGAGGTCAAGGAGATAGAGGAGAGAAGTGGGAGAGAGAAGGTATGGTATTTAGACTGGATGGACTCTAAAGTTAAAGATGGCAGGGAAGGGAGAGGGAAGAGAAGAAATGGGGAGAGGCGGCGAGAGGTACGAGAAAGAGGATAAAAGAGTGAGAAAAGAAAAAGAAGTACCTCTTAATCTTTTCGCTCCATGAAATTTCAATGAGTCTCTCTAGTTAGA
>NC_051410.1:28268520-28268663 GCF_015228065.2 Penaeus monodon
CCGAAAAAAATTTTAAATAGGAATAAATTAAAAAGGGAATTTGGGGTTTTAAGAATTTTTAATGGGAAAGTTATTAGGGAGGAATGCAGGGGAATTTGGAAAAAGGGTATGGGGTCCGGAAAGAAGGGCGATAAAAAGAATTT
>NC_051410.1:28268780-28269261 GCF_015228065.2 Penaeus monodon
TTTTTTTTTTCTTATTTAAGCAAATACTTTTTAACATAGATTTATTCATAAAAATATAGGAAACATTTCTAAAAAACCCTTTCCATAAACAACCCCCACTCCAACACCCCAAACAAAACCCCAAGGCAACACTCCCCCAGCACCAAACAATTAAAACTGGGGAAATAACAACCAAACGACCAAAACCCTCCATAAAATTATATAAATAAAAAAAAATTTTAAAATATAATAATATATATATATATTTAGATATTATTTATATAAATTTATAATTTAATTATAATTAATTATGTTATTATTATATATAATATAAAAATTAAACAAAAATTTTACAAATTCTTGTTTTTTTGGTCCAACTCAACACTTCCACATTAATTTTAAAACCCCAACCACAAACAAACCCACCCCACAAACAAACCCACAACACACACAAACCAACCCACCCTAAAACAAAACCACACACATGAATAATGCACAAACA
>NC_051410.1:28269349-28269521 GCF_015228065.2 Penaeus monodon
CATAACAAAAAAAAAAATATATATTTTTGTTTTTTTAAAATATTAAAAAATTTAAAATATAAAAATATTAAATTTAATTATTAATAAAAATTTGATTTTTTAAAAAAAACTTGAACCCTTTTTTAACTATTTTAAACCTATATTTTACTTAAAAATTTTTAATGAAATTAAT
>NC_051410.1:28269804-28269934 GCF_015228065.2 Penaeus monodon
AAATAATTATCATAAAAGTAATATTTATTTTAAAATTTCATATTATATATATATTTTAAAAATAATATTAATATATATATAATATATATTTTATTTTTGTGTTTTTTTGGTGTTGTTTTTTACAATAATT
>NC_051410.1:28270012-28270108 GCF_015228065.2 Penaeus monodon
TTTTTTATTATTTTATATTTTACTATATATCTATATATCTAATTATTGTTATAAATATTATTATTATTTTTTAAATTTTTTTAAATATTATTAAGT
>NC_051410.1:28270178-28271151 GCF_015228065.2 Penaeus monodon
ATAATAATAGATATAGAAATAAAAATAAAAATATAATATAATCACAAAATTATATTTATATTTTTATATTATATTAATATTATATATATTATCTATTATATCTATATATATTATCTATATGTCCACTATATAATATCATTATAAATTAAATATTATAATTATCTATATTATTATTTTATATATTAATATATATTTTATATATAATTAATATTATATAAAAATTAGAAAAGATTATTAATATTAGAAGGTATATAAAAAGAATAAAGATAATATAAATTATTAAAAATAAAATAATATAGTATATAAATAAAAATTATTAGATGATGATAATATAAAATAGGATCTAAAAATTAATATAGATATATATATATATTAATAACAAAAAATAAAACCCACAAACAAAAAAATATAAATATATAATATATATATATAGATATATAAAATAATATAAATTTAAATAATTAATATATTATATATATAATAAAATTTTAACAATAAATATATTATTAAATATAATATATATATAATTATATATATAATCATATATATGTATTATAAATAAGATATATATATATATATATTTAAATATTTTAAAGAAAATATATATAAAAATTTATAAAAGATAAATTATAATAAAATATATAAATATTAAAAATAAAATAAAAATACAAAAATAAATATATAATCATATATATAATATTTATACATTTTGAAATATATTAAAATAAATAATTAAAAAATAATAATATAAAAAAAATTAACTAAATAAAATCAGAATTTAAAACAAACAAATAAAATATATATAGAATAATTTAATAATATATATAATTTTTTTTTTTAATAATTATTAATTAATAAAATAAAATAATAAATAAATTTAAAAATTTCCCCATAATAAAATTATATAATACATTTAAACTATAATATAAATTAATCCCAAAACATTTTCCCCCATCCCCTTAACAACAAACCA
>NC_051410.1:28271215-28271372 GCF_015228065.2 Penaeus monodon
AAAATTAAATAAAAACAAAAATTTAATACTTTTAATTATCAATTAAAATAAAAATAATTTTTTAAAAAAATAAAATATTATGTATTATAATATTTTGTTATATTTTTTAAATATTTCTTATTAAAAATTTAAATAATATCTTTAAATTATTTATATC
>NC_051410.1:28271411-28271512 GCF_015228065.2 Penaeus monodon
CACATACCCCCAAAACCACAAACAACCCAACAATACAAACAACAAACCCAACAAAAATTTCCACAAAAAACCCTTTAAAAAAAACCCAACAAAACCCAACC
>NC_051410.1:28274249-28274478 GCF_015228065.2 Penaeus monodon
GACAATTCACAATATCCACGACTATTCACGTCCCGCCGGCAGACATCGTGTTGTACACAAAAGCAACGATTCAGCGTTTCAGCGATTTTTCCTTCACGGACCGACATCTCCTCGCCGCGCCGTGCTGGTACAGCATCTGTCAGCGGGAAAAAGATCGCTCTCGTACCTGGTTACTCCACACTCCCACGATTTCCCTCGGGGCGACGGACACGCACCCGAAGGTGCGGGC
>NC_051410.1:28276387-28276637 GCF_015228065.2 Penaeus monodon
AACAAATGCATTATATTTCTAACACAACGATCATATACGTCTCGCTTCCATTATTTGATTTCAAGTCTCATTTCAAGTTTCAGTCATGTGCTAAACTTGATCATATTTTCCAATAATTAGAAATGGATTCTTCCGGCAACTGCTCTCCCTCTTCTCTATTAGCGATGTTATATTCATTTAATTGGAAAACCATCGATCTTTATATAATTATGTATACAGCTTTTGGGACTATGGTTTGCATACAACAGCT
>NC_051410.1:28277469-28277565 GCF_015228065.2 Penaeus monodon
TCAATTTCCTTATCCTATCCATTTGAAGTGAAGTGTGGCCAGGTGGTCTAAATGGCCTTATCAGCAAATCAATACCAACCTGCTGTTCACCTTGGC
>NC_051410.1:28278210-28278425 GCF_015228065.2 Penaeus monodon
CTTTCGAAAAGAAATGATACATATGATCTGAATTTTCCCTTAATTCTATATGAAAATCAACCATTTCTTCACATTTTCAAAGAATCACTCATTACTAGATACGTTAAAAAAATATATTTGATATTTTATCGATTGGGCTCATAGCTAATGTAAATATACATACTGCAGCAGTTATTTCAGCTTTTGATATCTCCCGGCAGAATTTATAAGAGCGT
>NC_051410.1:28279034-28279121 GCF_015228065.2 Penaeus monodon
ATGAGAGTTTAACATTCCTTTCAGTTTTCTAGGAGCATTTTCCGTTTAAATAAATAACGAATGCTCCTTAAAGGTAACACAGTCGCT
>NC_051410.1:28279179-28279396 GCF_015228065.2 Penaeus monodon
TTGGTGTGAACTTCTCTCATAAAAGCCAGTATCTCTCTCTCTATATGAATATATCTGGTCTACTGCCGCTTTGTCTACCCCTCTGTATTTTTGTTTGGTATGTCTATTGCTCTGTCTTTTTGGTTCACCCTCTCTTTCTCTCGCATCTCTTTCCATCTACCCCTTTTCTATCTCTGCAAGGAGATCTGTTTTGAAATGCTTTATATCTCTCCCCATT
>NC_051410.1:28279433-28279643 GCF_015228065.2 Penaeus monodon
GTGTTCGTATTCAGTATACTGTATACCGTGAAACCAAGTCTTAAAGGGTTCTTTAATTACTATTATGTAAGTAGACAAGAGCTTGGGCAGACTGCTGAATATTTTTTTCTGCCTAATATTATGTAATTTAAGAAATTGCAAATGGAATAGCTTATGCCGGGAAGTCGCTAATGTGTCGGCTGTCTGTGAGAGCACAAATTTCCCAACCGG
>NC_051410.1:28279820-28280679 GCF_015228065.2 Penaeus monodon
TTAAATGCCAGATAAGTAAAGTTAAAAATGTGGGAGCAGGTAGTAAGGCAGGTAAGCGTCACATACGTAAGGGACGTGAGCACTAGTAAGTAAGGAGAGTGAGCGCCAGGAAAGTAAAGTAAGTGAGCACAGGTAAATTAAGCAGTGCGAGTGCCAGGTATTGTTACAATACCAAAATTATCACCATATAATATTGGCATGCAAGCCTAAAATGCAGTTGATACATAATACCTGGTTGTCTTACACGTTGGTTCATATATTTTGGCGTTTTTCTTTAGATCACAATATCACGCGGATCTTATGATGTTATAAACAAACTTTTTTTTTACTAAAAACTCTCTCCGATCTGCTAGGGAGATTGTCTGGTAATTTAGCGCATCGATATTATAGGTACACTTTGACACAATTATGATACTCTAAGTTCCTTTATGAAATCTTTCTAATTTGATTTTTTTTCCAAATATATGAACGTGTGAATGCCTTCCCTATAGAGAATAGGTCATCCTGGGATGCACCAGGCAAGGAAATGTGAGTACCTGGGCGCCTGGTAAGTTCCAGGTAAATAAGAAAATTAAGTTTTGTGAGCACAGACCAGTAAAGCATGGAAACGCCAGGTAATTAGAGTGGTTGCCAGGTGAGGTAAGAGAGTAATAGATAAATAACTTAAGTAAGCGCCGACTCCGTGAAGTACAGTATGTAAACACTGGCTATATAAAGTATAAGAGCATACACATGTAAAATATGAGAACACTATGCATGTGGAGTGAAAGGGTGAGTTAAGTTGTTAATATAAGTGAACGTTAGACAGCTAAAGTGAGCATCGGGTAAGTCAAGGGAGCGCCAGGAATATTTTCCTGGA
>NC_051410.1:28280792-28281142 GCF_015228065.2 Penaeus monodon
ATGGAATGGCTAATGCTATTGAGTTCTGGATGCACCAGAGGTTTGCGAAAGGGGTCGCGAATGTAAAACGGTTGGGGCCCATTGCTTTGGAGAAAAGGGGAGTTATATCCGAGTATTGATAGTATATAAATGGATAGATAATGAGTGGCAGCTTGAGAAATTGTTTGGTAATACAAACAATGACGCGTTATATTAAAAAAAAAAAGATATTGTAAAGAGATACAATAAAACAAGAAGTCATACGAAAACATTGTATTGGGAACAACTGAAGAAGAAACTGCAAGTCAACTTTCAAGTTATTTACCTACAGTTACCAAATTACTTGGGTAAACAAAAAGCATCAGATACAT
>NC_051410.1:28281339-28282057 GCF_015228065.2 Penaeus monodon
TTAGGGAAAATGAAATTTGATGAAAGGATTAATAATTACAATCCTATGATTCATTTCATAGTTCAGTCATCATTCTTAATATTTTAATAATGTCACTAAATAACAGCGACTATTGTACCACACCAGCCTCACAACGCAGGAATTTAGTTAAAAATGTCAAGTATCAGTATGAACTCAATGACTCCAGTTTCTTTCTATTCAGGTTATCAAATTTTGTTTCCTTAAACCTAAGTACTTTGTTAATAGTATACCCTTAACAGGATAGTAAGTACAGCTTGTCTTTAGTATCAAATTCAAAACGTTACGTTTAAATAAGACCAGCCTCACAACTTCATATTTCCATGTTGCCATATTGTATATTTCCCTTCTCTGATATTCTTACAAGTGTTTCTCGTGTTTTACACAATTGCACTAAAACTGACTTCTAAATCCTTTTATTGATGATTCCCTTGTTTTCCTCCTTCTATGGTGATTATCCTTATATTATGCTGTCCTTTTTATTCCTTGTATCTTTTATAATACAATACTATGTCTAATTACCCTAGAAGCAGTTTATGATGCTCTTCGCTTGGAAATGACCCAAGATGTTCATACCGATATGAAACTTATATAGAAATAACATCAAATCTCACTAAGGACAGGAATTCTTGCTGCCCAGCTTACATTTTGTCTATGTGCTGCATAGGCTCGCGCACGCGCGCGTGTGTTTGTCTATGTG
>NC_051410.1:28282135-28282528 GCF_015228065.2 Penaeus monodon
TTATTCATGTGCATGCATTTATGAATAGATAAAATACCTACCGATCCATCACCTGATAATATAGCATGAATGCATTCTTGCATGTATATGTACGCAACCAAGGGGAGATCAATGCCCTAGATGAGAAACAGCTCTTCTCGAGACGGCTGACAGCCACTCCGTCTAAGCGTAATGGTTTCTTCAAGATTTACGACATCTTGTATCAAGAAAACTTTCTGGGCTCCCCGCCTACGTTGACCATTTGGCTTTTGAAATAACTAATAGGTTTTGCTCAAAGTATACTTCATTAAAGGAGAACTGTTGATGAGCTCTATCAGAACATCCCTTCGATAGTGTGCGTAATCTATTAATATTTAATATAAATACTGACGATGCAAGATAACTTCACAGCTT
>NC_051410.1:28283217-28283345 GCF_015228065.2 Penaeus monodon
CTTTTCATGCCAACCCCCCCAAAAAAAAAAAAGAATGAAACATATTCAGTGGGATCATGAGGAGATTACATAAAACAATGAATGCAATAAAACTATGTTCATACATCTGTTAATTAGGTATATCATAT
>NC_051410.1:28283448-28283743 GCF_015228065.2 Penaeus monodon
GAACACACGCGCGAGTACATACTAGCAACTTAGAGGGAAGTTACAGCGACAAAGCCAGGGAAGCCGCTGGGGGAGCTATAGAATTTGAAATGTGTCATTTTCGTTAGCGGTACAACCCTTAAGCCTTACAACTTCCTGAACAATGCATAAGCCATCTGCTAACAGTCAGGGAGTGGCGTATAATGTCTCTATCAGTCTTCCCTTGGTTTTCATATTAATCCAATTTGGAAATCAATATGCAAATACAAATGTTTATGTATGTGTTTAAAGGTGGAGGTGTGGAGGTGTGGGTATA
>NC_051410.1:28284009-28284436 GCF_015228065.2 Penaeus monodon
CACACACAGCACAGCACATATCATACAAAAGAGAAACACAGAGAATGACATAGTGTTCAGACACTGATATATACCTAGACTGCAGAGTGACTAAAGCGGATGCCAGAGAGTCGACCAACTAAGTGAGGACATTAAGCGAGGAATTGTGTGCGTCTCCCGCCATCAGCCACCGGTCCTCGCGTTCCACCAAAAATTACTGGCATTTACCCGCCCTAAACAATTCGGGCGAATGCGATGGGCAAGGGTCGCGCGGACCTTGTTCTAATGTCCGAGGTTTACAGGGAAACCATTGCTAAAACTCAGGAAGTCGGACGAGTAAATGCACTTACCCAGGTCTTTCAGCTTCGTAGCAGATTTAATGTGTTTTCTGTAGTTTCTAAGGATATTGCTGTAGCTGTAAGAGATTTAATGAAAGTACTGTGACTGC
>NC_051410.1:28284802-28284928 GCF_015228065.2 Penaeus monodon
TACCCTAATTAGTGGAAAGCAATTAATCCGTGTTAAACATATATAATTGGTTTTGTATTTTTTGCATTCTTACTGTCTGATAATGGAGGAACCTAGACATATTACAAAGTCAATCTATAGTGAGCC
>NC_051410.1:28285702-28285974 GCF_015228065.2 Penaeus monodon
AGATCCAAACTGATCAAACCTAAATAGAGTATATTATCAAATTTGAATTTGTGTATGTGGTCTCTACAAAAGTACTCTCTCTCACAAACGATGAATATTTTTACAAAAGATGATTTATGGTAAAATATGCTAGCCTTAATGCTTTACAAAGGGACTTTCAGTTTTGAAATACCCTGTTAAACAGCAGAGCAAAAGACAAAGGCTCCTCAAATCAGTGTCGCGCACACTAACACGTTTCAAAGAGCCTTCCACTTTAATCTGAGTTAGACAGG
>NC_051410.1:28287601-28287815 GCF_015228065.2 Penaeus monodon
CTTAGCAAGTGATCCCTCTTTACTCTGACAATACTACGGTAACTACACCATTCTGAACACAGCAAATGATACCAAGAGATTAGAGGCTATGTCCTCGAGAAGGTTGTGTACGCAAGAGATTAAATTTTCACTTTATTTATTATTCATGGAGGCATATGACTACGAGGTACCTCTGCCGAGCGTGCAATATTGCGTCAAGTTTCCCCCGAGTTAT
>NC_051410.1:28288307-28288601 GCF_015228065.2 Penaeus monodon
TTTCACTTATACTAAAAATGACATCACCTGAACAGATCAATAGTAGTTGCTTCCAGCCCACATGGAATCTTAATTAGCTGCCGCAAACTGCAAGGTTACAAGTAAATTAATGCTTTATTCATGAAGATGTGGAGGTTCATGAGGCGGGCGGGCGTATTTAGCGAGCACCAAAACAAAATGAAGGGAGAGAGGGAAGATAGAGGCGGGGGAAAGGAAGCTTAATTAAGTTGATGAAGAAAGAATATTAAGGTTTCGAAACGCGAAGGCGTATCCAAGCTAAAGCCTAAATATTGG
>NC_051410.1:28289040-28289259 GCF_015228065.2 Penaeus monodon
GAAGTGATGTTCACTTGTACGATATGATCCCCACCTGGCCCGTATATAAGGGACGGAGCCGGGCGAGAGCTTGTTATTGCTTACCCAAGTGACAAGGATAACTAGTAAGTTACACCTCTGACTGCCCTTTTCCGCTCCCCCTGATCCGACATTTACACATCTTCAACCTCGGTATTTCGTCATGGTACATAAGATTAGCTTTATATCTCATTAGCTATC
>NC_051410.1:28289352-28289940 GCF_015228065.2 Penaeus monodon
GTTTTCAAACAGTATTATGTCCAGATATGTCTCCGAATATGTAAGATATGCCAAAGCTGAATATATACAGATCTGTGTAAGCAATCTAGGTCTACCTGTGTTGTGTTATATAACGCATGTAAATAACTCCAGATATACCAGAGCTGAATATATACAGATATATGCAGACAATCTAGATCTACCTGTGCTATGTCATATACTGCATGTAAATAAGTGTGTGTGTGCATTAACTACAAGTGCTTTGAATGATCTGCTTGCTTGGAAAAAGACTGATCTCATAACAGGGGATCGTGCTCTGTCAAGTCACAATACTCTCCTCCCAGATATCCCAGTTGCAAGCATTGCAGGCATTCCCCACGTAACAAGCAGAGAATATGGCAAAATACTAATCTGAAACAAAGCCCGCATATTCACGTGCATTACCAAGTGTATTTGTGGCTTTATGTCTGAAATGTGTACTCAGAGAAGGATGCACTGAAACATCTAAATACAGGTGCAAAGGCATCGAAACTTACACGTCTGCAGTATTAACATTTTGGGGGTTTCACACGCCGAACCTCACCTGCAAAGATAGGTAAACATTACTTT
>NC_051410.1:28292874-28293504 GCF_015228065.2 Penaeus monodon
TTTCCCAGCGATATTTTAATTCATTATCTTTGTTTAATTCGACAGAGGAAGTACAATTTACAGTAAAATTTATTCTCTAACAAATGACATGCATGTCAATCACTACAGATAATCTTCAGACTTACCGGATCATACAGGACAACACACCAATGTCCTTGAAATTTTAACGCAGATGAAAGTAAAATGAAAGGCCGATAAAAGGAGAGGCTCATTTACCCTAAATAAAATCGATTACTGTGAGGAAAGATCTAGTATCCTCTGAGATTTATCGAAAATTTTAACTCATTAATGTCAGTTCAACCAGAAATATCTTAAAATGCGAGTCCAGGTTAAAACAGGAATCTTACGTGACTTAAGAAAACGATGGACGACACTACATGGAATTCAATCTTTGCAATTGGCGTTGTGCAGGTCTTAGATTTGCTGGCTGTACAAGACTCACCGCATATGTATCTTAAAGTTATCGGTTATATATTTTAGACTTACCGGGAATACACATAAGACACCGGGTATGTATCTTGGACTTATCGGTTATACATTTTAGACTTACCGAGGACGCATATAAGACTTTCCGGGTATACATCTCAGAATTTCCGTTTCATCTGTCAACACCTTCAACTGTAGAGTAAC
>NC_051410.1:28294218-28294592 GCF_015228065.2 Penaeus monodon
ACTTCAAGCGTGGCCCTGGATGGACGACTAGTTGCCATCGTCGCAGTGAAAATAACTAAATACATGACTATTTTTTTTTTTTATGCGACTCATTCTATTATTCAGACCCAACGATCGTCACATGTTGAACAATTTTTAATGTTATGTGTAAAACAGGATGAAGAAAAAAAAGCTTTCCATGCATAGCTGACTAATTATTAGCACTCATCTCAGTGAAATAAATTAAATAAGCTTTCTTACTAAAACACTTCTAATAGCTAGTTGTTAATTAATGTATATATTTCAAAAGTTTTGATTATACTCCCAAAGAAGCCAAATATATAAAGTTATTGCTCATTATTCGCCAGTTTCCGTCCACAACAATGATGTGAGAT
>NC_051410.1:28294821-28295071 GCF_015228065.2 Penaeus monodon
TAGTAGTAACGCTATGTCTACTGGATCAACATCACGATGGTTGAAGTACAAAATACTGGTGTCCATCAGCATTCACACACAGGAAATCGCCCAAACACCAAAAATACTTTTTAAGAATTGTGGCCACTTCATTAGAGAGGCTCTGCCTTCTCACTTCAGAATACCTCAGATGAAGTTAAATAGCACTAACACTGCCATACAGTTTTTTTTCCCGGTGGATTTGTTACCGAATGATTACGACTCTCTTATA
>NC_051410.1:28295466-28295952 GCF_015228065.2 Penaeus monodon
TCAGAAGAATGTAGGAGTTAAATAAATTTAGCCTTTTAGCAAATAAGAAACAAACGCCTCATCAACACGCGCATAATTTCAATTGTTCCAATATATAATGTATTTATCTCTTCACCACGGAGTATGTACATTTTTCCCGTACAGCAACATACATCTCACTCTGAAAGCTCGGCGACAACCCAGCCCTTGGCCAATATGGAGTTCGCCCATACTGACAAATGTGGCTCAACAGCCTCATACCCACATAGGTACATAGGTATACCTTGGAGACGCAGTTAATTATGGCTCTGATGCGCGAGACGCTATCGATTCTCATATCAGAGGACGTTTTTACTCGGCCCTCGGAAATTCTGGAAACAAGTATCGTGCGTCGTATTGTACCGCTATGTTAAAAGACCGAACGTTTTGAAAGTCGTATTGATCTCGCGTGGGTTCTGGAGAGGAACTAGTGGATGTTTGATACGCAGCGACCCCCCCCCCCCAACC
>NC_051410.1:28295989-28296922 GCF_015228065.2 Penaeus monodon
GCGTCCTCTCCCATCTCGCCTCTCAAGGCTTCGTGTGTAAAGGGAGGCGAAGGAGACGAGGCATGGGTCGTCAAAACCATCGTTATCGGTCACAACTTATATGTGTCTGTATTGTTTATCATATATCTATCATATATTTATAAAAAAAATAAAAATGTTAAACTAACATATGAACTTTCGACTAAATTTGATTCACTTCGAGCATTTCCAGTCTTACAGAATAATGTATTTGCCAAAGATGGATCACAGTATGAAATTGCCTGTGGCTGAGCTTCAGGCAAGACACGTGTAAGGTCTTTATTATTCTCTGCATTATTCGGGTGCTCTAGTCCTTCATGGAGTTCGAAATGTATTCAGTTATTTTATGCGAAAAAAAGTTTTTTGAGTACAATGAACTTCTTGCTTACATGGAATTATGAGGAAGTGAAGATAAAGGGAGCAAAGCATAAGTAGGAGGAAAATGTGAAGCACATTGGAGAAGAAGGAGCAGAAGATAAAGTATGGAGGACATTGAAGGATATAACGAGGAAGAAGGGGGTAAGGAAAGGGTGAAAATAGGAAAAGGAGGCGAAGGGAAAGTGGAAAAGATGTACCCATAGGTGAAGAAATACGAAGAAGAGGAACAGCAGGAAGACAAAGAGAAGTAAAGAAGGAAAGAGGGGGAAGTGGAAAATAGTAGAGAAGTGGAGGAGGCGGGGCGGGACAAGGGAGTCTAGGAAGAACGATAAGCCTATCGAGAACCAGGCCGGTGCGATGATTTACCTCAAAAGCTCACATTCGAACCACAAGAGCAATCTGAGCCACGCGGAATCAGAGACGGGGAACGCAATCGATTATCTGCTTCGTTTATGCAGTGGTGAAGAGCACAATTTATAAAGATATATGAAGGTAAGTGTGAGGATACTTTTCAAGTATTTTGACCCGCCCCCCTTT
>NC_051410.1:28297026-28297914 GCF_015228065.2 Penaeus monodon
CAAAAAATTCCACTTCTGATATCGTAGCAAATTACGATTTTATACAGAAGTAAATATCGAGGGGGAGGGGATGCTTCGAGCTCGGTGAAGGAGATCCTTAGTGTTAGTCTGTCTAGTGTTGCTGACAGAAGATGTTCTCCGCACGAACTTTCCCGAGATTGGAAAGAGTGACTTATGATCCAACATTTACTGGTGATGAAAATAATTATCGACAAGAACGTGGTGAAAGCAAATGTAGGGCTGTAATTAGCTCTTATTCTTGTTTAATATATCTTAAATACATATTCTTAAATCAGCTGGAACTATATTTAGACGTACAATAAACGTTATTCCGTCTGTTCAATAGCACCCTCGCGCGGATTGATTTCTTTTAATTCGGTATGACATCTACAGGGAAAGTAACTGACATTTTCTACGTAACAGAAATATTTATATTTTGATTATTTACTTAGAGGGGATGGGGATAGCTGATAACATTAGAATTACTCTCCACCGCTCGTCTCCAGTGCATGGCAACTGGTCTGGAAAAGCTCTCCTGCCCGTAAGCCGAAAGCCTTCAGGATGGCGGTGGGAGACGAAACGTACATGATTTTTTTTCTTTTAGGTTGGCGAGCGAGATGACAGGAGAGAGAACGGGCTCGGATGAAAGGCGGCGGATGTCGACGGAGACGTTCCAGTTACGGAGCGCTTTTGTCTCTCCCGGAAACTGCGAGATATGGTTGGGTCGCATCATGCCGCAGGGAAAAGGTCTGAGCTTTATGCGTGTTTAGCGAACCGAAAAAAAGGTTCTAAGATTCGAACTGTTGCATATTACAATTTTGTACATGGGAAGATGATTAGAAAAGCGATGCTAATGAATTTCATTCATGTAAGTATTTTAAATTCCCG
>NC_051410.1:28298533-28298755 GCF_015228065.2 Penaeus monodon
TTGCCACGTGACCAACCTACTTCATTTTGCGTCTGTCGATGGTGTTTCATATTGTCTCATGAATGTCTGCCACTTTGTTTGTTCTGTGGAAGGTACAGCTAACACGAAGTAAACAGATATTTCACCACAATTCGAAAGTTTTAATTTTTTTCTGTCATTCTTCTTCATTACCCAACATACTGATACCGTAACTTGTAAAGGGAAACACCATTGATTGAAGAA
>NC_051410.1:28298783-28299314 GCF_015228065.2 Penaeus monodon
TTAATGAGATATATTTGTCTTCCCAGATGTTTATTTAATGAGACATTTCTTGCGATTTTCAGTCGTCATAGTTGTCAATTATAGTTATTCCAAGGCAAATTCATTAATCGACAGTTTCCACTATTCATCATTGATAATAGTGTTTTGGTGTGTCTGATTGTCTCCTCCTACTTTCACTAATATGGTTTTATTCACATTTAAGTATAATCCTACTTCTTCACTTTTCTTGACTATTGAATTGACTAAATCTTGGAGTTCTTGAATAGATCCAGCAAGGAAAACAACATCATCTACATATCCTAGGTTTGACACTTTCCTGCCTCCTATATTGATAGTATTTTCAAAGTTCTCTGTTGTTTCTCTCTTCATTTTCTCGAATAGATAATGAATAAATGCGGTGAAAGAGTACAACCTTGCCTAACTTCTTTCCCTGAACCAATCTGCTATTCCATATGGTGTACAAACTGCTGCTTTCCGTTTTTTAATCAGGTTGATAATGTGGTGAAAAACAAATTTCGGACATGCTGTTTC
>NC_051410.1:28300293-28300669 GCF_015228065.2 Penaeus monodon
AGAGGATCGGCCGAGCGCGAACCATAGACTTCCGATTTTGCATGTGTGTGTATGTACGTGTGTATGCTTGGTTTTGAACAACAATGAAAAATACTATCGCAAAGGACAGCAATTTTTCTTGAAATCATCATGGATGTTGAATATGCACCGCTGCTTTGATATTTTCTATAAACTTAATGATCTGAAATCATTTTCTTTCTTCCCTCGTTTCATAATTCTGATCAGCGACCTGCTCGCCTATTTTCTTTTGCTTTTTTCATTACAGTATCATTAGACTCTGATGAGTCAGAGGATATTGCCTGCGGTTCGAATACTAATGCAGCCCCAGCTGTCAGTCCTGATGAGACTAACGAGCGGGCGCGCATACTCGCCGTTT
>NC_051410.1:28300734-28301289 GCF_015228065.2 Penaeus monodon
ATGGTTATGAATTTCTTAACATTCCTGGCGTCCTGGAAGATAGGAGCTCGTGGTATGTAAGCCGACAGGAATAAGGATTGTGTGTGGGGCTGGATATCCTCGTGGGAACGCCTGAATCCTACCAACTAAATATGTGATGCACTAAAACCCATTCAGGATTCGCCGAAAAAAGCGGGGAACGATGACAAGAATCTGTCGATAAATATTTGAGATACAGTGATTCATTCGTTGGAAAAATCTCTCCCCTTGGGCAGGAGAGAGGAGGCCACATCACGAGGCCTGGGAACGCTGCACTAACCGCCCGGTTTCGGAGGATTTTTAAGAGACGTCCTGGCAATCCTCTACGGGCGCCAGGGAACGTTGCCCATGTTGCAACGTTTACCGGAATATCGAATGGCGGCTTAAGGCCTGACGCAGACTCTCCCTTGTAGCTCTCGCAGTTCATGTGTATATTCATTTATTATGAAGAGCATTTCACTTCTAATTCCATAGATAAACATGCACATACTCCACAATTGTCAGCAATTCTAATGGCCCCGTTTTGTTATTGGGGGT
>NC_051410.1:28302054-28303059 GCF_015228065.2 Penaeus monodon
GTTAACGTGAGCTCACAGTCCACAAGAAATTCACATTTGGCATCCGTGGACAGCTTTCAACCCCCGAAGGTACAAGAGGAAACTCAGCCAGGCACGAGAGGAATTCGCTGAGCTCATGATAGGGTGTCTTTCACTTGCCTTCGATCATATCCTCCTCGATCAGGTCTTGCTTGCAATAGAATTACTCCCAAAAGTTTGATGTTCAATACAATTACTAAGACGAAGGACACAGGGAGTGGCGTTGATTATGTTAACCCTGCCTCGCGCACCCTTCTCCGGCTATTTCTGAACTTCATAGTTCGGGTCTAAAGTAAAGCTCAACGTGTGTCGATTTCTTTAAATCTTTAAACACGTTGAATATTTTCCTACCCATACACTTAGGAAGGAATGTCACACCTACGTAGAGACATTTTAAAAACGCACAGCATGGATAAACATTTTCCTTGCTTGAATAGGAATTATTAGAGACCGTTTCCATTCGATAAACTTCTTTCAAGGCTCTAATGCCCACTAAGTAAAGGTGCGATGTCGACGAAGCATTTTCGAGTAAGATCTGTGAGCTAGCCTTTGTTTTGCTGCCTATGGACTGTATCCATGTACCTTCAAAACATCCATATATTTCGAAGATATTAGCAGCGCATTTAAACATTTCAAACGTGAAATGCGAAAAATATAGCAGTGCGTTTTGTGAGGGACCTTTCAAAAGGAGGCGTTACTGACTTTTACAGTTAATGTGTAAAGTTGATTGGGTGTCTCATTATGTCGAGCCGTCACTCCTCGCCTCCACCTCGGCAGCGGCAACCAGACGTGCTCGGGCAGGGAAAACACCGGGGGAAATTTCGTATCAGTTGCCGAAATATTCGTGGAAGTTTTTTTTTTTCTTTTCATTTTTACTGTTCGCAAATTAAAGTATTTTTCACAGTTTTTAACTTCATGCTAGGTTCCAATGTCAAACATGTCAGTCCCTTTCTTTCTGTTTCTCACTCCCGCCGATATATCTCATTT
>NC_051410.1:28308413-28308650 GCF_015228065.2 Penaeus monodon
ACGGGTAATGTTATATTAGTGACATGCAGCTCATCAGCATCAGGTTAATAGTTTCTGAAAATGAGCCAGTGTAAATTTTTTTTTCAAACTTTGCTATGTGTGATTATCCCTTGTTTTGTTTGGGTTTAAAACTACACTAATCACGTTCTCACGCGTTCATTCAGCTAGAGTGCATGCCTGTGGACGTATGTTCCGAACTCATTTTTATATTTTCTCTATATTCTATTTCAAATTCAG
>NC_051410.1:28310485-28310889 GCF_015228065.2 Penaeus monodon
GTTCGGGGCCCTCGACCAACATGTGTGGCCTACGGGGCAGGCATTGATCCCCTGCGGAAATCTCTGAATCCAATAAGGGTTCCGTCGGTGGCGCGTAAAAATGCACAGCAGGAAGATATATAGGCCATTTTCCGAGGCTGCGTTAGTGGCCCGGGTTTTCGGGAGCCTTAAAGAGACTCGTGTCGACAGTGACACCGACCTCATTCTGTTGATTAGTTCCATTTATTTTTTCTTCTTTTAGTGCAAAGGCTTGTCTTTGGTCTGGGTTATTTTCCCACTGTGTATGTTGGATTACAGCATCATGATCTGTACACATGAGTAGATGTGTGTGTGTGAGAGAAAGAGGGAAATTTTGGGAAAAGAGAGAATGTATGCTTTAGTATTTGAATGAATAAATATATTTT
>NC_051410.1:28310912-28311006 GCF_015228065.2 Penaeus monodon
CACTTGTTACTTGACAGATTTTCGGATTTTTCATAAATCAGTACTGTCTTTATTTTCGGGTGAAGTGAGTTTGCATGAGAGTCACGTTCTAATC
>NC_051410.1:28311105-28311207 GCF_015228065.2 Penaeus monodon
TTTTATAGATTAGAACGGACTCTCATGGTAACTCACTTCACCCCAAAATAAAGACAGTACTGATTATGATAAAAACCGAAAATCTGTCAAGTAAGCTAAGTG
>NC_051410.1:28311247-28311615 GCF_015228065.2 Penaeus monodon
CAAATACTAATGCATAAATTCTCTCTTTTCCCAAACTTTTCCCTCTTTCTCTCACACACACACATCTACCATGTGTACAGATCATGATGCTGTAATCCACACATACACAGTGAAAGTAACCCAGACCAAAGACAAGCCTTTGCACTAAAAGAAGAAAAAACTAAATGAACTAATCAAACAGAATGGGTCGGTGTCCTGTGACACGGGGTCTCTTTAAGGCTCCCGAACGGACCACAACGCAGCCTCGGAAAATGGCCTATATATCTTCCTGCTGTGCATTTTTACGCGCCACCGACGGAACCCTTATTGGATTCAGAGATTTCCGCAGGTGATCAATGCTGCTCGTAGGCCACACATTTTGGTCGAGG
>NC_051410.1:28313532-28313879 GCF_015228065.2 Penaeus monodon
CTGAATTTAAAAATAGAATATAGAGAAAATAGTAGAAAATGAGTTGGGAAAAACATACGTCCAAGGCATGCACTCTAGCTGAATGAACTGCGTGAGAACGTGATTAGTGTAGTTTTAAACCCAAACAAGACAAGGGATAATCACACATAGCATGTTTGAAAAGAAATTTACACTGGCTCATTTTCAGAAACTATTAACCTGATGCTGATGATGCTGCATGTCACGTAATATCAACATTACACCGTGATGTATAGTCCATTTATAGCAGAGCTTACTGAATAGGTAATATTTTAAGTACACTTGCGGTGGAGGACCGTATACATTATAACTTGCTTTACTTTTCATCG
>NC_051410.1:28316748-28316984 GCF_015228065.2 Penaeus monodon
GGCCCAAAGTAGAAAGTGCTTTGGCGGTGAGCGGACCCGACATAAAGTGCTGGCGCAGTTGGACGTCACGGCGGACAAGTAATCAAGTTACTGATCAACACAGGAAGTTCATAGCGTGGGATTCTGTCACCTGTGTTACCTTGGGGATTAGAGTACAAGGTTGGATTAGTCGTAACTCGTACTCGAGAGATAATATGACTTGGACTACCGGAATAAGTTTGAATAAGTTAACGCTA
>NC_051410.1:28317114-28317610 GCF_015228065.2 Penaeus monodon
AAAATAAAGTTTTCAGGAGAAAAGATTTATTCATCAGCGTATATTTGTGTCAGCTGAAAATTCAATTAATTTATTTGGGAATTAAATTGCTGGCGTTGTGTTTGCTCAGTCTAATAATGTTTATTCCGGATAATTGTTTTTCCATCTACTTTATGATTAGAATCCAGTTTATATCTTTATTCTTTGTTCTTAAGTAAGAATTTGAGTTCACTTTTTTTCCGGTGGCATTTACAAATACCTTTGTGGCTTCAGTTCGAAAAGTATTTTTTTTTTATTAGAAGTCAAAGTCTAGGGATCAGATAGTTCCAAAGACCCTCCATAGCCGCAATAACTGCATGGTGCTTACAATTACATGTAAAACTGGCCCGGTCTTAATATGGCCTCTGTTATGGTTATGATGATTCTAATGGCGCATAAGAGTCGTTTTTTGGATCATTTTCTGTTATCATAATTTCAGTGATTAGTTTTATTAGTATAATTATAGCAGTTTCTGTTT
>NC_051410.1:28318099-28318782 GCF_015228065.2 Penaeus monodon
GGTCAAGCAAGTCTGAGGGTGAGGAAAAAGGACGAGACATTACCCTAATTACCGGGTAATAAGATTCTGAAGTATCAAATTGATTAAAACGACTGGCGTATAAAGCTATAAAGTGACTGAGGGAGAGTGTCCAATTATGTTTATTTTCTGTGTAATTTTATCAACAATAATATACAGGTTAATCCGCATAGTAATGTATGTCTTTAATTAACAATGAATGTCAGCGATTCATCGACAATTAAAATGTGTTTGATTAATAAATGACTCGCGTTTTTTTTTTTATATTTAAAAGGTTTGTTTTCATATTAGTCAATTTGCATGGGAGCTGCTGATGGATACCTCCTGTAGTTAATGATTAATGACTGGGTTAATGGTAATTAATGATAATTAGGGCTAACTTGTGAAGTGAACAATAAGAATTTGACTGAAAATGCTTAGTGAAGAATCACTAATGAAAAATAATCAAAATGACTGATGAGGATTAAAAAAAAAACACCCAATAGAAATTACTATGAAGGGGCCCTTTTAAAAAAACGAGAAGATATTAATAAAAACTTAATAATAATTCCTACTAACAATAACTAACTGAGACTAATAATGACCACGAATAAAGTCAAACTGAGACAAATAATTACTACGAATGATAATTATCTAAGACTAATAATTCCTACTAAATACCTTAG
>NC_051410.1:28318988-28319056 GCF_015228065.2 Penaeus monodon
GGAAACGAAGACTGGATTCACGAGAGGCTTTCCCTGCTCTTACAGGTGTACACCCGACGGAATCCTGG
>NC_051410.1:28320387-28320822 GCF_015228065.2 Penaeus monodon
CTACGTTTGTCTATGTTTTTATTCCTGTATACAATTATATACATATGTATATCATAGATTTTTGGACGACTGCACAACAAGGCTAGACATTCTTTGATGAATATTCATAAACTAAGTTATATTAAAGCGTTTAAGGTCCTGGGTGATATTATACCAAGGAAATATTCCGCTTGCCATGGCGCATAACACATTACCGAGAGAGCCATTCGGGGGAATATTGCCCTTGTATGACTCGGGGCCATTAATTAGTTATCACCTACACAAGGGCAGCGGGAGCCGTCTCTGCTCTCCCGGTAATGAAACGCGGAGCCAAAGCATCGGCGAAGGACCAGTCACTCATTGCTCTTAACTTCATAATTCATCGTGGCTGTCATTGCCTTGGGTATTGGTGAATTGAAGAACAGTGCTGATTATAGGGAAGTGAGTTCGGATGGG
>NC_051410.1:28321157-28321338 GCF_015228065.2 Penaeus monodon
TCAACATTATCTACTTTTGCTTCGTCCGTCCGTTTCTTCACATGTTCTGCTTACATTTTACACTTATAATCACGTTACATGTGAGTGAGGACCTGAGGTCTATTCATTTTGATAAAAATACACATCTTATGCTTGGAGTCATTTGCCATACAATTGCAGACTTGAAGTCAATTACTTTGGT
>NC_051410.1:28321846-28321996 GCF_015228065.2 Penaeus monodon
CACTGAATAAAAATGGCGATCGGTTAAGGAGGGAAGGAGGTGGCGGAGTTAAGAAGGAAGAAGAGGGAAGTGGGGGGCTTAGAGGGGTAGAGGAGAGAAGATATAATTTGGGAGTGAGAAAAGGTGGTAGAGCCGAAAAGAGAAAAGTAA
>NC_051410.1:28322389-28322482 GCF_015228065.2 Penaeus monodon
AAAGTGGTGTAAAGAAGGGAGAGCTTCATAGGAAGGACATAGGAGAGCAAGTGCAATAACTCTACGGAATTTGCAATTCACATTTCACTTCCT
>NC_051410.1:28324768-28325354 GCF_015228065.2 Penaeus monodon
GCGTAACGTCCCGTTAATCAGAGTGAAGTGAAGAGAGCGAATTAGACTTCGATTCTATAACTGTGCGTATAGATTAAGGTCGTGAGCCAACCATTTTCTTTAGAATATCTCAGTTACATGATTTTTTTCTAATTCACTTGAAGATTAAAGATCCGGATTAGGAATCACCATGTGCTAAGCTTGTTTTACTGAGACAATTTGAGAGAAACTTCTCTTTAATGTAGATTTTATCATACCACCTTTTAACTTTATGTAATGCTACTAATAGCAATCATATCTGCAGCTCAAATAATTTTGGTAATGAAAACTATAATCATAAAACAAGGGCAGTTGGCAGCACTGATTGCCAATTTGTTTATTGAGGCATAGCAGTTCACATATCCGTCTACATTAATTATTACTGATTACTGATCTTTATGGAAAATTATGTGGATTACCTAAAACATGTTTCATAGTGCCACGTGCAAAATAAAATAAAAACTGCAATATTTAATGCACTGGGTTGTATTTACATAGAACGTAAAACCAATTTGTAAATTACTAGTAGACTTCTCTTTTTTATAAATGTGATTCCTGTTTTCGCTGT
>NC_051410.1:28328496-28329049 GCF_015228065.2 Penaeus monodon
CCCATAATCATATCGTCTTCAAAAGGAGTCGTGCACATAAACACCCGTTTTTTTCAAATTCTTGCGTCCCCCAAAACAAAGGTCCCGAACCCCTACCATAGCCTTAAAACATTTGTTCCATCTATACATAAATTCCAGACGAGGTGAAGTCATTTAGCAGCTCCGTGACGGAACCCGCTGAACGGCTCTGTTGTTTCCGTGAATAAAAACACTTCCGCTAATGGCACGCCGGTCCATAGACTTTGGGGGCGACAATAGAGGACGGGAAATATCATATTTTTAATTCCGCGAAACATTGTGATGGTTGCCACATTTAACACTATTGTACTCCTGACTCCTGTCTGCGGTCGGATGAATTCCTTAAAAAAAAAAGTATCAAATTGCCAAAATTTCAAGACTTTAGAGGGGCTTTAGAGGAACGTGGATAGCGGCCAAGGGGGGTTAGGCTTGGTTTTTCCCCTTATTTTAGTTCTTAAGTACGGCCCGATAAAAATTTTTGATTTAATGAAAATAAAGGGCTGGATGTTGTCGTTACTCCGTTACATTTTCATTA
>NC_051410.1:28329326-28329633 GCF_015228065.2 Penaeus monodon
GGGGATATCCCCTCACCAATCCACCACAAAACATCATCTCATATCTTTAAACATTTATTATCTTATAATTATCGCCCTTTTTCATATCACCATAATAGTCATTTAAGTATTTCAGTTCATTATTTGTACTTTTATTCTCAAAAATTATTATTATTTCATTATTTTTATTTCATAGCTATTATTTTCCTATCATCATCTCTCTCACATCACATCATCATCATAATTATTATTCTATTTCTTATTGGATCATTTTATTATTTCTTATTTTTGTTATATTATTTTCTGTTGTTGTTTTCGTTTTCCCTTT
>NC_051410.1:28329758-28330965 GCF_015228065.2 Penaeus monodon
AATTTATCAATACTATTTCTATTATCCTCCTTACATTTTTTATATTATATTTTTAAATATAATTTGTTTTCCCTTAAAAATTTTTTAATTTTAAAATCATTATTATCATTACATTTTTGGTACTATAATCAGAAATTTTCTATTCTATTATCGTTTTTTTCACGCTCCCCTTATAATTGTTTTTGTCTTTAAAGTTTTTATAAAAAGTACAAAGGTAAATGAACCTAAATGGATGCAGGGTTCAGGAATTGTTCATGCAATCTCAAATCCCAGACAAGCAGAATAATTGGTTCGTCTTTCAAAGTCTACCTTTTTTTTTTATTATCATTATCATCTTGCTATCAATTATTTTCTTATAATTTTGAAGGGGGGATAGGTTACCCTTTTCATTCTGCTATTTACTCTAAACTCTCTATGAAACCTCTACAGCTCTTTGTACAGACTGCATGTTAGCTATACAAAATCTAGGGTACGTTCCCTCAAATAAATTTTTTAATATTGGAGTTTAAGTAAAATTTCACCGAATCATTCTAGGGGCTATATTTCTTAGTAATAAAAAATCGTTTTTAAACACCGAAAAAAATAATTTGGGCCAAAAAACCTCCCCTTCATAATAAACTACGTGACTGCTGTCAGTGGGACTTCAGTAGCCATCGGGGGGGTTTTTTGGTCACGACCCGGAAAATATTCTAGTTATGGGGTTTAGATTCAAGATGGGAAAAAACGAGTAATGCTTAACTGATCACGGAAAACAAATCTATGAAAGGGAATCGGTTCTAAAAGCATGGCGAAATAGAAATAAGTCGAATGGGAAAGATGGCAAAAGAAATAGATACATACCCCTACCAAACTAACAGTGTTTTCCTGGTTTAAATTGGTAAAATATTAAAGTGTGCTAAGGAAAACAAGCCAGGGCGAATCCGTGCATCACATTTTTCCCATGTAGGACATATAAAAGCAAATGCGCTTTGAATTATAAATAAACATGCAGTGCTGGCATTGCTGGTAACCGTAAAATTCTCTCTCAAAAAAGGAAAAAAAATGCCGGATGTCTGGTTTTAAATATTATGGGAGAATGTCATGTTTTTTGCATGAAAAAAAATGCCACCGTCAAAAATGTAAGGGGTTATGAAAACTTAAACAAAAAAAGGGTTTTACTCCCATCTACTTACATATGGATTAGAGACGAAAAAATATCCTCAGAAAA
>NC_051410.1:28331096-28331170 GCF_015228065.2 Penaeus monodon
GTTGTATGTATGTTTAATATATATATTATATAATAAATAATATTTTATATTATAATATTAATTAAAATATATAT
>NC_051410.1:28331285-28331555 GCF_015228065.2 Penaeus monodon
TTGTCATATGGGGGTATGACTTGCAGCATTTTTGATATATAAAAATAAATTGAATAATTAATTAGATATATCTGGAAAATAAGTGATTCTAGCCAAACTTGCCACTATATATAATCGACAAAAGTATTAACTAATATCATAATCACAGGCAAGCAATTTTTGAATCGGTAACAGATATGCTATGATTTTTCAATGAGTGCAGTGCTTCCGTTAGAAATATATTAATTTCCATATCATAGCACGTACACGCCGTGCCCCACAACCGGGAAA
>NC_051410.1:28331881-28332113 GCF_015228065.2 Penaeus monodon
GTTTTACACAAATGAAAACCAAAGAAAAATTCCCAGGGACTTCCTCCCAAAATTCATCTGGTTAATTTTTTTTACGTAAATTAAAATTGTGTGTTTTTAATGTTTTTTTAAAACGGCCCCCCCAAACCCCAACCCCCAAAAAAAACAACACCACCACCCAACCCCCCACCCAAAAACCCCCCAACACAAACCCAAAACCCACCCAAACCATCCCCAAAATTTTTTTATTTTT
>NC_051410.1:28332317-28332466 GCF_015228065.2 Penaeus monodon
AATGTTTATATATAAATAAAAAATTATATTATTAAAAAATTTCAATAAAAAAAAAATTAATTTTTTTTTTGGGGGGGGGGGGGGGGTTTTTTTTTTGGGGGGGTTTTTTTGGGGGTTTTTTTTTTTTTGGGGGTTTTCCTTTCGGTTTT
>NC_051410.1:28332899-28333115 GCF_015228065.2 Penaeus monodon
GTGTGTGTGTGCAGGGGGCGTGTACGTGCATGTATGGAAATTAATTTTTTTCTAACGGAAGCATGCATCATGAAAAATCATAGCATCTGTTACCGTTTAAAAAAATTGCGGGCCTTGATTAGATATTATTATACTTTTGTCGTTTAATAGGGCAAGTTTGGCTAAAAAATCATTATTTTCCAAAATTATAAATTATTATTATTCAATTTTTTTTTA
>NC_051410.1:28333484-28334343 GCF_015228065.2 Penaeus monodon
TTTTCTGAGGATATTTTTTCGTCTCTAATCCATATGTACAGTATGATGGTGAGTGAAACCCTTTTTGTTTAACGTATTTCATAACACCACTTACATTTATTGACGGTGGCATTTTTTTCTGGCAAAAAAACATGACATTCTCCCATAATATTTAAAACCAGACATCCGGCATTTTTTTTCCTTTTTGAGAGAGAATTTTACGGTTACCAGCAATGCCAGCACTGCATGTTTATTTATAATTCAAAGCGCATTTGCTTTTATATGTCCTACATGGGAAATGTGATGCACGGATTCGCCCTGGCTTGTTTTCCTTAGCACACTTTAATATTTTACCAATTAAACCAGGAAAACACTGTTAGTTTGGTAGGGGTATGTATCTATTTTTTTTGCCATCTTTCCCATTCGACTTCTTTCTATTTCGCCATGCTTTTAGAACCGATTCCCTTTCATAGATTTGTTTTCCGTGATCAGTTAAGCATTACTCGCGTTTCCATCTTGATATCTAAACCTCCATATACTAGAATATATATTCCGGGTCGTGACCAACACTCGCCACGATGGCTACTGAAGTCTCCACTGACAGCAGTCACGTAGCTCTATTATGGAAGGGGAGATGTTGGCCAATTAGTTTTCGGTGTGTATAGACAACGACGTTTATTACTAACGCAATATAGGTCTATGAATGATGTCAGGGGGAAATTGTTACTTCAACTCCAATGACTATCAAAATTTATTTGAGGGATACTGTATCCTAGGATTTTGTATAGCTAACATGCAGATTGTACAAAGAGCTGTAGAGGTTTCATAGAGAGTTTAGAGTAAATAGCAGAATGAAAAGGGTAACCTATCCCCCCTTCAA
>NC_051410.1:28334392-28334591 GCF_015228065.2 Penaeus monodon
AAGGTAGACTTTGAAAGACGAACCAATTATTCTGCTTGTCTGGGATTTGAGATTGCATGAACAATTCCTGAACCCTGCATCCATCTAGAGTCTCATTATACCTTTGTACTTTTTATATAAACTTTGAAGACAGAACAATTAGTAAGGAGGAGCGTGAGGAAACGGTGAATAGAATAGAAGATTTCTGATTATAGTACCA
>NC_051410.1:28335390-28336088 GCF_015228065.2 Penaeus monodon
CGTGAGTAACGACAACAGTCACAGACCTTATTTTTCATTAAATCAATAAACTTTTTATCGGACGCCGTATCTTAAGAACTAACTAAGGGAAGAACCAAGCATAACCTCCCTTGGACTCCGCTATCCACGTTCCTCTAAAGCCTCTTCAAAGTCATGAACTTTCGGCATTAGATACTTTTTTTAAGGAATTCATCCGACCGCAGACAGGAGTCAGGAGTACAATAGTGTTAAATGCGGCAACCATCACAATGTTTCGCGGAATTAAAAATATGATATTTCCCGTCCTCTATTGTCGCCAAGTCTATGGACCGGCGTGCCATTAGCGGAAGTGTTTTTATTCACGGAAACAACAGAGCCGTTCAGCGGGTTCCGTCACGGAACTGCTAAATGACTTCACCTCGTCTGGAATTTATGTATAGATGGAACAAATGTTTTATGAGGCGTATGGAGTAGGATGGGACCGGGGTTTTGGGGGGCCATTTTCGAAATACAGGGTATATGTGCACGACTCCTTTTTAAGACGAAGAATGGGAAATTTCCCTGCATTAAAAATACATAACCCACACCACACACACACAAAAAAAAAAAAATAATAAATTTTTAAATAAAATAAAAATAAAACAATAAAAAAAAAAAAAAGGGAAAAAAAAATTAAAAAAATAGTAAGATTAAAAAATAATAAAAATATTTTTTAGAAA
>NC_051410.1:28336421-28336576 GCF_015228065.2 Penaeus monodon
AAAGGTTTTTTCCCCTTCATTAATAAAAAAATTTTTAAAAAAAATAAAAAAAAAAAATAAAAAAAAAATAAAAAAGAAATTTAAAGGGGAATTTTAAAAAAAATAAAAAATAAATATAATTTTAAAAAAAAAAATAATAGGGGGGGAAAAACCAC
>NC_051410.1:28336633-28336763 GCF_015228065.2 Penaeus monodon
CCCACAACCCCCCCAACACCCCCCACCACATATAATAAAAAAATAATAAATAATAATAATAAAAATATAAAATTTTTAAAAAAAAATAAAAAAATTTTAAAAAACATAATATAAAATTAAAATAATTTTT
>NC_051410.1:28339531-28339869 GCF_015228065.2 Penaeus monodon
TGCTGTGAATCTACGTGTTAGACATCCTGATAATCTCGCGTGTAAGAAATGTGAAAGTAGCACCAATATTGGTATCGATAATATCTATTCTCAATAGGTCGATACCTTATCCTGTAGGGAGTTTCCAGGCCTATGGAAGATACTATTGGAAACCAATTTAAAAGAAAGAGCCTCAGACAGCATCAAAGCCAGCATGAACTAAATCCAGAGTGACTTCGCTCTCCCCAAATCCAATCCAGGCAATAATCCTTAGTAGAGAAGCTACTGTAATGCCCCATCGATCAGCTGACACATATCAGAGCGAGAGGAGGATGCTCGGACGCTGTTATCGACGAGTT
>NC_051410.1:28339911-28339994 GCF_015228065.2 Penaeus monodon
GGAAATCACTAGAGATGGAGCTCAGAGTGAATAAACTTTCATGTTGTTATGTTAGAGCAGATAATTTGGGGCCGAGCAATGGA
>NC_051410.1:28340355-28340822 GCF_015228065.2 Penaeus monodon
GGTCCTTCCGCCACCTGCAATTCCTAGAAAACCTGGAATTCCAGCATTTTCATTTTCCATGTCTGAAAAAACTTAAAAAACCGAATTTTCAAAAAAAAAAAAAAAATCCTGGAAAAGTCATGGAAATTTACATTGGCTGTCTCTATTTTTTCAACTCGTTTTTCATGAAAAGCGTCTGTGTCATAATACAAACTGCAAAGAATTGTTGCTTCATGTTACATACTAGGTACCGGAGATTTGATTAGTTTGTTTTGTCACACTTGCGTGGATCATTATATTCACTGTTGCTCCAGTTGCACCATCTGTTTCAATAGTTTAGTGCTTGAAGACAATTACTGATGAGAGTTTATTTCAGAGTATTGCTTAAAAATTAAATTTGTGAAAAAAAAAAATTTCTAATGTATACTTCTTGAAACTGGCTGTCATATTTTGTTTAAAATATATCCTTATTTTGGGACCTTGAATCT
>NC_051410.1:28343555-28344012 GCF_015228065.2 Penaeus monodon
TATTTATAATCTGAAGATTCTGATGACTTTTCACTAGTACCTTTTATTTTGGCCGTGCATTAACAACGTTAAGGGATTCGATATCCTGATTACTAAAGCTTACTGAAACATATTCAAAAGTACAAATGAAGCCATTTGGTGGTATTCGGTTTATACAATTTTAAAGATCTTTTAATAATGGGAGTATTTTCACAAAGGGTTTAATCTGTTACATGTTAGGCGGGTTTAGGCCAGCTGTTATATAACGTCTTTCCTCATTATTTCGTGTTTGTCATTCAGTATTACCATCACCATCACGATATATTTATCCCAAAGTTAATGATATATGCTTCATTTAAATCTAAAATGGAAACCCTAGACCTTACTTTCCGCATCAAACACAGGCGATCAGCCAGGAGCTCTTTCAATACCGTTGCTTATTCCTCAGAAACTAGTGAAGATCAGCCGCTCCTTCCAA
>NC_051410.1:28345412-28345525 GCF_015228065.2 Penaeus monodon
ATCGGTAATAAAAAATAAATGAGAATCAACAAACTAGTTTCTCCAGGCATCTTATACGTCTAACTTCTCTATTAAGAGATGCTTCTGTTGTCTTCCCTTTGGCCTAGTCATTG
>NC_051410.1:28345852-28346103 GCF_015228065.2 Penaeus monodon
ATTCGTTGCATTTAATATTTAGTATGGAAATATCGATCTCCCCTTAAAGGCAGAGTATTCAATTGTCACTTTTTAGAACTAAATACATCATTTTTTTGTCCTCTCAGCCGACTATTCCATACATAAAAATTCACGCAAATACGTACCTTATTTTAAACATAATCCACCAAAAATCCCTTACTTTTTGTCATCAGTTGCTTATCACCGGGACGAATAGATTTCTAACATAAACAGTCCTCTCTGTTATACTC
>NC_051410.1:28346227-28346432 GCF_015228065.2 Penaeus monodon
TCCTATTTTTTAGACAGACATTCGACCTCTCGACCTAATCTGACCAATCCTCCTCTCCTCACTTACCCTTCTCGTAGTGTTGCATTTACCTTGCCTCTTGTATGTCTTTTCTTAAATCTTCCGTGACACCTAATTTGTGAAATGTATGATATCTACCTTTGGTAATGATACTGCAAAACATAATTGCAGTAAAAATCACAGCTAG
>NC_051410.1:28346461-28347139 GCF_015228065.2 Penaeus monodon
ACAATGTATTTCATGTGAAAAATAACAGTTGCATAATTCAAATGCGGTGAAGATATGATGACGAGGAAGATGATAATCGATATATCAATAATAGCAGAGAAGT
Organism: Penaeus monodon; assembly: GCF_015228065.2. NCBI lineage: Eukaryota > Metazoa > Arthropoda > Malacostraca > Decapoda > Penaeidae > Penaeus > Penaeus monodon. The sequence goes on from NC_051410.1 coordinate 28,346,565, forward strand.
AAAGATAAAAACTAATGCATTAAAATAAGCTTCCTTTTCAGATATTCATACAAATACCATTTCCCTCCTTGACAGTCCTTCCTGCTCTCTCCCTCTAGACCTTGTGTAACCAACAGTTGGATGTCAAGCCGGGGTGGAACTGCAAGCAATTAGCGTGGAAAGTATGTTTCTTGTTCTCCGTAAGGCTCGCCGGAGAGACTCTCAAGGAACCAGCAAGCCGCTTGATAACACTAAGGCATCCTCCTCTTCCCCTATCATGTTCTTTCCTACAATTCTTCCTTACTCGTTTTCTCCCTCTCCTTCCTTTGCTTTCTCATTTCTCATTCGAATCCCTTTCCTGAGGACTTTGCTTTAATTTTGATGACTGCTGCATTATGCATTTGTCTTGTATTCCGACTTGTGGGGAGTAATGTCCCCGTATCGAGTGGCCTCTTATTACGTCATTTCCCTTCTACATGTACCCATTTACGCGGCATATTTGCTTTCTCTTCAAAAATAAAAATGCGGACCCATGTATGTTGTCGCAGTACCTGTCCCCATTCCCCGGTTCTACTTTATGTGGTCGAGAAGTCGAA
>NC_051410.1:28347180-28347407 GCF_015228065.2 Penaeus monodon
AAGATGTAATTATCCTCCCCTCTGTAGGTTCTCTTACCAACTTAGCTGTAAGTGCAAGTAAAAGGGATGAAAGGAACTGTTTGTATGTATGGAGGATTGAAGAGCCACTACTACAGAGTAAATACGTTACCTTCTCGGTTGGCGTGTTGACATTTCTCTGAAGATATGTTTGTTTGCGATAAAGAGAGAATCTGTATTTTTATGTTAGCTAGCTTTCTGCATAAAGT
>NC_051410.1:28349503-28350029 GCF_015228065.2 Penaeus monodon
TCACCTTGCAGTTTCACAAAATCCAACAGTGACCTTTCCATGACCAATAGACGACGTTACAGCTGTCATGTAATATTTGTTGGTAATGCATTTCGGTTCAGAGCTTTTAAAGTTAAAATCTGCTAGACTGATGGATATCCGTCAGATCTTGTGGGTCTTCCGGTGTTATTGCCTAACTTTGTTGCTAAAACTCTCTCCTCTCTTGTATAGAGAGGGGAATGATCAGCGTAATTTGATTCATGTTCAATTTGCAAAGCTCTTTTTTGTAATCTTCCTCATCTGCCTGTTTCAAAGTTTGTGAAGGACGATTGCCGAAGTCTGCAAGTGTGAAGGTTGTCTATATGCAGAGCAAGATTTCCCAAAACGAGCCAAATGCTTGCAAGCTGGATAACATACAAAACTATTTTCCAATCAAGGCTTCATTATCTCTTTTCAGTCCTGCTTCACTATTGGCCTATCTACTTAATTTTAATTTCATTGTCCAGGTACCTCTTAGTTTTCATTTGCATTTACTTCGCTGAAACCC
>NC_051410.1:28350357-28350882 GCF_015228065.2 Penaeus monodon
CCTGTCCAAATTCCTTTGTCCCGTGCGATATACTGTGTCTCTCAGCCATCTACTCGTAAACAAGCCTCAGAAGCCTTGGAATGCACCCTGATAATCTAGAGCAACACTTTCAGCAAAGGTCAAAACTGAATCTTCTTGCTCAGCCTATAAAGGTGAAGTATCTTCGTGTTTCATTTTATTCTCATTAGAGTGTGTCCTACAAAACCTATTTTAAGCCGGAGCAGACAGTGTAAATCCTTATTCACATTATCTCTTAACAAGTCAGAATATATCCCAACAAGGTTGTATCATCACAAAAAGAACCCCATACACACTTTGGACCCGCTCCGACCTTATTACTGCTCCCCGAGATACATTTTTCCCTGCCTTCACCCTCGTGTTATACGTCTAGACGCATTACCTTCCTTCACGCTACTTGCGATTATCTACACAGCTTTACTCTCGTCTCTATCCATTTTGTTCTTCTCCCACTCTCTCCTCGAAGCTCTCTTTGTCTCCCCTTTCGTTGATAAGATTTCTGAATCG
>NC_051410.1:28351192-28351419 GCF_015228065.2 Penaeus monodon
TTATTTATGCATACATATTTTCTTTCTTTTCACGCTGTATTACCTGTCTGTGTCTTATTACAGTATTGACGCTGGGCATTCCGATTCTGTGGTCACATTATATTTCCTCCCTTTCAACTTGTCTGAATTCGATCTCTTTCCTTTTCGAAAAAGAAGCTAAAGAAAGCCGAAAAATAACGTTATGCGGTTTTCATTTTCTGAACCTCATCCGAGAGACGAAGGACCCT
>NC_051410.1:28351467-28352626 GCF_015228065.2 Penaeus monodon
GCAGAAAGAGGCTAGAGAGGATGACCGGGGTGATGGCGTACGGAAGAGGCATGGCTGGAATATGGAGAGGGAGAAGGAAAAGGGGAGAAGAGGTTCAGAGATAAACAAACGAAAAGGGAAGGGAACCACTGATAAATAAATAAGAAGAGAAGGGAACCAATGATAAACAAGGGAGAAGAAGGGAACCCATTATATATAGGTGAGAAGAGAAGCGGAGCAATGGTTGTCAAAGGAGAAAAGAACTAAACCAATGATAAAGAATTGAGAAAAGAAGGGAACCAATAATAATTAAATGAGAAGAGAAAAAAGTATTGATAAATAAGTGACAAATGAAGGGAACTAGTAATAGGTAGATGATAATAGAAGGAACTGATAGATAAGTGAGAAGAGAAGAGAACCAGTGATAAAGTAATAGAAGTAGGGAATCATCGACAAATAATTGAGAAAAAAAAGGAAACCGATGGTAAACAAGGAGAGAAACCGGTGATGAATAAGGGAGAACCAGTGATGAAAGAGAAGAAAACCGATGATTAAAGAGAAGGGAACCAATGATAAATAAGCGAGAAGACAAGCGAACGAGTGGTAAAAGAGGGAGAGATGAGGAATGTGCAAGGGAGAAGGAAGAATTCTCCCCATCGAAATCTATCAAGCCTTGCCTATGTTCCTTTTCACAGGCTGGTTGATATGTGAGTGGTTCCAGATCGATACTCCCCTCAATATCGTGATGGGGAAAAAAGGCAATGTTAAGGTAAGAACACGGAGTAAAAGATACAAGAAGGTTAGGTGATAAGGAGACTTTTGTTTACACAGATATTACACTCTGGGCAAGTTCATACAAACTGGCCTTATCGCGTGACCTATGACCTTGTTCGGCTGGAGCAAGGGAAATGTTAACCTTGGCTAAAAAACGCTTGATCCATCCCAGTCCATTCGACCAAGTTTGCAAATTTTAGCAAACAGCAGCCAGGTTTTAGCGCCAGGCGGCTTCATGCCACCTGGCGAGTAGACTTTGCATGAAAAAAGAATAGAATATGCCTTGATAAAATTAAACGAAAAAAATAAGATAATGTTTAGGGCTAAAGAAAAGGAGACAGTTCACTAAATATATTTCCAGAAAATAAATAATCATGAAAAAAAACATGATGCATTCCTTGAGTTG
>NC_051410.1:28355396-28356746 GCF_015228065.2 Penaeus monodon
GAGTCGGAAGGACGTGCGGGGAGAAGGCAAAGGCCGGTGCAGTACCGCAAGTCCTCGAGCGCGAGGCCAAAGCTTAAAGCTCACCCTGATCTCTCGCTTTGATCAAAGGGAGAGAATCGCGACACAGCCTGGAAGTTATTTCCCATCAGCTTATGTCTGATCATATATGCGTAACCATAGAATCCTTTCACTGCCTCCGTAAAACAGCGGTCTTCGAGTCATTTGCCAGGAACCCGGTTTGGCGGGGCCTTGACGTCGAGGAGAATGTGGCAGTAAGGGAACCTGAGTGCTTCGAATGACGATAATTTATGCCATTATTCCTGGTTACGACGTGGAGGGGATGTGCATGACGTCAGCATTCTCGCTGCCTGGCTCGTTTTTGAGAGACTTTCTTGCAGTTTCAGAGCGGAGGGCTGCACTCAACGTTCAACAACGCAGGGCTGGAAATATGCTATGGGAATGCTTTATTGGTTAGGAGCTTTTAGATTTAAAACAAGTGAATATATATGAAAATTGCAGTATATAGCTATGTTGTAGGAGTAACAGGAAGCGACTTTTTATTTATTATATCCCAGAGACCTCTTAGTAAAGTTGTCATCTGCAGACTTAAAGTATCTATCTGAACGCAGCCTACGATCTAGTGTTCAGATGGATATTTCAGTTTGTTAAATGGTAACACTTTTTCTTCTTCTGTCTTTCCTATTCGAATGACAGGTTGCCGTTTGGCCCTTATGGAGCAGTTCAATTAATTCTAAATCTCTTCCTAAATCTTGCGTCCTAGATGTAATCTGCTCAAATCTGGTTACATATATTTCTGCTTAAGCATGACTGGTATTATTGTTTATTTATTTGTTTTTCCTCCACCATTATTCCTAGATTCGCAACATAAAGAGGGAAAAAATAACTCCTGTGCGTCCTTGCCTCGTCCTCAAATTCCTTATCTAATTCCTTCTCCTATACTTTGGTAATAGTAACTTGGGAATGCAAGCTATGAGCGTACGTTAAAGCAAGCGATTTTCCCGTCTTCTCAACAAACTATACTACTAAGGAGAAAGTTACCAACTTCAGTCGTGTAGAAGATGCAATAACTGGCATTAGTGCCTGTAATAAACTGTTTAATGAACTTGCTCTGAACACATGCCATCAGTGCATCAGCAGCCTAATTCGTTTAACGCTTGAGTGATTTGACGATGTAAAGCTGTGAACTCTCAGAAATTCCTGTCTTTACTTCAACGTTCATAGTAAAACTTGATTTAATGCTTTTGTTAGAAAAAGTTTTGGAGAATGTTTTGCCTGATATTCTATGTTGTATCGTAACTATTGGAAAACGGATTTTCTGCACCACTTCAG
>NC_051410.1:28357548-28358196 GCF_015228065.2 Penaeus monodon
CTGACACTGGTTTCTCAGTCTCGTCCAGCGTCAACGATCACTGAGCCTCTTTGGACTTCACTCCGGGTCGCGAAAACTTAAGCTCCGCAACAGGTGGCTGGGGTGGGGACGCGGAAACATTTGTTGCGGCTAATTGTTTCCCTTTTTTTCTTTCTTTTTTCCCTCTACGGTTTGTGTTTTTCTTTTTTTCATCTAACTGAAACCAGCACTTAACCAAAGGAATTTATCTTAGAATTTTTCACTGTATGTTATCGACCTATTAGAGTTTGCTTCTGTGAACAATGGATGATTTTTGCGCGTTTGCCCAAGAATGGAAGTCACTTTCCAAGGCCTCTGGCCAACTAATGGAAAAAAGAACGGAAGAACTATACTGAAAATATTTTGAATTAATTGATACTTCAAAAGTGCAGTTGTGCTCTGACATATGTTGTGTGACAATAATGGTGGAAAAATCACAGATACACCTATGGGAAGGCAAGCATTGATAATACCTAAGAAGCTGAACCATCGGGGGGAACTTAAAATTTTGAGTAAAAAGCAACTTATTAATCCCTTCTTCACCCAAAAAACCTTATCTGTCGCTCTTTATCCTTCTATTCTCAATAAAAATGTTGCATTCAATCAAATTACAAAACATTGTGAACCGTT
>NC_051410.1:28358483-28359279 GCF_015228065.2 Penaeus monodon
GAGCTTGAATACGAAAAAATAGGAAAAGGAACATTGGAGTTTTGTGTTTCAGCCCCTTTATTTCGACAAGGGAGCCGGCTGGCTCAGGCCTAAAAAAATTAATTATCGTTGGGGGAAAACGTGTTAATTAGTGCTAGATATGAAGAGCTCCGTGCAAAGGTGACTCTCGTGTACATTATTCTTAACTGTAAAATGAATCACACTGAAGACGAAATAAACATTACAGTGGAACAGACGTAAAAAACACCGAACCAGTTTAGAGATTTTGTTTTATAAAAGAGGTTTGCTAAGACGGGTCCTTCTTTTCATTTTTCTGTTTAAAAAAGGTTGTATTTTGCTAATAAATAAAACTACGACGTAAATAATAGTAAAGAAAATGATGATAGTGTCTTTGCTGTAATTACTCTCCTTCTCTCAAAAGTTCTCCTCCGTTCGCCACGTGATTCAGACAGGTTTTCGGATGAAGAGATAATCTGAAGATTTACAGCATGTGCTTTTTTTGGTATAATCCTTTATGCAAACTTAATAAGGGGGAGGGCCTTAGTTTGGACTTTGATGAGTTGGGGATTTTCCCTTAAAACGGTCTTTTATCCTCATGTTTTTTCCCCAATAAAATTCTTTAAAAAAAAGGGCGTAAAGGCGGCAGGAAGGTCAGGGAAATGAAGGGGCGGGAGGAGTTTGAAAGGGGAAAGGGAAAAACCCTTCCCGGGGAAAAATAAAGATGTGGGGGTTTTTAAAGGTTATAAATTTGGCATATATAAACCGTTTAATACACAAGGGGAGGATATACAACATT
>NC_051410.1:28359711-28359901 GCF_015228065.2 Penaeus monodon
TTATTTTAATAACTTTAAAACCCTTTATCAAAATGTAAAACCCAAAGAAAAAAAAATTTTTTTAAACGATGAGATAACCGGGGGCCCCTTTGGAAGTCCCAAGAAAAAATTTTCGGGGCCTAAAATTTGTGGAACTCCTCAACATCCCTTTCGCTCTTTCTTACCCTTCTTTGGGTTTTTTTTAAAACCC
>NC_051410.1:28360177-28360444 GCF_015228065.2 Penaeus monodon
TGTGTGTGCAGGGCGCGTGTACGTCCCTAGGGTATGGAAAAAATATATTTCTAACGGAAGACTGCACTCATTAAAAAACATCATGGGGGGGGGGGGGGAAAAAAATTAACCCTTTTTACAATTAAAAATGGGGGCCAAGTTTGGTAAGAATACTTTTTTCCCCGTTTATTTTAAAATTAATTTTCAAATTTATTTTTAATTATATCAATTTTTAATTTTTAAAAATTTTTTAGAAAAAAAAACCAAAAAAAACCCCAACAAAACATA
>NC_051410.1:28360648-28361934 GCF_015228065.2 Penaeus monodon
CCCCGGGACAAAAAAACAAAAACATAATTTTCGGGGGATATTTTTTCGTCTCTAATCCATATGTACAGTATGATGGTGAGTGGAAACCCTTTTTTGTTTAAGTTTTCCATAACCCAAACTTACATTTTTGACGGTGGCTTTTTTTTTTCGGGAAAAAAAAAACATGACATTCCCCCATAATTTTTTAAAAACCAGACACCCGGGCATTTTTTTTTTTTTTTGAGAGAAAATTTTTTAGGGTTTACCAGAAATGCCAGAAAGGGATTTTTTATTTAAAATTTAAAAGCGCTTTGCTTTATATGTCCTACATGGGAAATGTGATGCACGGATTCCCCTGGCTTGTTTTCCTTAGCACACTTTAATATTTTACCAATTAAACCAGGAAAACACTGTTAGTTTGGTAGGGGTATGTATCTATTTTTTTTGCCATTTTTTCCCATTGACTTTTTCTTTTTCGCCATGTTTTAAAAACCGACCCCTTTCATAGTTTTGGGTTTTCCCGTGATCTTTAAAGGGCATTACTCGCTTTTCCATCTTGATACAAAAACCCCTCCATATCGGGAAAAATAAAATTCCGGGTCGTGCCCAAACCCCCGCCACGAGGCTGGGGGAATTTCCCACTGACAGCAGTCACGTAGCTCTATTAGGAAGGGAGGGGGTTGGAATTATTTTTCGGGGGTGTAAGACAACGCGTTTATTAACGCAAAAAGGTTATAATGATGTCAGGGGGAAATTGTTATTTTCAACCCCAATGACTATAAAAATTTTATTTGAGGGAATTGAAACCCTAGGATTTGTTACTAACATGCAGATTGTACAAAAAAGCGGTAGGGGTTTTTCATAGAGATTTTAGAGAAATAGCAGAATAAAAAGGGGTAACCTTTTCCCCCCTTTAAAAAATTAAAAAAAATAATTGAAAACAAGATAAAAATAAAAAATAAAAAAAAGGGTTTAACTTTAAAGGGACAAAACCAAATTATTCTGCTTGTCTGGGTTTTGGAGATTGCAATGAAAAAATTTCCCTAAAACCCTGCATCCTTTTTAATTTCTCTTTATCCTTTTTTGTATTTTTTATATAAATTTTGAAGACAGAAAAATTAGTAAGGAGGACGTGAGGAAAGGGTGAATAAAAATAAAAGTTTCTGATTATAGTACCAGATAATAGTAAGGGATAATAAGGGTTTTAAATTTAAATAAAGAAATTTAAGGAAAATCAAAAATTATTTTAGGGAAAATAATAATAAAAAAAAGGTAAGGGAGGATAAAAAAGAAATTTAGTTTTGAAA
>NC_051410.1:28362665-28363174 GCF_015228065.2 Penaeus monodon
TTAATGATAATGATAACGTGATAAACGACAACAGTCACGACTTTATTTTTCAAAAAAAATTCAATAAACTTTTATGGGACGCCTTTTATCTTAAAAAATAACTAAGGGAAAAACCCAAAAGGAAATAACCCCCCCTTTGGACTCCGCTATCCACTTTTCCTCAAAAAGCCCTTCAAGCCCTTGAACTTTCGGCATTAAATATTTTTTTAAGGAATTCACCCGGCCCGCAGCGGGGGAGTCGGAGTACAATAGTTTTTAAAATGGGCAACCACCCAAAAATTTTTCGGGGAAAATTAAAAAATATGATTTTTCCCCCTTTCCTCTTTTGTCCCCGGCCCTATGGACCGGGTGCCATTACGGAAGGTTTTTTATTCACGAAAAAACAAAACCCTTTCCCAGCGGGTTCCGTCAGGGAAACTGAAAAGACTTCACCTGTCGGGAAATTTTTATTTTATAGATGGAAAAAATGTTTTATGAGGCGGGGGGAGTAGGTTTGGGGGACCTTTTTT
>NC_051410.1:28364537-28364624 GCF_015228065.2 Penaeus monodon
AATCAACAAAAAAAAAAACAACAAACAACTAAAATAAAAAACAAAAACACCCAACATAACAACAAAAAAAAAACTAAAATTTATTAT
>NC_051410.1:28364880-28364956 GCF_015228065.2 Penaeus monodon
TTGTTAAAAAAACCCAACAAAAAAACCACCACACCCACAACCAAACCACAAAACCAAAAAAAAAAAAAAAAATAAA
>NC_051410.1:28366135-28366449 GCF_015228065.2 Penaeus monodon
TCCTTGCTAGCCAAATGCTATATCCCCTTATAAGAAATCTTGAGTCGCCTACAGATGGCCAACCTTCTTTCTGCGGGCACCAGGAAGGGGCTTTGGATGGCCTCCTAATTTAATATCTCCCTCGAGGCGTGTAAAGTTCCGTAGTAACCCTGAACGTGCGAGACTTTTCGCCCGAGCCTTTGTACTCTCAACATGTTATTGGTACCTCGCCAAGATACTATAGTACAATATGATTTATGACCTTTACACAAAATATATTAATGCATTCAGTGTATGAAATCTACCTCATTATGTTTGTACCTTTTACACTGTCG
>NC_051410.1:28366472-28367444 GCF_015228065.2 Penaeus monodon
GTAAACTACCTCCTAACTTTGCTGAAGAGGTACTCAACCCAGTCACTGTAGGTAGCGGTAGTGGCCCTCGTATTATTAAGTTTAGGAGTGAAACCAGTCGAACGAAAAGTTTCTTGGGTGTAGACCAAAATCCCGGTTTATTTTCTATCAAACTTTGTCAACGTCAGTCCCTACAAAAGCTTTTTGCAATTTAGCGCTGAAAAGCGAATCAAATAAGGGCTAAACTTCTGAATTGAATAAAGACTGCACAGAATTTTGATAGGGACATCTGTGTTGAAAGAAACTCTGCTATGTTAGTGCACAGTAATAACCATATTGCTAAATGGTATTCGTTGATCATGTCGGCCCTTATAGCTGGATAATTTCAGGAAGAAAAAACGCTAAACAATCTACAGCACTTCCAGCAAAATGACATTGAAGATCTGAATGACATAAGCGGCGAGAAAGAAAACTGGGTGAGGTGACGTCGATGTGTATCTCACTGCATACGCTTAATGATAATGTAATGTGCTGTTCGCCATTCCACGAAGAAAAAGATAGGAGTAACTTGCTACGTGGTATACTTCCCATGCTTGCCTTTTATAAAGATAAATGTTACGGGACCACGCGAGCCTCAGGCTGCATTATGTCGCAATATTTATTTCACTTTACAGAGCTGACTTGGAAGCTGCTATTCCTACACACTTACCTATACTCTGGAGATAAGCTAACTTTTTGATAACAAGATATTGCAACCTGGATGAAAATAATGGCAAGAGCGGCGTAAGGAAGATGCCGAAAAGCGAAGACAAACAGATTCTCGTAAAGAGAGCAAAAATGTTTATGGAACCGCTTTCTTTGTATGTCAACTTCGGTAAGACTAAACTTCCCGGGGAAAACTTACCTTAGACCACCTAGAAATAGAGCAAGAGGCCTCCCAAAGCTGTAGTTTACCTATAAGAGAAAAAGTAAAACTTTGGTCAATTTCCGTAT
>NC_051410.1:28370139-28370203 GCF_015228065.2 Penaeus monodon
TTACTATAATTGATGTCATGTACAGTACGTGGTTTGCCTTACCTTTGTCATCTGTACAGTATAT
>NC_051410.1:28370377-28370718 GCF_015228065.2 Penaeus monodon
CCCCCCCCTCTCTCTCTCAATATGAGTGTGTGTGTGGCTGACACATACGACGTATATACGTAAATGTGCGCGCGCCGAGACACTTAACCCCACTTCAAAAGGCTGTAATGGTCGTGATGAATTTCTAAGTATAATAGATGCGCCGCTGGTGACGCTGGAGGCCAGTCCTGTGGAATCCCGATGGTTTGCACAACATACGTCAACCCTTTTAAGCAATCATCAGAGGTATGCTGAAATCGAGCACATTAATGCTATACAACTCAGAGAAGAAGAGCTGCATATTATCAAGGTACGAATTCGGGTGCAAAGGCTATTAGTACATAGTCTGAAAAAAGGCTTTA
>NC_051410.1:28370928-28371717 GCF_015228065.2 Penaeus monodon
CGTATTGTGATTAAAAAGGAAACCTCCCCAATGTACTGTGGGAGAGAGCGTTGGTAGTTGCGTCGCGGGGATGGAGGTGGGTGGGGGATTGGTGGGGTGGAGGTGAGGGGTTCATGGCAAGGGGCTATGGGAGGGGACCGGCTCCAACCTCTCGACATGTGCAGGGGAGCTTTGTCACTGTGCTATGTTGAACCGCGACATTGCAGTGGCACCCTACGGTCGGGGAGACACATACCGACAAGGGCAGCATCTGTACTTCAGTGCGTCTCTGCTGCACCGTAAGCACCTGGTGAATTACTCGCGAAAGAAAAACAGAAGGGAGAAAGAGAGGAAAAAAGGCGGGTTGCGTGGCCCACCGGAGCTGCGTGTGTCAGAGGGAGCTCGGGTGAGGAGGGCGAGGAGCATGCCGAAGTTCTCCTTTAAAGAGCACAGTTTCTGCCACAGTCGGAGTGGTTGCTTGTCGCCTGCCAGCCAGTGGCAAGGTTCGGCTTCCATCCGTTTTTTCTGTCCGTTTTGTGTAAACTTGTCTGATTTCTTTCCGAATATAGGTAAGCAACCCTCCAGCTTGCTTTCACGCTGCGTATTTGATATAAAATCTAAATCGTCATTTATATACACACAGTTAAGTTTTTCGATTGCTAATTTTTTGCATGATATGTAGAATCGATATCTCGTTAAATTCGGAAATCGCTCATGGTGTTCAAAGTCTCGCCTATTTTTTCCATTTATATCTATATCTTACGCTATAAATCATATCAGTACCTAGAAAATACGATGGGTAATATATAT
>NC_051410.1:28371759-28371843 GCF_015228065.2 Penaeus monodon
CCAATGCAATTATTCATAAATGCATACAAGCAAAATTACTCGCTAGCTATCTATTAGTCAGTCTATCCATCTACCTGTAAAGTT
>NC_051410.1:28372044-28372195 GCF_015228065.2 Penaeus monodon
AGTGATGGGTACAAAGTCGTTACTAGGGTACTAAATATCAAGTTATTGACTATATAACGTTGATATTGTTAATAAGGGTAAGCAAAGTATAACATGAGTATACAGTTAAAAATGCCATAATTGTAATTTTCACTTTTTTAGCGCGCGCGCG
>NC_051410.1:28372304-28372417 GCF_015228065.2 Penaeus monodon
TTATATTAAATCTTGGTTACAAATACACTTATGCTCTCAATCTGTCTGTTTACCGCTGTCGCTTGATCTGTTTCTGTCTCGCTCTTGTTTCGAACTCCATCTCTCTCTCTCTC
>NC_051410.1:28372464-28372663 GCF_015228065.2 Penaeus monodon
ACCTCACTCTCTCTCTTATTTTCTCTGTCTCTCTCTTTCGCACTATTTCCCCACATCTTTAGCTTCATCTCTCTCGGGTCTTGGTTTCCATCTCTCTCTCTGTTTCTCGATCTTTTTTCTTCGCTTGTTTGTTTGTTTTCTCCATAAACGATCTCTCTCTCTCGAAGTGTTTACTTTACTTATTTGTTTGTTTGATTTT
>NC_051410.1:28372861-28373643 GCF_015228065.2 Penaeus monodon
TTCCTTCTCCTTCCCCCTTCCGCCTGTCTGTCACACAAACACATTCTTATGCGCATGTACAGAATCATACTGTTTAATTACGTTCGCGAAACTGGACTTTAATTGGCGTGATGAGGAGAAGTTTCAGATCATTATCCGAGGAAAAAATCACGTCCTAATTGGCGTCTTCTCAGTAACCTGTTAACTAATTCCTTGGAATCAGACTCTTAATTAAGAGGCTGAGGACCCGCTGCGGCACTGACATTATTTGCTCATTTGCAATTACGAATACAGGAATATGTGGCAAGTTTGAGGTCGAAGACCCTGTTAGTGTTACGCATCGCAGTGGTAACGGTTGAGCGATAACTCTTAGGAAACTGATGCGTCCTTGCAATATATCCAAATTATCAAATTCAAGCCTCGTCTTTTCTTTTCGTCGTTTTTTGTATGGTCTACCCCCCCCCCCATTATCTTCTTCCTGATCTTTTATTTTCCTTTTCTGTCCGCTTCCCCCTTGTGCATCTTCCGTCACCTCTCGCGCTAGCCGTCTCCCGCACTTCAGCAATCACCTGCGGAACCAGGAGGATGCATCATATGACTTCGCGAAGACGTCAGCCTCCAAGCATCCAGGAGCACTCTCGTAATACGGCGGGAAGTCCCTTGGGTGCGTGCGCTGTCCTTCTGCTTTAATTTCGCTCGACATTCCAGCATTTACAGCTAAAAGACTCTACTTCCTTCGTTGATACCTCTCGTTTACGTAGAAAACATTGGAACTGTTCATGAACATCGAGTAACCTGGGTAA
>NC_051410.1:28373673-28374518 GCF_015228065.2 Penaeus monodon
ACAAATTACTATGCCTGATTTTCATCACCGTACTATGCATATAATAGTAATATCCACATTGCTCGAACACCCTGTGTAATGGAGTCAGACGCGTGTGGGTAGGCATTCCCTCTTTTCCACACCGCCCTGATGTGCGCGCCTGGTCGCATCCTGGTGGCTGACATATACCAAATTAGAAACCGTCAGGTCTCTTTCCTTGATGTATGTATTACCCTTCTCAGTCACGACATCTTGATGGCGACCAAATTATAACTTCAGAGAATTTATGGCGCGATGAAATGACATGATCTATTTTTCCAACCACCGCCGTTGTCACTTCACCAGCCACCCTCATCATTCTTTCATCAGCCAACTTAAGAGTCACAGTTGCCTGGAACAGAGCAGGCCAGCTATTCGCCACGCCATCCACATACTTTGCTTTCCTCTCAGGAAACATTATGTTTCATCACCATGTAGTCATCCTATCATCAGTGAGCGAATCCTCAAACCAATACAAAACCTATGTGGCCGCCATAAATGTCTTCCTTCTTGACATTTCTAGGCAGCCAATCAACTTCCTATCACTGTGCTTCAAAATGTGATTACTACCAATGAATAACACCAAAGGCGACTAATGACGGTCAAAGGGACGAAGCTGGGCATTTACTGGTACGTGATTAACCCTCATAAAAGGCTGTGACTCTTCTTATTACAAGACCTGGGTTTTTTCTGTTCCTTTATCAATTTATTCTGATATTGGCAACTCTTCTGTGCGTGTACGACATCTAACCATTGTGTAAACCATCGTCACCACCTTTGCTCTAGTGGAGAGGGGTAACTTTACGATCTGCCAGCATGCCCCACAG
>NC_051410.1:28374560-28376128 GCF_015228065.2 Penaeus monodon
AAAGGATCAATAGCTAAGCGATTTCAAATCTGTCACCATAACTCTGACATTGAGTGTTAAACAGTAAACGTACTGGCATTCGGCTGATATTCAACTGATAACGCCATTACTGGCATAGGTGTGATAGCAATTTCCAAATAATCGCTAATAATGCTTTATAATTACATCAACCAAAAAAAGCAGCACAATGAGAGTACATTGGTGAGCGTAAACTAATAATGTATTGAAATTATACTGGGCGTCACCCACACCACAAAGTCGAGTTCTACAAAGCTCAAACATGTTTTTTTCCCTATTTATTATTATTGTTATTTGAGGGTTATTCGGACAAAATAAATAAATGAATAACATTTATTTATTTTGTCCGAATAACCCTCAGACATCGGTTTTGAGAGGAAGATACATGCAGGCCGTCCCGCCGATGCACTATACACAATTACTTGAAAATAAAACTTTGCACAAATATAGAAAAAAAAAAATCTAATTAAACCACAGCTAAGCAAAAAGAAAATTCGCTCATATTTCTATTTGCATTTCGCTCTCACAATCTAGATTATTATGGCAGACTACCAGTTAGCTAATGTGATGATTTTTTTTCGTACTATCAACATGTGATTTATTTCTTTATTTGTCGACGGCTACATATCAGGGCAGTATTAACGTCATTTTCTAATTGACTTAGGATATTAAACTGTTAATTTTCAAATATGGTATCGACTGTTCTTCATGACAGTGAATGTATTAGACTGGAGTAAACTGCACAAAACACTCACAAAAAAATCAGACGACCATCCTTGAAGATATAGGAAGCATTTAACATCGATTCTCAGATGAACAGACATTTTCTCTGAATTTCTACCTGAACATGGTCATAGTGTGTTTTACCTGAATAATTTTTGTAGTTAGTGAATAAAGAATTATTTTCATGCTGTCTAGTTGCACCAATTTAGCGATTAAAGGAAAATAAATAAAGTTTACTTTTAGGGGAAAAAACTAAGAAACAAGAAGCATTATCACATTAATAGCAAACTCACAAAGAGGTATTCTCACACACACCAAGAAAGAAAGAAAGAAAAATTCACCAGTCACTACGTGTCCCATTTATGCCCTTTACCACCAGCATCCATTGATGCCTACACGAAAAGCTGGCCAGTTAGTGGGATTTAGATACCACGTGATACAATTCTTTGTACTTATTCTTAATAGCTAATTTCCAAGCCTCTGTTTCTGGCGTTTGGTATATAGTAGATTTTTGTTTAGTAGTACAAGATAAATAAATGTACAAATGAACAAAATTCAATGATATATTAAAATGATTAACGTTAATTTTCTCCACCATGGTCAGTGAGGGAAATAGTCCACAATGCCTAAAATAATCGGGCCAATTAACCAAAAACAGAACCTTCTACCTTGAACGAGTTATAATGAACGCTTCAGGTCTTGGGTAGGAGGATTTGGTCCGAGCCTCGACTCGAACACGAAAACGAACTGGTTCGGAGCGGGCCAGACAAAGCGGTAACTCACGATGGCAAACGAAGAAGGAAAGAGCTCGTCATTGTTGATAATGT
>NC_051410.1:28376146-28376221 GCF_015228065.2 Penaeus monodon
TGTGAAGACATTTAATGAGAACATTTCAAATCATTGTTGTCATTTAAAAGGATGATCAGGAGACTACATGGAGTG
>NC_051410.1:28376690-28377349 GCF_015228065.2 Penaeus monodon
ACTTTATCCGGCTCCGCATCCGTCCGCCTGCCACCGCTCGTCTTCCCACACAGGAGCCGGATATCCACTCCGCCGGGAGTAGAAAGAGTTTGGGACGGAAGAATTTTTGCGGACTCCTTTTTCAGCTTTCTTTGTCTGGTCATTTGGCTTGGCTTTGGGTGATCTGGACCGCCATCTCGTTTCAGGGGAAGATGCCATTCAGTGGTTTCAAAGTTTCAATCAGCTTACTCTTTTGTTCAACGAGCAGGATCATCCAGGGAGCTTGGCTTAATCCTCTCTGCATTGTTACATCATCACCTATACCATAAAATGATACAGCATATTCGTATTCAAATATATTCGTTAATGATTTCATGTCAAATTGGCAATGGGGAACCTTTGCATATTTATCAACATCATTAAATATCATATCCCCGAATATCCAAACTGTTTAAGCAATCAAGCAATGGCAACCTGGCAACCGGTGAAATTTCTCTCTCTGATGGCATGAAATAACTTGTTTGCGCTGTTATGGCAAGCGCCGAGCTCATTTTAATGATGTCATTACCAAACACAAAGATTTTTTCCCTTTTTGTTTTAAAAGTCCATTTACTAATTCCGCGTCGCTATAACCTCATTTTCGTTGCTTGCTTGCACTTCTGTCGTTCTGTGCTTTCTAA
>NC_051410.1:28377373-28377656 GCF_015228065.2 Penaeus monodon
GTATTTATATTCATGATATTCGGCTTCTATTATCCACAAAGCGCCCCATCAACTGCCACAAATATATGTCATCCCTACCAGTGCTCTTCTCCCGCTGGCCACGGCTACTTTCAGGTCGTCCAGCTTTCTCGGCGCACACGAGGCTCTGTCCTCGTCCGTGGCAGCCGCTCAGACTCGCTTTGTCCAGCTGTTCTCATCCCGCGCTCTATATTCATGTCCAGCCAATTTCATATTTTTTGTCTTTTCCAATTATGTCTTCTGTAATCCCTTAAAGCCATGGTCC
>NC_051410.1:28378893-28379341 GCF_015228065.2 Penaeus monodon
ACTACATAATACCTCCGCCTCTCCAGGACATTAAATCAAAGCCATAAATTCCGCAGCCGTAACCGAGGCCATAATACTCAGGACAATTGGCCTTCGGAGATGATGCCTTCCGGCGGGATCGCGTGTCATCCAATCCGCGTCTGGGCGTCGGCGGAGGAAGGTTTTAACCGGATTTATGGTTACGCGACGAATCCGCCGGCGATCGAACGGGCGAGGCAGAATAAGAGGCCAGAACTTCGCAAATCTCAATGCTATGCTCTCTCTTCGTTACGGCGCCATGCGTGGTTTGCATTGCTAGGAACCCCTTTGTGGTTGTTGTTTTACGTTGGTACTAAGATGTTGAATGAAGATTTTATGGAACACAATAACAAAAAAAAAAAAAATACTCCTTTGTATTTACTGCTTGAGAGGCGTCACTCATTCCCCCTCTCATTTCTTCTTTTTCTAT
>NC_051410.1:28379400-28379764 GCF_015228065.2 Penaeus monodon
GAGATACATTTCTTCTGCATTGAAGTTTTTCTACATTTCATCATTCTTTAACTCATTTTACTCATTTTTCCGTATACATCATTTTACTACGTACATTTCTCCCACTAGGATGAGGGAGGAAGAGCTCAAAGACCCAAGCAAAATATTTCCTTGGTGTTTATTTTCATCTCAGTAAATAAGTATCCTCGGAGGCTGCTCTAATGGACTTCACCGCATTTTGTTTCCTGTGAGTAAGAGCCGCTGGATAAATAGAGAAAACAAACTGAAAGTCTGAATATAGAAAATATAGATAAAAATCGAATAGAATAAATTAAGTAGGTGGTGCGTACATATAGGTAAAGCCACCTAACGAAAATTTACGGGC
>NC_051410.1:28379916-28380032 GCF_015228065.2 Penaeus monodon
GTAGTCTTTAAGCAGTTGCTAGATACTTTTACTACAAGATAAGAACGCTGCACTTTCAGGTGATTATCTTAAGAGCCTGGAACATAGGGCGATAGATAAGAAGCACGGAAAGGGCC
>NC_051410.1:28380815-28380937 GCF_015228065.2 Penaeus monodon
CGGAAATTTAAGCGAAGTACAGGTCTTCCAAGATTGATAAAAATCTAACAAACAATTCCGCTTTCTCTCTTCTTTTCCTCCGTTTTCCCTCATTCCTGCCTTCCCAGTCCTATCATTCCTTC
>NC_051410.1:28381265-28381560 GCF_015228065.2 Penaeus monodon
TTTATACACCCATCATTCAAGTCAGGTCTTTCGCAAGCTTTTAGTGGAATTCGTGCGCTCTCAGACTGCCATTTCTCTTGGATAGTGCGGAATGCCGAACGTCATCAGCGCATAAATGAAGCAGAGTTATAATATATTCCGCTATTGCCCCTCATAATGTACTCTTGCTGTGAGGTTTCTGAAGGGCTCTCAAGTAAGGCCTCAGTACATGATTAACCAACGCCGATTTAAAATTATTGTGTAATGTACACTTCTTGTAATATAATATAGTGGGATAAAGTGTTGATTGTTCATC
>NC_051410.1:28382559-28382649 GCF_015228065.2 Penaeus monodon
GCCCTGGAAAGTATCTGAAGTGCACATCTGCGTGCCATTTCCACATCCCTGTAAAAAAAGCATTTTCCCAAACCTCACAAAACTACTTAC
>NC_051410.1:28382698-28383225 GCF_015228065.2 Penaeus monodon
CGCCGGGTCTATCCCTCAATCCCCCCGACGCGGCCACCATAAACTTATCAAATGGCCCAGCCGCATAAAATACACATTGACCCCACGAGCGACGGCAAAACGTTAGAAATAAAGGCAGAGTTACAGGATCCGTTAAGCCGTTAGGTATTATTCATAATCTCTCTTTACATCTGCTGTGTGAGAATACCATGCTGTAAAAAGGTCGGGAACCCATCATGCTTGGCCAAAAGGAGTGCTGTTGGAGATTGCTATTGCTCGTGTAGTGTTTCATAGGAACATGTTAAAAATGTAGTTTTATGATGTAGAGTTTCAGATAGAAATTTATATAAGACAAAAGTATTGAACGTACACTGGCTTGTTTTTCTTGCAAGAGAACTGTACATTCAAATAATTTTTATTATGCAATTTGTATGAAACATACATAAAAGTTATTTTCTTATTACTATACAGATATCTCTTATGGAACTACATTGTTGATACGAGTACTATTAGACCATAATAAAGTTGTGTTATACATCATATCTTGT
>NC_051410.1:28384448-28385006 GCF_015228065.2 Penaeus monodon
ATCCGGCCAGAAAAATCCACATGTAGCGCTCCCTTTTGTTATCTTTACCGAAAAAATCGCGGGCCGAGCTCGTGTAGCATAAACGGCAATAAGGGGACACCAGTGAGACCATCAGCGTCCCAAGGATGAGCGAGAAGGGAAGATGGCCGATGGCTGCGAATTGAAGAATTTCTAAGCTATGATCTGAGAGATGTGATAAAAATCGTGATAAGTTATTTGTTTAATTTTATTCCTCTAAAATCGATAAAGTAAATAAATTATTAATGGATAACATAAATAATGAAGAAGTGATTTTTTGAATAAATTCGTACGCAAACAAACCAGTGAAAAGTGACATCGAAATAGGTTCGTAGTTTCACTAATAACAATACAGGTCTTCCCTCAGAACAATACCTGATATGCTCCTGAATAATGCAGTATCTGTGCCCGGTTCTATTGCGCTTTAATGAAAGGAACTTGTTATACCATGCAAGGAAATTGTGTTGTTACGGAATAAGTTCAATATTCAGTGAACACAAAACATGAAAACTATCAATATTGTTGCCTATACATAAATTA
>NC_051410.1:28385131-28385203 GCF_015228065.2 Penaeus monodon
CTTATGTCAAGATGCATATATAGTGATGAATAGTTAAATATATGTTTTTGATATAGAAAAGTGCGTATACAT
>NC_051410.1:28385499-28385651 GCF_015228065.2 Penaeus monodon
CTAAAAAGAATTGATTTCTGCAGATTTTTTTCTGACGATTTTCCCTCCCCATCAATATACTATTTAACTTTTTAGTTATTTTTCTTGGAACCCACTTTGGAGTGAAGATTTTGATTCTCTGAACTGTTACACATAAAGAAGAACAAAGGCAC
>NC_051410.1:28385894-28386585 GCF_015228065.2 Penaeus monodon
TCCAGCGTCTTATATCAAGCAGCTGGCTAATTAAAGGCAAGATTAAAGCCTGAATATATTCAGCGTGTGCTTTAGTGTCGCCAAGCGTTGGGAAATTTCAGCCTTCAATGAGGTAGGTCGGACTGATCAAAAGTTTTTCTGTGCTGGAATGCTGGAATGCAAATACGTAAGCTTTAATCTAGTGTTTAATTTCTTCTAATCCTTAAATGACTATGTAAAAGATAGGAGTCAACAGCTTTAATTAGCTTTAATTGTCTGGAGGGAAAAGGCTTCTGCTATTTGCTATTTAACAGGAGAACGGGAGGGTTAATCTTCGAATGCCATTTTCTGACACTTCTAGAAATCAGAGCTGAAATACATAAGAATATACAATGATCAATTACACTTTGATCATTGATCAAATTACACTGTAGATGATAATGTGTAATCTAATAATGATGATGACAAATAGAAACACATCCATATTTGTGTACTTGTTATGAGTTACAAAATCAAACAACTACAGAGTAAGAATCTAAAGTAGGAAGATGAATAGCAGAAATAGCAATCTCGCCTTTGAGAAGGAAAATTGGGAAAATGGCAGCATTCCATAGCGAGGAAATGCAAACGAAACCAGAGCCGGCGGTGATCTAGCTCTCACGCACCGCCTTCCCCGCCCACCTTATCAACGTCTCAATTTTCCTCATCATAA
>NC_051410.1:28386781-28386847 GCF_015228065.2 Penaeus monodon
CTACTCTTGCTCGCTCTCAAAATACCACTTATATCCTTCTCTTTCTATATTTTACTTCATATGCCT
>NC_051410.1:28386895-28387218 GCF_015228065.2 Penaeus monodon
CGAGGACTCAGAACCACTCATCAGCCGGGGCGACAGAGAGCCACGAGAGGCCGCAATGACGACACCACCGCCGAGGAGGACCGCGGCCCAACTAGCGCTCGGGTTGGAGAGTCTGATTCCTTGGCGATGATGACCTCCGACGGCGAGCCTGGGAACCAACAAGTGGGAGCGGAAGGAACGTGCAGGAAGAACGAGCGCTCCTGACCGGGGGGCAAGAATGCGTTGGCTCCGACGGAAAAGGATTTGATCCTCATGATTTAAGTGCAACTTAAATGTTCAAACTTCCTCTGTATTTCGTAATTCTTAGTAATCATTCGCTCACG
>NC_051410.1:28388386-28388528 GCF_015228065.2 Penaeus monodon
CCAGTCACAACGCAATACAACCAACTGAATAAAGACAACATCCAAACATCAGCGAGATAAATGCACGGCTGTCGGGGGGTAGCACGTAAGAGCGAGGTAAACAGAGGGGAACTTCTGGAAAGAATTATTGGTAGTTACCCAC
>NC_051410.1:28389069-28390142 GCF_015228065.2 Penaeus monodon
GACATGAAACCGTTTCTTGGTTTAGCTACGTTCTGACCTAGTGCAATGGACCGCAGAAGAACTTCCGGCCATATGACAAGACAGTAAACCTGGAATGAGGATGCTGTATTCTCCGATAGGAACCAAGACCATTGGTCAGAGATACGGACTTTGTTATAGACCATAAGTCGAAACTTTGGTATCGGAACAAGGCAAGGCACCCGGCAGTGGCATATAAAGCGTAGACCAAGACCAGCGGATGCGAATAAAGACGGCGGGCACCCTCCTCGGAGTGCGATTCTAGGAACCCCTGACGCAGCGCCCGAGAGCGCCCTAGAAGCAACAGGATGCTGGAAATCGATAACAGGGTCTATTCCCTCTCCGGAGGTATAGACAAGGGACGTGTACAGCTCGACTGGTGCCCGGCGTGGAAATGGAGGGGAAAGTGAAGGCGGGCGGAAGGACGGGGAACGGGGAAGCAAAGGCGAGAAAGCTGCAGGCAAGGGAAGACCTGGAGAATGGGAATGTAAACAGGAGGGTAAGAAATGAAGGCGTTGATTGAATTAAGAACAAACAGCAAAAAGGAAGAAAGGCATCAGTTTTGAATTTCTAAAGAATATCGATTGTGGTTTCAGAGTGAACATCAGTGATGATGACCAGACACTGCAACATACTCGAAGCTTTGATAGGTGTCAGGTTGCAGGGGTAATAAAGTACATGGTCACATGCAAAGAGATGTAACAGACATGTTACATTTCCCTTCATCAACCTACTGTTAACAGACATCACGGGGCCCAACCGTTATCAGTTTATAGGCTCGCCTTTCACGTAGGCCTATCACGCGAACTGTACATACGAATGCCTGAAGGCATTGGTCTTCGGGCTTCATTCAGACGCCGCGTCCCAAGACTCTTCAGTAAGACTCTTTTATAAATACACATACAATCAGAGAACCATGCGCACCCAAGGCCTAGATTTACACACACTAAGACACGCACACACAGAGGATCATACATACCACCAATACAAATATGTTACTCAAGATAAAATCATGAAGCTAATTTGGCGTGCCTCAGTATGCTCAGTAGGATCTG
>NC_051410.1:28390182-28390270 GCF_015228065.2 Penaeus monodon
TCAACTTCCGTATCATCTTCAGACTCCTGAAAATAAGAAGCCGGTAACTTTAAAACATTGAGATTAATTTTACACACACACACTAACA
>NC_051410.1:28390357-28390678 GCF_015228065.2 Penaeus monodon
AATCCAGTCGTCCGTGTTTTTCTACATAAAAAGTGCAACCGGGTGCGAAAATCCTGTTCCGCTCTGAGCCATACGTCAAGCCGAGATTCAAAACAGGAGGTACTACAAAGAATAGCGTCGTCCTGTGTCACCGTTTTGAAGTTTCATCCATATACGGCAAAAATAGTGACGTCTGCTACTAGACTTGTGAGGTATTCTTGTCGTAAAAATTTATCAATCTGCGCTTGAGGCGGTTAAGCTCAAGTCTGGCTGGTTCTCGAAATATGTGTTGAATTCAGGCTTTTGACATCAAAAGGAACTTTATTTTATTTAGATGTTTAT
>NC_051410.1:28390813-28391370 GCF_015228065.2 Penaeus monodon
TTGAAGAATGGTAATTTTTTTTTTTTGTTAGTTTCGTATTGACTGCTACACTTACGGTAGATTTTTTAATGCTCTTCACGTAAAAAAAAAAGGATGTTTGTTCTGCAGTTTCATCGGCTTTTGTTTTCTAAGTTGAAGCATGTGTAAAGTCTCTATAAGACTTTTTATTCACTCTTGTCTTTTCTTATTCAGACCTATTGAAAATTATTTGCGAGGCCAGCGAAACACCAAGAAAACCATTGCATTTATTTTTACCTTTTGACATCATGACTGGTCTCGACGATGTCTCAAAACAGGACTGATGTTGGCCTAATCAAATTCAAGTGTGCTTGCCACGTCATCCGCTTCAGTCTCAAAATCTGATTACCAAAAGCAAGACAATCAAGCTATACTCAAGCCAGACTCAAGATCTGACATTCTATGCACGGGCTAGTTCATTCTTCTCTTCTTTTCTCTTTAAAGCATCGATCAACAGCTGACTTAGGAATGGAAATGCCGAACTACCGGTCGCAAAAACTCATTACCATTCACAGGTCTGAGTGTACACAATGCAGATA
>NC_051410.1:28391711-28391962 GCF_015228065.2 Penaeus monodon
TTATTAAAAAAATTTACGTAATCCAAATCGCATCTCCCAACAATTTGCCACATCAGGAAAACGCCGGCCTTATCAGTGGACACAACAGTAAATTAATAGGTAGGGAAAAGAATTATAAGGTGATTTCCACTAGCTTATATTGCTAGATCATGAAGTTCCTCGTAATTCCCCAAATTGACCCACTTCTATTACTTTCTGGTGGTTTTGTACTGTTTTGCTATTAATCTCTTATTTTTCGCTATCGTTTTGTG
>NC_051410.1:28392176-28392937 GCF_015228065.2 Penaeus monodon
TCACAAAGAGATATTATGTAAATTTTGGTTACAATTTACGTATTTAGTATAATAGCATATTGTTTCAAATTAAGAGATTATCTTTGTAACCTACCATTAAAATTATTCAGTCATTAAGCTCAACTGCAGTTCATTGCTAAGGGAACCTCCTTAGATATTAAGATTCAGCAAATAAGGGCACATATTACACTGCAAGTTCCTTAAGCAGTTACCTGAGGTTAGCATCATAACCGAAATTGGTAAGGACAATTTGGCATGAAAAAAAGCACCAAAGTTCTTTCTCAATCCCATATCTCTAGCCTCACGCAGTAATCAGGAAGCTAAAGTCATACGGTGCCCAGTATAGAAGCGAAGTTGAGGCTGTAGCTGGCAGGCAAGCAAGCAAGGGAGAGTGCACATGCCATTACTGTGCATTCCCTTTAACGATGCCAGCCTTTATGTTGCAAGCCAGAACAGAACCGCCCTTGCATGTTCTTGTGAAAAGGTGATATGAGCTAAGGGCTAAGGGAAGGGACGGAAGAGTGGATTAATAAATTTGGTTAAGACTGGCGAATAGAGAAACGGATGCAGACCTACTGTTGTTACTCATAAAACGAACGATAATGGCGAAGATAAACCAGTGGGAATGGTGATATTGGTGTTAATAGCAAGGACATAATTTCGAATTACCGTGGTCATAAACACAAAGAAAAAAAAAACGTTGATAATGCTTATAAAGAAAGTAATATTAACACAGTTCTCGAGATAAATAGAGGAATATG
>NC_051410.1:28395658-28396339 GCF_015228065.2 Penaeus monodon
GAGGAACTGAAAAATCACGATGAAAACAAACCTGGACAATGCAATTTGCAGAACTCACTTCATGTTTCTTCAAATCTTTGTTCGCGTATTAACTCCAGACATATTATTATTTTGTCCCTCGCAACTTCCAAGATATTCACAAAATTCAACCTATGCGAGACTAGATTCATATGAGATTTAACCTGTATTCTACTGTATGGCTTAGCTAGTTCCGCACAATACGAAGTGATGGAATAAAAAATCACACAGTATTTTGAAACACATTTCAACTTCCAGGTCTGCTTGCTCTGGCGAACGACAACAAACTGGAAGATTCTTGCCTGACTTCCCATGCAGAGCAGGCACGTGACCTCTCAGTGACGTCACCGTTCTCGATGAAAAGTATAAAAAAAAAATCATTTCCGCTGCGCTTCTTTCTTTCTCGTGTGTGAAGTCTGTATCATTAACTGAAAAATCATGTGGCCAGCAAGCTATGATTATCAAAAGCAGAGATTTTTTTTAAAGGTCTTCATTAGTCTGTGATTGTTATATTCATCACTGATGGAACGGCACGGGGGCATACATACGAAAGACATTACAGGTTATTTTTAGACTGGCTTTCTTGGTAACCTTTTTTTTAGGGTTGTGACTAAGAAAAGAGAGTGAGTATTGAACCTTGGAAAGTATAGCACAGTATTCATG
>NC_051410.1:28396903-28397421 GCF_015228065.2 Penaeus monodon
AATTCTATGATTTTAGGTTCGCTTTAGAATCGGCCTTTCGCGAAGGTACGAGTCCCTCTTTACGCCTTTGAAACAACCCTTTCTCTTCCACCCTGGCATTCAGCTATCACTTTCCACATATCCGCGTCTTTCAGGTCTTCCTTTCATATGTCTCTTTCTCTTACAGTCATAGTCCATTCACCCCTTGGGGAAAAAGTTGGTTCTTTTCACCCTGGCGCATCCCGCTCGCCCGGGGCAGCCATCGCAGAGTCTAGCGGGGGAACGCAGCAGGCAAAGTGAGGATTTATCCCAGCCATTCCTCTTACTCCGCCGGAGCCATTATTTTTGTCCCGCCACAAGTTCCTCCGAAAGAGAGGGAGGGCAAAAAAGGGCGAGAGATGGAGCGTCGCATGAAAACGGATGTATCATCTTTAAGAGAAGAAGATTAGAACGTGACTCTCATGGTAACTCACTTCACCCGAAAATAAAGACAGTACTGATTTATGATAAATCCGAAAATCTGTCAAGTAAGCTAAGTG
>NC_051410.1:28397461-28397841 GCF_015228065.2 Penaeus monodon
CAAATACTAATGCATACATTCTCTCTTTCCAACATTTCCCTCTTTCTCTCACATACACACATCTACTCATGTGTACAGATCATGATGCTGTAATCCACACATACACAGTGAAAGTAACCCAGACCAAAGACAAGCCTTTGCACTAAAAGAAGAAAAACTAAATGAACTAATCAACAGAATGAGGTCGGTGTCACTGTCGACACGAGTCTCTTTAAGGCTCCCGAACCGGACCACTAACGCAGCCTCGGAAAATGGCCTATATATCTTCCTGCTGTGCATTTTTACGCGCCACCGACGGAACCCTTATTGGATTCAGAGATTTCCGCAGGTGATCAATGCCTGCCTCGTAGGCCACACATGTTGGTCGAGGCCACGAACTG
>NC_051410.1:28399288-28399631 GCF_015228065.2 Penaeus monodon
TGAATTTGAAATAGAATATAGAGAAAATAGTAGAAAATGAGTTCGGAAACATACGTCCACAGGCATGCACTCTAGCTGAATGAACTGCGTGAGAACGTGATTAGTGTAGTTTTAAACCCAAACAAGACAAGGGATAATCACACATAGCATGTTTGAAAAGAAATTTACACTGGCTCATTTTCAGAAACTATTAACCTGATGCTGATGATGCTGCATGTCACGTAATATCAACATTACACCGTGATGTATAGTCCATTTATGGCAGAGCTTACTGAATAGGTAATATTTTAAGTACACTTGCGGTGGAGGACCGCATACATTATAACTTGCTCGACTTTTCATC
>NC_051410.1:28402392-28402649 GCF_015228065.2 Penaeus monodon
TTCACGTTTCTGCTTTGTCCCAAAGTAGAAACTGCTTTGGCGGCGAGCGAGACCCGACATAAAGTGCTGGCGTAGTTGGATGTCACGGCGGACAAGTAATCAAGTTACTGATCAACACAGGAAGTTCATAGCGTGGGATTCTGTCACCTGTGTTACCTTGGGGATTAGAGTACAAGGTTGGGTTAGTCGTAACTCGTACTCGAGAGATAATATGACTTGGACTACCGGAATAAGTTTGAATAAGTTAACGCTAAGAA
>NC_051410.1:28402771-28403033 GCF_015228065.2 Penaeus monodon
AAATAAAGTATCAGGGAGAAAAGATTTCATTCATCAGCGTATATTTGTGTCAGCTGAAAATTCAATTAATTTATTTGGGAATTAAATTGCTGGCGTTGTGTTTGCTCAGTCTAATAATGTTTATTCCGGATAATCGTTATTCCATCTACTATATGATTAGACTCCAGATTATATCTTTATTCTTTGTTCTTAAGTAAGTATTTGAGTTCACTTTTTACCGGTGGCATTTACAAATACCTTTGTGGCTTCAGTTCGAAAAGTG
>NC_051410.1:28403062-28403218 GCF_015228065.2 Penaeus monodon
AAAAGTCAAAAAGTCTAGGGATCAGATAGTTCCAAAGACCCTCCATAGCCGCAATAACTGCATAGTGCTTACAATTACATGTAAAACTGGCCCGGTCTTAATATGGCCTCTGTTATGGTTATGATGATTCTAATGGCGCATAAGAGTCGTTTTAGG
>NC_051410.1:28404047-28404842 GCF_015228065.2 Penaeus monodon
GTTACACTATTTTGTGTCCCTCCATTTCGCAAATCTTTCGGTAATATATGTGAATCCCATATTTACATAAATTTCAAACTGGGAAATGTAAGTATAAAATCGTACTTTTATAAATTTATTTATCAATCCATCTACTTATTTTTCACATAAGATTGTTCATGAAATATATCTTAGTACAGTATTAAATTCATTCGAATAAAATAATGGTCGGTGTTTTTTATGCTTGAAAACAACAAAAACAAAAACAACAAACACGATTCTATTCATAGGACAAAGGATTTAAGCAGAGAATAGCTTGCTTTTTATGAATCAGATTACTACGTAGTGTTCCACAATATTTCAGGCTTGAATAAAGGCCCCCTAACTCTTTTATTTTGCCATCTAAACATTTTGTATAATCATAATGTGAAAGAACCCTTATGTATCATTTCACAGTCCCCTAAAACTAATATATAACCGTAAAGCAAGATATATGCTTTATTATTAAATAATATATATTTTTTAAGATTAACAAATCATAAGACCGTTTTTTCTATTTTTCAACCTATCCACGTGTATGTGAAAAGCTATACCATATTTTCATGTAAATACTTATCTGAGTCTCATTTTTCAAAACATTATTGTTAATATTTACATATTGGCGTAGTCGTCAATTTCTAGAAAAACTACTTTAACATCGATAATGACATGTCAGCCAAAGTACTTGATGAGATATTGGTGTTTACATAGCTCTTGCAACATCTCAAATAGACGCTGGAAATAAAAAGTGAGGAAGGAGTAATGTCTTCAGTTGAA
>NC_051410.1:28405496-28405782 GCF_015228065.2 Penaeus monodon
AGAATTACTATCAATGACATGCCAACTATCCATTTATATTTAGCTTTATTTGGTGTTTAATCGCACTTCGTCCGCTAACTCTCAGATAGCCAAGGGCATTCGGAATTCTAAAGAGAACATCTCCCATTATGAATACTGCTGGGTTACTTTAATGACTCACAGCTATGCAAATGATGAATTTTTCCCTTCATTACCGAATGATAATAAGCTTAACATGGGATTTACCCAGATGACTCTGGCTTAAGTTGGATTTAGATTTTTTTTTATGATGGACACTGCGAGGAAG
>NC_051410.1:28406512-28406713 GCF_015228065.2 Penaeus monodon
ATGATAGTGATAGAAATATATATAAATGTAATGTAAGACGCAAAAGAGTAATCGAAGTTAGCTTGTTGTTCCTCTTCTCTCACTAAACTTCAGAAACAAGCAAGCGCACAATCAACGCCGGCGCCTTCAATCAATCAGCGACTGGCTCGAGGAATAGCGGAGACACGGACAGTCTTCTTTATTTATGAAGTAAAGTTTCTT
>NC_051410.1:28408464-28409184 GCF_015228065.2 Penaeus monodon
AGGAATGAATATTTTTTTAATAATTAACAATAAATAATGCTAATGTGTTAAATACGCAAAGGAGCTGTTACCTAAAAATGGCTTATAAGGAATGGCACAAATGGGCCTAAGGACTGGCTTCCTAATTGGAAAAGTGTGAATGTGACTATGAATAATTGTGCCAATAAAGGTACGTGGACTGCCACGGGTTGAGAAAGGCAAAAGAAATCACTGAGGATAACTGATACACAGGTAGTCTTATTTATTTATCGTTATTTCATCTTTACTTCTTTGCAGTTTTGTTAAATATATTTGGCAAGAACTTGTAAGGAGACAAAAAAACTGTACATAAAATTGACATACTGAAGATTAAGAAATTTTCCAATTGCAACTGGAAACCAACCCTAAAACGATAACTGGGGAAAATAACCGAAGCCTAAAAGGTTTCTCTATTTCCAGATGTTATGCCGCAGGCGTGAGCGAGCGGTTGCAAGGAGAGGACTGATGGGCATTTGCAATTCAGAATATGGATTAAGGTGAGCCTTTATTAGGGCTGTACTGAAGGTGTGTGGCTAAGGTCGGAGATGGGAATATTCTCTGGAAATGAACCCGAATTACCGCATTACGAATTACCGAATTACGTTATGACTGCGTTTGAATGTCACTTCTTCTGATGTCCAAGCATTTCAATGTAAGGCAATACAGCTGTTACGGAACATTTCCTCAACACAACATCAGCAT
>NC_051410.1:28409717-28410444 GCF_015228065.2 Penaeus monodon
TGACGAATTTTCGATTACCCCCTCTACCTCTGGCGAAAAGAATGCAACTTTGCACATCCCACCCTTCTCTCTACACAAGGTAACAGCAGCAAACGAAACGAAAGTCAAATAGCAACATGAATCGCATGGATATGGAAACCTTTCAACAACTAATGTAAACCCAACGCAGAAGTTACAACAGTGCAACATGGAGAATAAAAAACAATTTCACAATTATTTGAAGTTAACTGAAACTACTATCAGTAACTTGAAAACAAGCTTACGGTCTACTCAGTAGGAACTAGACAACGTGAAGCAAGAACTGACCAACCTCAGACAAAATACCAAAACCACCGCGGACATTGCTGCAGCACCCCAGCACTGAGCATTGAGCTCACCCGACGTCAGGATTATCTGGACGATCAGTAGAGAAAAAAAATAATCTCAAATATAGAGGCGAATTGGATGAGACGCAGGAGCAGACTGAAAGGAAAATCATTGCTCTATTGCGTACCAGGATGAACATTTCATCCTGCGTCAACGTTGCAGCACATCGGGAAGACCAACCAGCAAGGGGCCGCAGGACATCTTTACATCGCTCCGCCGTGTCAAAGATCGAACCAATATATTCTGCAAATGCATTGTTTTGGAGAGGACGAAACTCTTTCTTGACGAAGCTTTGAGTCCTGCCTCATGACTTTGAGGCGGACTACTCCGCGCATTACCCTTTACCACGATACATAAAAGA
>NC_051410.1:28410635-28410991 GCF_015228065.2 Penaeus monodon
AGCTAAATGCGATGCGTTTTAACTTTAGTAATGAAAATGATAACAAAAAAAAATATATATATATATATCGGAAAACGAACCTACAAAAAAGAAGCAAAAAACCCTGTTAATATTTGAAATGATTTAAAGCGAAGGGGCAAGCAGTTCCAAATTAGGTTTTCATTTTCAGACGGAATGGCGCTACCAGTATTAGCCCATTAACAAAGGAATTAGTAAATGGCTAGTGGCCATTAATGCAGGATTGTTGGCACGCATCGGCAGTTTCTCCTGTTTCGGCCCACTCGTTCCGTAGTTCATTGATAACTTAAGGCATCTAATAGCTTATCTTTGATATTAAAAGAAGAATAGAGAAAAAA
>NC_051410.1:28411614-28412439 GCF_015228065.2 Penaeus monodon
ACGCCATTGTTCCTACGCGCCATTGTCTAAAAGTAACCAAACAAATGTTGCTACAACCAAGAAGACAAGCTCCGTCCCGTGAGCCAACGGCGAGGGAATCGTTGCGACGCAGTGCCATCCACCAGTCGGTCCACAACAGACAAGGAAGAGCATCATGTCATCCTCGTCAACTGCCCTTAACCATCTCCCTCACCAGACTTTCAACTCCTCTACCCCATGCCATACCCCTCCCGCTTAGTATACTCTTAACTCTCCTACATCCCACAATACCCCTGTATCTCATTCCGTATAGGATGATCAACCTCAACCAAACACTTGTTCCCAACCAACTGCCTCATCGCACGGAACATGGAGAATGAAAAAGTTGCAGGAAATGCAGCAAAAGCAGCCAGTTGCAAGCATGAACAAGGAAATAAAATAACGGAGGCGGCAGCACTGGATATTAGAAAATCAAGTTTAAGAAGTGTCAGACATGAAAAGTAGGAGCAAACAATACCATAGTTTGCATTATGGTATATCTGATGATCATAGATAATGGCGCCGGAAAACAGTACATTTCTTTTTTTTTAAGTTCAACATTTATCATATAAATATGATTCATGCACTGCCTCGGGACAAAAGTAATGCTCGTGAGTGGTATAAGATTCGCATAACAGATCGGCAACACACGCGTTCGTATAAACATCCAAGCCACATGGAGTTCCATATGGGTCGACATTTGAATTACTTAAGTTAATTACACGCCTTTTGTAGGAGTTACAGCAATATTTCATATACATAAAGGCAAAGATTGATTAATTCCGTAAGTACGAAACTTAATACTCT
>NC_051410.1:28412802-28413717 GCF_015228065.2 Penaeus monodon
TTGAGCTTCTTTACTGATCTGAATAATCGAACTTTAGCATAGTAGTGCTAGAAACAAAATACATTTTCTTAAAGGTACAAGAGCAGGCGTCCACACTGACTATATCATCGACGATTTATATTTTCTTCCTTTTATCATCAACATAGTTACTACATCGATATATTATTTTCTACACACGCAAAACTACTAGATAGGACGAAAATAGTAACACCAGTTTCCTGCTTTTATTACTAACAGCTTGTATTATCCGATTAGCTTGACAGGGGTATAGTAATAGGAATTCCACTTCCGAATCATTCCAATTATTCCATGAGGCTCCGAAGCCTTGCTGGTAATTTGTTGAACTCCGCTATGTGGCAGAAGGGAGGCTGTATGAACAGAAATGGATGAACGCGAATGAATGTGCACAAAGGGATGTACATAAATGGATGAAAATGGATGAGCACAAAGAGATGTATGCAAATGGGTGAACGAAAATGGATGAGCACAAAGGGATGTGCAGAAAATATGTGAACACAAATGGATTTACGCAAATGGGTGACCATAAATGGATGAACGTTCATGAATGATCCTTTTGATGAGCGAAAATAAGTGAACAAAAATGGAAGGGCACAAATGGAACGTACGCTGAACACAAATGGATTAACATAAATGAAAGTACTCAAACACGTGAACATAAATATAATACGCAAATGGGTGAACACAAATGGATGAACACAAATGGATGAACAGGAAGACCAGCTTATCATCAAGCAGACATATCTTACAGCGGATGACTTAGACATGCATGCAATTTGCAAAGCAGAATGGTTTTTAATTCCGCTGTTATGTTTGACCAACGGTAGTTATGTTGATCTTTCTGATTCGGATCAAAAGATAAATATTACATTTCCTGTTGTATTTATCCACGAGATT
>NC_051410.1:28415141-28415716 GCF_015228065.2 Penaeus monodon
GAAAAACTGCCGATTCTACCCATTCATTTGCATACAGGTCTGGAAAGGATGAAGAATATATACATTTACGGGGATGGATATCTGCTGTTCCCATTGTGTGCGAGAGGCCAGGAAGTAGCAGGAAACGGAGGGCATTCCGTGAGAGAAGCGTGGAGCGGGGTCCTCGGATATGATTCATTGAGCATTGGAATTCTAGCTTAAGATACATTTTGAAATACACTACTGCTAACCTGATTCATATTCTAAAATAAAAATGAAATGCTATGGCTTTGACTTTCGCAGCGTTATTATCATTATTGTCATTACTGCCAGCCGTCAATCATACATTTCTGCATAATATAGGTATCCAGCCAGCTTTATTAGGTATAACGATATGGTCTTAAAAAAACCTACATATTATTTGCAAACACAGCATCCATGTTTAACGCTCCTTTGGTTCTTCTCCCTCTGAACGCCGATACTGGGCGCAGGAGCCGGTACTGAGGTATTTCATGAATGCGTGCTTTAAACAAAATTGCAATATTTTACGCAGGTTACAATGGTTCCAGCAAAACTGAACTTTGTAAATTCATACC
>NC_051410.1:28416972-28417051 GCF_015228065.2 Penaeus monodon
AGCTCTCACCAAGCTGGTTCCACTCAATGCTGCTACGAAAATGGCAGGCTTCAAAAGAGGCCTGCAATATGAACTGGTA
>NC_051410.1:28419637-28419968 GCF_015228065.2 Penaeus monodon
TTCCATTGGCCTGACATCTGCTCAGCGGGATGACACTGGCAAACATCCCTGTGTCCCTTCTGCTTGTCTAGTGGCGTCTGGCAGCCACACCAAGGTTTGTTTTATCATCCCATCTGTGTCAGAGTGAAAGGGGAGAGAGGGGGGAAGGGGGGCCCAGGAAAGGGGATCAGGAAAAAAGGCAGAACCAATTTTCCTTTTTTCTTCCACATCTTTTCCTCCTTCAACATTGCGCTTTTTGGTTCGTTGTCGACCAATCAGTATTTCTCTGATTCAGTGGTTCTCACTTTATAGCATGGCGGGATACATCATACAGTTCCCCTCTTTTCGCGAC
>NC_051410.1:28422363-28422646 GCF_015228065.2 Penaeus monodon
ATCGATCCAGGACGAGAAGGCTTTCGGCGTTGGAGTAGGAGGGAGCCCATGACCCAGACGGGCGGGCGCGCGAGCGAGCCCCGCAGCGCCGCTCTCGGAGGCAGCTTCCGCCGGCCCTGCATCGCGACTTCGCTCGCTCGGGCCTTTCAGATCGGCGAGGCTTGTCAGATGACAGGTTGTCAGTCAAGACGCTCGCGACTGGCATCTCCGTCATCAGGGCATCTTCCTCCCCTTTCTCTCGTTCATTTTCATTAGCTATCTTATCTCTGTCTCTCGCTTCTTA
>NC_051410.1:28424899-28426849 GCF_015228065.2 Penaeus monodon
CCACCGGGTGTCACAAGTGCAAATTTCGTGAAGAAAAAAGGGTTTTCCACCAGTCAGAATGGACAGGACTTTTGAAGAGGGGTTGCAAAGAAAATTATTTGTAACAACTAAATGTAATTATCTAACAAGTGATTTGTTTTCCTGTCTCTCTTGGCTGCCTAATTTCATCTTTGAGAAATATGGCTTAAGTTTACAATCTATATTATATTTGTATGTAAATATATGTAAACTCACTCAATACATGCATTATAAGAACTGCAGATCAACGCACAGATAACGCACCAGTGCCAATAAGCCTAAATGAGAATCCAGCTTGGAACTGGACAAAAGTTTTAACCGACACTGGATACGTTCACGGATACATCACAAAAAAGGACTCACTGTATCCTGTATAATTGCATTTGTAAGCTATTCAGACTGTAATTTTTGTAATCAAATTACCATTCGTGGCTCCTGACAGTGCTGAACCACTTTACGGAATGGAAATCATCGGACTGATAAGTTAATGTGAGTGACATGCGTAATTTAGAATTTTGATATACCGTTGAGACCTTACTTACGCTAAAGTAAAATTAATAAAACAGACAGGTGGCGGATAGCAATATTTGCAGACGATTATTATACGAAAAAGAATAGGAGAGGAGAGAATCCCAATGCCAATTGTGATGCACCAAAAACATAAGTTGATGGGTTCAAAAGCAATTTGGCACAAGCTGACGCATCAAAGCCCAGTTTTGACATAAGTTGATGTATCAGGAAAGTGGAGCAGACTTGGTGCGCCTTCAAAGGAATGAGCAAATGGATACTATCAGCGTTTTGGAGGGCAGCGTCAGGGAAGTGGCGGAGACTTGCTGAAGATGTTGGAAGGGGAGCGAGGATGGCAAAGGGATGGGGGCGGCTGCTGGAACTGACGTGCCGCCGCTGCATGTCCGGAGAGGGTGGTGCTCCTGACAACTGCGTAGGAGAACATCTACTGCGAGGAGTGTATGATCCAAGTTAGATGTCTGATTGCTGTCTAATACGCAGTCTATATGTTCTCCTTCCAATGCATTTAATCTGAACCTATTTGTGGTGTAATAGCACAGACGGTCAATTTCTCCATTGCAAGAATGAAAGTGCAAATAGCAGATGATGTAAGCGAATGTTGTTTCAGCTGTTGCAAAAAACTACATGCGAAGGCAATGAAGCAGATATTATGAGCGACTTGATAAATGTAGAAAAGAAGCATAAGAGAGAGGATGCAGAGCAGAAAGGAGACACGTCAGGGGCGGGTGCAGAGGGCGGTCGTGGGCGACGGGAAACAAAGGAAGGAACTTAGACGGGGATGGCAACGTGGCATCATAAGGGGTCGGCGGACGAAGAGACATGGGAAGCTCCTTTGGGAATGGAAGGTCCTGGGAGGAAGTTGTGCACATGTCTGCCCTGAGTGACTTACTGGAGCTCCCTACACACCTACCGTGTCAGACTGGATGTGATCCATCGAAATGTAGGCCTATATTAGAATCCCTAAAGAGTGATCCTTGAACGACTTTTGCATTTTCGCCGTAATACAAGAGACTTGATAAGTCTTAGATATCTAAAGAAATATATATTAAAGCATAGCGTTTAATTCCATATCTCAAGAAGGACATAATAAAGAAATACATGATAAACTAGAAATCTTACGAAGAAAACTCCTATAGTTCAGAATACATAGCAGCCTACAGGTTCCATAACCGCTCAATCGCCGGGAGATGCTCACTGATGGCACAAGGCAATTATAATGCATAGCCTGTCACTCTGCCGTTCTACCTGGCTTTCTCGTGTGATACGTACCGGTGATGGTAACATCATAATAGAATTTGTAGTTAGGAAGGGGATAATGTGAATCCAATTAAGATACTTTTAAGATGCATGCTGGTCCACGCACTTAAACGGGGAATATAAATGTGAAAGGGTATTCTATCAATG
>NC_051410.1:28427004-28427380 GCF_015228065.2 Penaeus monodon
TAGCTTTTTCGCGCCTTCTCACAATACAGCAAGAAAGTTATCACTTTACTCATTCCCTTCATGGCATGGCAACGAGAGAGGTTATGAATCTCATGTTCCCTTTGTATTCCGGTGACACGAGACAGCGAAATTCACGGGCGACATAACACTGCGAAAACATCTTCAGAGATTTCATACGACCAGCACCGGTAAAAGCTCAGGGCGTTAGAGCCATTGCTGCTGGACCGTTTCTGAGCTAATTCTGTTTTTTTCACAAGACAACAGAGGGAAGTTGAAAAATTTGCAACTGGACTGTCTTTGCGAATTCTTCCCCATCCCTTTTTCCTTTTTACATGGTTTTCATTCATTGGTTGATGTGATATTTGTCCTTTAATTT
>NC_051410.1:28427456-28427585 GCF_015228065.2 Penaeus monodon
AGTCTTTTTCTATCTTTCACTCTCGCTCCCAGGCTCTTTCATTTTCGCTATCATCTGTTTGTCTCCGTTAGTCTGTTTGTCTATCTCAGCATCTATCAATCCATGTAAGTATATAATTCTATTTGACTA
>NC_051410.1:28427627-28427872 GCF_015228065.2 Penaeus monodon
CCTTTCGACTTCTCTGCTGTCTGCCCTCGCCATTCCTTTCAGTCTTCTCCCGCCCCCTTTCCTCACCCAGTTTCCGCCGCATTTCTCGCCGTTCCTCCCTCCGTTCAGTCACTTACTCTCGGCAAAGGCAATTGTCCCCCCCTCTCCACCACCCCAACCCCCATCGCCCTTCACATCTTATCAGAGGGCCCGGCGCTCCCAACTACAGGTAACACTACAGCTTTAGCCCCGGCCACTTTCTGCCT
>NC_051410.1:28427907-28428085 GCF_015228065.2 Penaeus monodon
GGCTCTTGTCTCGTCATAACACAACTAAGAGGCTCGAGCTACTCCCCTTCGCCTCTCTATCTAGAAGCTAAAGAGACCGAGAACCACCGGGGTGCAGGCGGGAGAGAGGTCCGTCGAGGCTCGAGATGTGAGGCGAGTGAACGGCGAGTGCGGCGGCGTGGAAAGCAGCGGGATGGAC
>NC_051410.1:28433891-28433979 GCF_015228065.2 Penaeus monodon
CCATTAAAAAACGCGGGGAATAGACTTGTCGAAATTGGCAGGAACGGACTGTAGGAGAACTGTGAAATAGTAGACATGTCTCCTGTGA
>NC_051410.1:28435631-28435738 GCF_015228065.2 Penaeus monodon
GGGCGTGTTAAAAGTTATTTACGAGTGAGAGTGAGCTCACTAAAGAGGAGTTTTAAAGGATACTGGGAAATATCGCGATTATCAGGACGGACCAGATGCATATTATA
>NC_051410.1:28437114-28437415 GCF_015228065.2 Penaeus monodon
TGTTCCCTATTCTAAGGTAAACTTATACATCGACGAGTACAGATCGTTCCTGTCAAGATAAAACAGGGAGAGTTTGTAGGCCCTTTTGAAAGATTGGACAAATGTTAAAGAGACGAGGATAGTTTTAAAAAAACTGGATTATCTGAGATGAACTATGGAGAGACAAAATCGTAAGCCAGAAAAAATGAAAGAATTTTGATTGCCGACACAAATTTCACAATAATTGACACTATGCGAAAGAATATAGACAATATATGACAACAATTCGAGATTTTTTAGGTCAGTTCATCAAGGACGACAG
>NC_051410.1:28441026-28441136 GCF_015228065.2 Penaeus monodon
CATCCACTCCAACGCCACCTTTTTCCAGTTATGATCAGTTGGAGCTGGAAGAGACAGATAAGGCAGGCCGTGGCAGGTAAAACTGTCACGCCCAAGAAATGTGAACCGTC
>NC_051410.1:28442070-28442292 GCF_015228065.2 Penaeus monodon
ATTCGTATGCGACCACTTGAAAATATCTTTATGTAATAGCAAAAACAAATATTATCATTATCCCTTCACTCTATTTTCATTCATGCGACAAAAACTGTCAGGTATCTGCATCTTCCGTGGCTATGCAACGTGCACTCACTTCAAAGGATATATTTTCGTATTTTAGAAAATACTTCGAAAAAGACACACACACATATCTCAATTTCTCTGTGACACTTTCGT
>NC_051410.1:28444088-28444455 GCF_015228065.2 Penaeus monodon
GGAGGACGTAGAAAGGTAAACAAAAGACCCAGAGGGGAGAGCGAGAGGAGACTCTTGCCTAGATCTTCTCTACCTACAGAGGCTGGCTAGTATTCGAGGTTTACTGTAGTCCACTGGAGGTTCAAGGATGCTACAGATATTTATCAGAAGGTCGAGTAGAATGTAGGTATTTGTTTTTGAATATAGAGGGGTGTTAGAGACAGAAGAAGTGGTGCTTCTTGAGCTTAAAAAGAAGTAGAGGCAAAGTTGTAGGTGACCCCGCGCTGACAGGGAAATGTCGAGAGAGTAATTTATTTTCATGGTCTGGCTTATAGCCACACTGAAAGTAGAGTAAAGTGTATTTACATTATATGTGTGTATAAATAAT
>NC_051410.1:28447039-28447775 GCF_015228065.2 Penaeus monodon
CAGTTTATTTGACCTTGGCTCTCCTGTGACCTGAAGTGGATCCTGCTCCACTTGTGTTTCACTCCACTGTATATTCATTCTCTTGTTAAAATGTTCTTTGAGGACCTTTTTAGTGTCCCTGCCAGAAAAGTCTTTTATTTTTCTTAAGATGTCGCGGGCTTCGTTGTTTTTTTCAGTTTTCCAACACGTAACTGTGAATTATGAATCAACTACCGTGTTAGGACATACATACATAAATAGAAAAACAAAGAAAATTATTAGAAATAGGAGAATAAATGCTCGAAAATCAACCAAATTGTCGTGATTTTCTTTATGCAACTGCTTCTATTTTGCCCTGTTAATCACAGTGG
Source organism: Penaeus monodon (assembly GCF_015228065.2). NCBI lineage: Eukaryota > Metazoa > Arthropoda > Malacostraca > Decapoda > Penaeidae > Penaeus > Penaeus monodon. The sequence continues at coordinate 28,447,390 of NC_051410.1, forward strand.
TCAAAGAAACCACTCGTTACTCGATTTTGCTGCTCCCAAAGAGACGGTAAGGCGACTGGCTTAGGTTTGAGGTAATCTTTCTAGTTATAAGAGTTACCTTATATGAATATATTAAACGTTGATAATATTTTTTCCTACATAATGTTCGTTTCTTTGATTATGAGGTGTGGTGGAATTCTACTCTGTCAATGTCAGTGTGTTTACTACCGTTTCAGAACTATTGATTCGTCTTTTTCATACTTAATTCCCTTAAGACTTTCCTGTCACTTTAACACTGGCATCCTGCTTCATATTTTATCACTCATCTCGTACTTTTAAAGCAATTGTTTCTTGGGAAAATTTGCATAGAATCTACGCACATGTTACTATTGATTTTCAATGTCGAA
>NC_051410.1:28447982-28448424 GCF_015228065.2 Penaeus monodon
CGGAAATATTTTTAGAATAAGTCCGCACTTCTCAACAAGCTTCATTAAACTGTTCGTCTAAATGTTATCATCACAGTTTTAATCTTTGTTTAATGTATAATGCACGCAAATAAACGAACAGAGAGTAGCCAACGCTTCGAATCCGATTTTTGATAATTTGCACATGGAAATGTTCGAAGCTAAATTCTTCCCTCGGGATTTGCTCATCCAAAATATGTAGCCGTATTTTTATCGGGAATCGTTCCAATTTAAATTATTTTAATGCGTATTGGTAATCTTCATCATGCCATAACTCTCAAAAAGAATATGAGAATGTCTAAATGCTTTCTAAAAATCTGTTGTTTCTGCGATCCTTTTCACAAACCGTATATTTGAAATTGTTGAATTAATTAATTTCGGAGCAGATATCATCTTTAATGTCTAGGCTACGATCAACTAGAAT
>NC_051410.1:28450135-28450530 GCF_015228065.2 Penaeus monodon
AAAAGAATCTTGTCGATTAATCCACAATGGAATTAAATGATGATCCAGGTCAAATTTAATGCACGTGTCACCGTGCCATGTTCTCGAGGGGGAAAGAACCTACCAGGTAATGAAATGTCAGACGTGAGTGACATGCTTATTTAACTACTTTAAACCACCAACTTTTCAAACGAATGTCATCTCAGTTTCTGAGACGTTCCTCTGTCAACATTTTATGAAATGACTTCGAAATTAATCAAATGCTGAAGCGAAGATCGCTTCAGGCACTCTCTCCTCGAGCACAATCGTAGTACATTTCTGATCGACGTTGCTCGCTCAGGCACTCGCGGTCTCCCTCTGACTTGGCTCCGCGCACACGCATTAGGCATGCTGAAGTATGTCAGAGCAAGTACTCG
>NC_051410.1:28451094-28451299 GCF_015228065.2 Penaeus monodon
ATAATGATTCATCTCCAGTGCAATAACCAGAACAATGATCAGCAATGAATACTAAATATAAAATACAAGAAACGTAGCCCACTTGATGATTAGAATCAACAAAGGAAAATTGAAATTTGTTGTTACTGTTTATGAAGTGGACTGGCATAGGGATCTATTATTTGGTGCTGATTGCTTTGCATTGTTCTCTTCCGGCCTAACCCGT
>NC_051410.1:28452626-28452906 GCF_015228065.2 Penaeus monodon
ACTGCGCTCTTTTACAGAATTATGGAGCGCCATGGCTTATACCCAAAACTTGGCCCTGTGTTATCGCTGTAGCTACCCTTGTAACTGTTGTTATCTCTCAGTCTGCCGTTCCTTTGCTTGAGCGGACAACAAGTAAGCTCGGCGATGCGTACTAATGGAAACGCCGCGCGGATTTACTGAAAATGGAAATGGTTTTCTACTTCCCGCGCCGTCCCTTACTGCTGCAGCGTGTGTTGTATGCGATCCTTGGGTGCCTGTGCTTAACCCCTGATTTCGTTTA
>NC_051410.1:28453444-28454134 GCF_015228065.2 Penaeus monodon
GTATCATAAGCTTTTTTCTATATATAAATATACTCTCCTTCACATGCGGACCTTACCATTCCTTTCCATATCTAACTACATTAATTTCCCTACTCTTCCCCTTCCCTTTCTTCTATACATTTTATCAAAACTAATTTAGTCACCAATTCCACGGTCTTGAATGTACATTTACTTTTTCTTTCGTCTTATATTCTCCATATCACTATTGTAGTAACGGTTATCGTTATCTTAAAAGGTTTGCTATCTAACATGGACTGGAAATAGCAACGGGACGAACCATGCATCATGGAGGTTCAAAGGATCGAGAGAAAACCAGTAATGTCGTAATGTAGGTCTAATGTCGATGATACAACTCCAAGTGCCTCGTAAAAAAAAGCCTTGACAGCCTTGATACGTTGGCATATACAGTGGCTTCTCGGATTATTAAAGCATAACGGTTGGGCAAGGTATGAGTGGGCCTCGCAAACAGGAATCCGCTGTGAGGCTTGAACAAATGGCTGACGTAGGAAAGTACTGTGGCGTGTGGGGTGGGGACTTGTGAGAGCAATAGCAGGAATAGCAATAATTTCTAATATTGAGGATTCCAGTCGATCTGAATGGGTAAATATTATTGCGATATAGATTTATAACTAATTCGCGGATGGAATTGTCTAACTGATATAATTCATAATGAAAATGGTACTAATGATG
>NC_051410.1:28454661-28454878 GCF_015228065.2 Penaeus monodon
TCAGGTCTCAGTTGCCACGAGTCCAATACTCTGAAACCATAACAAGGAAGCGAAACAGACGTGACCTGACCTAGATATTGGCTCGTGACCTTCTGTGTTTGCAGGCATCAATAATACCATCCTTTCTTTTATTAATAAATGTTTAGATGTTATGACTCATGGCTTTCTGTAAACCTTTACCATATCCTTTCTAATATCAGACTTTTTCGTAAGTACG
>NC_051410.1:28457867-28458077 GCF_015228065.2 Penaeus monodon
TCCTTCTTCCCTCCTCCTAAGAGCCCTCTATCTAGGACGCTGACGTCTCATCCTCGGCGTCAGAAAGGGGTGTAAATCCAGCCTTGGAAGAACGGATTAGGATCACGGGATATTCGGCTGCGAGCGGACGGGAGATGAGGGTCCTGACAGATAGCGCTGGATGCTGAGAGCAGCGTTCGAGGCAGCTTTGTTTGTATGGCAGACTCTTGC
>NC_051410.1:28458114-28458876 GCF_015228065.2 Penaeus monodon
GGGAAGATATACATATAAACTTCACCGAAGCGTCCCTTTTGAGGGGTCCCATTTGCATGAGATTAAAATGAAAAGAGGGAGAGGATTAATGTCATTCCAAGATGTTTTTTACCGAGGCAGAGTGAGAAACATGAGACACATGGAACACAATATGAGCCCATTAAGACTGCATAATATATGAGGGAAGATTAATTGGGTGCTCGTAGACACTAAAGACTATACATGATATTCATAAGCCCACATATCACATGTCAGACAACTTCATTTCTTCAAATATTTTCACAAAGACTGTAAGTAAAAAAAATCTCTGTATCTTATCCTCTTTGATGGTGGGGAGGGCGCAGGGTCCTCCATTGTTAGTTGTTGGTGAGTCTTCTGTGTTCACGGATGGTGTTTACAATAGGATAGTGATCATAGTAACTATTTCGTAAACGAATGATGGTAATAAAATGGCTTGGGTGTGATATGAGTAATTTGGTATTGAACTTATTTTACCCTTCTTCGTACTTTTGCTATGGGATAAGGAGAGAATTATATAAGTAATTTCTCCTTTTTTGTGACATTTATCCTGAATAATGCATTTGGTGATCTGATTTCATTCTGCATGAACTAGTAATCTTATTAGGAGAGAGTGTGAGTTTGGCAGAATTATCGGTCAGCTGGGACGGGTGTCATATCTGCGAATAATGATCGTTTCTCAGAGACAAACTCGTTCGACGAACCGGAATGGGAGGGGAAGTGAGGGATAGTAAGAGAGAAAAG
>NC_051410.1:28459025-28459174 GCF_015228065.2 Penaeus monodon
CATTCACGTAACTAAACATCTTGTGCGTGAAATTATATTGTATTCACCGAAGTCGGTCGTAAAATCCTGCCTTTCAACACTCTGAAAAAGTGCTGCCACTTTTAGATTTCGGTCGAACGGGTTGCATGTGTTCCTCCTCTTGAGTACAA
>NC_051410.1:28459510-28459764 GCF_015228065.2 Penaeus monodon
GAGGGGGGGGGGGGTAATGACACTTCATTAGGAATTGCAGTGGAAGACCAAACTGACGCAAATTAATGCTATTCTGCACAGGCTGTCACAGTTCCTCATTTCGACTATTACGACTGATAGTGAGAAGTAATAGGAAAGTAAAATATTGGTAGGATTATATAACAGGAGGGTATCATGAAATAGATGATGTGATACTATCCTGCTTTCTCTTACTTTCTCTCTTCCTTTCAGGTTCCCTTCCGTGTTAGCTTTTA
>NC_051410.1:28460089-28460396 GCF_015228065.2 Penaeus monodon
CACTTAAGCGAAGCCCAACAGCATAAAATAGTTTTGAAAATCGGGTGATGCAAGAATGGAAGGAAACCACGTAACATTGGTGAATGGTAACTTCTACATTTAATAGCATATGCGGAGGACGGTTGACTGTGAAGCATTAATTGGCAATATCGAGTCCCCTACCTTTAACATGGTTGTTAACAAGAACGGTAATTGTCGTGTTTATTTGAAGCCGGACTCCCAGCTCTATTGGTTAGGCGGCTAAAATTGAAATTGATTCATCTGAGGGTTAGTGAGTTGGCCTTCATCCTCGGTAAACATCTCACTA
>NC_051410.1:28469551-28469625 GCF_015228065.2 Penaeus monodon
AGTCCCCTTTGTCATGGGCAGCATATACCTGAAATTGTCTTGGAAGCATGGCGACGCAAAGGGCGGAAGGCGAC
>NC_051410.1:28469646-28470254 GCF_015228065.2 Penaeus monodon
TGAACGAGAAGTTGTCTTGGACGAAGTATTTCACGCGTATGAGGTCTAGAACAAAGGAGTGAAGTTTTAGACAAAAGAAAGCAGGTACGTGAAGTCGTCTTGACCGAAGGAAGACAGGTGCGTGAAGTTTTGGAAAAGGAAGGCAGGTGCGTGAAGTCGTCTTGAAGGAAGGATAGCAGTAGCGTGAAGTTTTTGACAAAGGAAGGCAGGTGCGTGAAGTAATTTTGGGCGAAGGACGGTAGGAGCGTCAAGGTGACCCAGACGAAGAGAGGCAGATATACGGCAGACGGGAAATGAACAAGGCGGGGACGGCAGGTGCAATACACGGTCCGGATGGCCCTGGGCTGACAAAATCAATACCGGCTTGAAGTGTACGACTATAATGTATTAACGTGACCTACGCATACCGGTGTTAAGGCTACTATGCGTATACTATCTTCAAGATTATCCATGTGAAAAATAAGTGTGAGGGATTCTTTAGAATCAACTTTGGCCTAGGCAACGAAGACACTTGCATCTAATGCAAGCCTTGTCTGTGTTTAGATTATATAGTGCCCATCGCACAATTATGATGAACTCTTGTCATACCCTTCACATACACACACGTT
>NC_051410.1:28470343-28470604 GCF_015228065.2 Penaeus monodon
TATTTCTTCCGACTGAGTAAATTTGGAGAGACATAATTTTCTATAAGGTTACATACATTTGATTCTGATAGGTGTAGAAGAGCTAGCCTCCCTCTGTACTGACCTAAATATCAAACTGCAGAATTGCTGACATATCGATTTTTATGCACGATGAATTTGTGTACCTGTCAGGGATACGTGACCTCGCTGACAATACTGCAGAATGTTCAGGGTATAGCAATAGAAGTAAAAATATGATTAACTGTTGATGTATTACCTCCT
>NC_051410.1:28470661-28470977 GCF_015228065.2 Penaeus monodon
ATTGAAAACGGCATATGATATTCCTAGCTGTGAATACAATGAGGAAACTTTGAGCAAAATGTACCTGATAAGTATTTGTAGACTGTTGCTACTCTCACTCCCCGAGAGGCTCACCTGAAATTAAAAGAAAATACAAGAATCAATTAACTCGCTTTGTTAGGTCCGAATTTGCATATGAATAAAGCAATAAAAAGATTGTCTGTTAGCATCTCCATAATGTGGTCTGTGTCTGTACCAGGAAAATTGAAATGGAGAATTCTATTGAATGTTCTCCTTTTCCCTCTCTGGAAAAAAGTCAGAAATAATGTAATAACAT
>NC_051410.1:28473810-28474098 GCF_015228065.2 Penaeus monodon
AAAATAACGAGATGTGCGACACAAGTGAAAATAATTATGATGATAATACCGCTGTGAATAACTCTGGAATGATATTGCGTATTAGGAATGCAATAAACAATATGAAGGAAAAGCTCATCTCGTTAGCTAGACATTCTGTGCAATCATCGGCATCCCTTATTACGGTCGGATGATTGTTCCCCGTCTCAGCATCCCAATAAAGAGGCTTCAGCGTCACAACTTCAGGTCTCGATTACTTTATACTGACTCTTTTCGTTGCTCGGCCTTTAGAAAAGTTTTCGTGTGTGA
>NC_051410.1:28474291-28474591 GCF_015228065.2 Penaeus monodon
TATTTTTCTCCTCTTTCTCACCCTCATCGTTTCTCCCTCTCTCTTATCACTGCTATTAAACAGTTTATACTCTGAAAAGGTTAGCATGAAAATGAACATTAGGCCAGCTCTCCCTTTTCTGAAAGTCATATACTCGCAACGTCTTAGATCCTTTCCTTGAAGATGTTATTTGTCCTTTCTCGCTGGACGAAAACATTTCAAATGGAAAATGCATGAGATCCAATATGGAAGATTCTCGCTTTTGAAGAGAGCTGTGGATAAGTGCTTGTGTCTTTCTTTGTGTCTGGGTGCCTGTCGGAA
>NC_051410.1:28476456-28477231 GCF_015228065.2 Penaeus monodon
CTGCAGTTCCTGTCTAATCATTTTTTGTGAGTCCGGATGTTATATTCAGGGAGGAATAAGTAATGCTTGGTATGTGGACAATGGCGGCCACCCCCCTCCCTTCCCCCCGCCCCATCTTTAAAAATCGCAATTTTGTCGGGCAAATTAGAAACACGTTTCTCTTCCATATCCAGGACCCGCGTGATTCATGAGTAATAATTGCCAAGATTTTTACTTTGTGAGAAGGCTTTTTCGAAACTAAAGTAATATATTGACAGGTTTAATCTATTTTGTATTATAATATGATTACTTATATAAAGACGTTTGATGACAATATGTAAAGTTATGAAAATACAATAACCCTGTGGGATCTTTCATGCGACGAGGCAAGGCAAGAACATAAGGTATTTTTAATGAAATCCCACCAATCACCTGTAGGCAAACATTATATGGAAAAGATAAACTGAAACCACAAAACTTGCTTAATATAAAGAATGAAATACATCGTTGGACAACTCATAAAAATGTGCGTAAAATGTCGACAAGCATCAAAGCCTAAATGCCGGCTACACCCCTGGTTATTATTGTTTCCAAGCGTTCAAAATAAAACTTCAAATCCTGGGAACGAAAAATAAAAACGCGAGAGACACACATGGGAGTGCCCGACGCTAACGGCTGATCCCCTGCTTCTTCTACTTTAAGTTAGATGTAGTGACATAAGCAGAATCTCTTGTATAACATGGTACAGACAGAAGGGCGGGGTAGAAGTCGCAACGGAAAATGATCGGAAGTTCAC
>NC_051410.1:28477576-28477738 GCF_015228065.2 Penaeus monodon
CACACTTCAGGTCCACGTTTCTAGAGAAAGCGCTAAAGTTGAGACGAAGGATCAAAATGATAGGAGGCAAAAAGGCAGCTCCAGAAATTAATCCCCATGTATTCTCATCCCTTAAACCGCTCGATTCTGCGGAGGGAGAAGTTTTGTTTCGTTTCCGTTCCG
>NC_051410.1:28478040-28479400 GCF_015228065.2 Penaeus monodon
TGTTAGGCGAGGAATATCAAGAAGGATCACAGCGGAACTGGAATATAAGTGCGCGACGACGTTAACATCACCTATAGCAATTGTGAAAGGAATAAGTTAAAATTGAAGACGGAGATACGTTCCCTACTGTTTGTGATAAGACGTTCTTTTGACACATTCGGGTTTTCTTAAAGGATGAACCGTAATTTGAAATAAGAGTAAAAAAGCCCGTACAGGTTACAAAAATAAACGGTTTCAAACCCTGAGGTAAAAAGGCCTTTATTTCCACGATAAAATGTGCAAAATATAACAGTAACTGAAATAATCGGTTAGATCAGAACAAAGAGCTTAATTAGCTAAATCGATAGCTGTTTTACATCTCGCAATATGATTATCACGGCTTTGACAAATTAAAATCCTTATAAATGATGACGTTTGTGGAACATCCTCCATCAGCTAATTAAAAGAAAATGTGAGCGAGGAAAGCGCCTAGAAAAAAAAAAATATCGGGCTCAAAAAAGGGAAAAAATAATGAGAATATAAATGTAAATCTATAGTCAGCGATACTAACAAAATATTAGTTGACTTTTTAGAAAAAAAATATCCTTATTAGCATGAATATTAAGATTATATAGAAAGGGCAAATCAGACGCAGAAAATGTTTGTTTAAAGGAAATAACACAAGCTTACCTGTAATTCTCACATTCCAGCGTAAATCTATTTTGATTCATTAAAAGGAAAATACAGTTTCATACCAAAATTACTGTAGGCTATATTCTAAAAAGGCGAATTCTTTGTTTTCCACGTTAAATCTGTTATAGTTCATTAGAGAGAAAATACCAGATAGTACATTCATAAGCTTCATTTGACCATATTTGTTATCTGTTTCCTGAAAGAAATTATTGTATTATAGATAATATACTGTTGTTAAATAATGAATAGTAGATATACTCAAAGCACTTAAGATTACCCTTGCATTGTGTTTTCAAAACCATTTGGAGAATAATAATAAGATTTTTCTATTCATACATTCACCGGTGTGACTAAAATTCAGAGCGTGAAAGGGTAACGTTGGTCGTGATTCCATATATTGCCAATGCATAATCAGAAGAATGAAGTCCTGAGTTAACGATATCTGCAGCGGCATCTTTATTTCATCTTTATGGTCAGATCGAGGCGCAGCACGGCGCTTTATCCGGCGAAGGTGTTGCTGGGGCGAAACAGGGGCTTCGACGACAAGACAGACACGGTTAGGAAACGAATCCTTCCTTTCCTTGAGGGCGTCGCCTTTGAAGCCAGGGCGGGGAGGCGTCTCCGAGGAAAGAGCACGAGGCACGAGTTTCAAAGCAAGAGCAGAGTAAGTGAGACGATACCACTGGTT
>NC_051410.1:28479725-28479883 GCF_015228065.2 Penaeus monodon
GTGGCCAGATTAAATCCGATAAGCTGACAGAGGCGAGATTTCCAGGGCACCAAGAAACTCCCTCCTGATCTGACAGCTCTGGCGCCTTCTCAGCCCACGCGCCTCAGGGGCCTCAGGTAAGCCACGCGGACACATAATCAGAAGCTTTTCGGAAAGCA
>NC_051410.1:28480735-28482489 GCF_015228065.2 Penaeus monodon
TAGCAACTGTATTAAAATAAAAAAACCAATATTTATATGTAAAGTCAACAGTTACTCAGAAATGGATAAAAGTTAATAATGTATCCTGAGGTATACAGGAAATATAAATTATGCAAACACAATAAGGAAACCTTAAAATGGACCGGAAAACAATGGGAAGAGACAGTAATTGAGGTACGAAAACTATGGTCAAAATAAACATACACACAGTTATAACCACAGACCAACAAATTAGTATTTTATAAAAGTTTTAATCTAGTGTAGGAACTAGTGTTAATTCTGCTTATGTTCCACAGTATACGTTCGGTGTAATGGAACAGTGGAATATGCCATGACATCGGGTACCTACTTAACTTGCTTATCCTATCTCGAATATTTACTGATGGCAACCTGGGTTATAAAAGCAGCAGGCTGACTCCCAAGCCATTTGGAGGACCCAGATGCTGACGGAGCGAGGGCTTCTCATCCTGCGCCTGGTGGGATGCCGACCCTATTTTTTTTCTATTATTTTCGAAAATGTCAACCTCATTACGTGCAGGAGAAAAAAGCATCATGCCTTTAAAATCTATAAGAGGATGGTGCTCAATAAATATGTGTCAGGTATTCTATTGTCCTATGTAATTACCTTGATCTGTTTGATGTTAATGCATGTATAAGTAATCTCTCTCAGGGTAAATGCTTTACATTTATATGTTTTCCCCTCTTCGTCGACTGACAACTATTACCATTATGTTAAATGACTATCAATATGGTTGGCTCGCCTGCCTCGCAAGACCGATTAGCCCAGTTAATTGGTCGCTGACTTGACTGCCAATTCATTGTACAGAGCTATTTCACCCTAACCTAATTTTACTTCTCATATTACAACGAGTTAGCTCCAGAGAGTACAGGTTAAAGAATTTGTAAAGGGAATGAATAGTCGTATTCCATAGAGCAAGGGCTATAATATATAAACCTGAAATGTGATCTTCAATACTGTGGTGCCTCCTTGACGATGTTTTATTAGAATTTTGATAGAAAGATCGAACTACAGATGAACTTTCCAAACGCACCTTGAAACGCCCAATGCTGTTGCAGAGGATGCAGAGAATAACTGACAAAGGGCAACAGTTTCTGCTGTCACACGGGCGAATCATTTCACAATATACTACGATGAATTGTCCGTGTTGCTGAAATCGTTCACGCAGCGACGTAGTTGCAATGCATGGTAAGAAAGACCTGGCCAGATTTGAAAAAAGTCAAAAGTTGCTGTTTCAACATGCAATGCAGTTAAGGATGAATGATGATTGTGTCGGTCCATAAGATCGAAAAGGTCTGATTGGTGACCGACAATTTCAGTCTGACAGCAAGAAAAATTACCACCTGCACTACAGATCAATCCAAAATAGCACAGCCATGGAGGTGCATAATTCAGTATCTGGAGGATCAATTAATATCACAATGGAAAATACACAAACAACAGCTGCGATATTTCGCTGTCAGACAAATAGAATTAACACGAAAACAGTTCGCAATCTAAAGATGACACTCCAGCAGGGAAGCTTAAACCATAAGCTGAACCGTGCGACACATTACACATACGATAACCACGTACAGTAGTATCCATTTACTTATCCTGGATATCATACAAAATATGGATAGTTACTTTACGCATTGTCTAGTTCCACCTTGAAAAAGAAAATCTTATTTTTACATAACAGATTTTTTTCCCCTGCAAAAAAGCAGATATTTAATAAAAGAAGCCTTTGCGAATA
>NC_051410.1:28482887-28483111 GCF_015228065.2 Penaeus monodon
GATTTTCATTGGGTAACCTGGAGCGTTTAACTGTCGACATGCTGTAGACTCATTCGTTCGCCAGTTAGGCTGTAATCGGTAGCAAATTGATTTATAATATAAACTGATTTTTAATATCCCTCAAGGCTTCCCATTTCCGTCCATAGTTCAACTAATGAGATTTTCATTCACTTGAAAAACACGGGAAAGCAAAGACTAGCGCAGAGTTAACTTATCTATCTGTC
>NC_051410.1:28483698-28484386 GCF_015228065.2 Penaeus monodon
TGCGGTGAAACATACTTACTGGCAATAGTTCTTCATAAATGGACTTCATCTGAACAGAAGCCAAGAGACTAAGAAAAAAAATTAAGACCTCTCCCTCACTCTCTGTCTCGTCCAACCAAACCTTTGGCTTCTGAAATTTATTTTTTTTCAGCTTTGTGCACAGAAATGAAGGGCAAAAACTGTGGGCGCTTGTGGCAACTCGGTTTAAACAGTGCATCTGTATGAATCTATATATACGTGTCTGCTTGTAAGTAAGTCTACAAAAGTATTTCACTTTGGTGGGATGGAAAAGGGAAAACGTTTGAATTTGATATAAAGATATGAAATCCTTTTAAACCTCGAAAGTCAGGATTTTACAACGCAAATCCCTGACAGAGCCCTGCAACTGGTGAGAGGCTTGATGCGTCATGATTTTGTTGGTTCCTGTTGTTATCTTCACACCACGTTGTGTACTGTTCTTTGACGAACGGGTATTTCGGAAGGCTTTGAAATAGAATATTTAGCAGACAAGAAATAAAGCTGAGAAAGTATTGCTGTTCAGAAAAGGTCACTGTTGCAAGCCTTGCATTCTGCTCCCCTTTGTTATATACAGCGCACGTGATTTTATTGGTACACATAACGAGCCCAAAAAACACAGTCCTTTGATACTCACTGTGTCGATTTTTTTCACTGCAAGTGCATTACTATA
>NC_051410.1:28486572-28486943 GCF_015228065.2 Penaeus monodon
AGTGCACAATTTGATATCGGGGAAAACGATAACGAAATAAGGTTCCAATGGAATAGTAGGGTGACAGCCTAACGGAGAGTGATTCTATCCGTAATAGTATAATCTAGAGTCAAGAAATATTTAGTGTACCTGGAAAATGAGAAAAGGAAGAAGAATTCTGTACCAAAAATATATTTTTATGGGCATTTTTTTTTTTTTTAATACTATCATATCTATTTCGAAAAAAGTGACAAGATCTATTTTCTATATATATCTTTTTAGAGTCTGTACTTCTGAATGCCAGAGACTATTACGATAATGGCTATAATGATGAACACGAGATTTGACGGATCCGATAAGGAACTTAAATGTATGTGCGTGTGTCTGACTGC
>NC_051410.1:28487230-28487601 GCF_015228065.2 Penaeus monodon
CTAGAAGAGATTCGGCCGTTAGTGTTTTTCCGCCCCGGTCCTCGTGCCTCACGTGTTCTGCCTCAGATACTGCGTTTCCCATGTTTCAAACGGTCACGTGTACGTATTCACACGTGCTCGGTTTCGGTGTGTATCCGCTTCTCCCTTTTGTAACGGCGGAAGTAATTTAGCTGATCCGTGAAAATGTGTCATCCGAGTATTTCAATGAGCGCTATTATCTCGGAGCTCCGTAATTGTCCTGCGCATATGCAGTCGTCGGCGCGCCCAAGATGCTCCTTTTCTCTGCCTCGCTGAGGTCGCAGCCTCTGGTTGAAGCCTTTACTTCAAGTTCATGTTTGCTATCTGGTTCCTTTATTTTTCGGATTGGTTGC
>NC_051410.1:28487835-28488745 GCF_015228065.2 Penaeus monodon
TGAATCTCGTGGCCTCAGAGCTTCTCATCAGCCATGGGGTCCAGCGTTCTACATCAGCGAACGCCGGCGCCCTAATCCCCCTTCCCCTCCTTCCCGTGACCTCAGCACTCCTGCGTATAGTAAATCCGGTTTTATGGTTGAGTCGAGGCGAGGACGGAATGCTGGGGAGATTAAGACCTCTCCCCTCCCCCTCCTACTCACCTATGCCCTTCGATCCCTCCCGTCTCTCTCCCCTCGCCCTCCCACTCACCTATGCCCTTCGAGTCCCTTCCGTTTCCCTCCCTTCCCCCTCTTACACACCTATGCCCTTCGCCCCCCCCCCCCCGCCTTCCACCGCGACTCTCCCTCTGCTTCACCATTTCTCGTTCTTCCCTTCACTTACATCCCCGTCTATGTGCTCTTTCTTTCTCCTCCCCTTAGTCTGTCTATTCATTCACGCCCTGAAGCAGAGGAAAATATTTTGGGGGAACTGTGACTTCACAATTAATTGATGCTGTGCCGCCTGGACATCAAACGCTATATTGTGTACAAGTAAATGCTGACAAGGTGTACACATACTGCCGAAAATCGTCAATTTAGCATGGCTTTGGATACACTTGTGCTTTAGCGTTCCTTTCACATCTAAGTTTCATATACTCATCTTTATAACAAAAACAAAGGAAAAAATAAATAATTAAAATCCCGGCTTCTCTTTCCTGGCTCCCTTGATGATCGGAACAATGCTGAGTGACGGCTTGTGTCAATACAGCTGCCGGCATCTGTGCAATGCCAGGCCTCTGTTGCAGAAATTTCCCTGGAATCTTTGCACTAGTTTCTTGTTCGCGATTCCTTGTTCATTGCAGACAGATAACGGGAGGAGCGGCCTTCCCTGTAATCCAATTTGACTGAAGAGATCGTGTTAAATGACCGT
>NC_051410.1:28488825-28488996 GCF_015228065.2 Penaeus monodon
ATCCGATTCGCTTCCCTCTTTCATATCTCCGTCGTTTCTTCCATTTCTTGACTTTCGTGCTTTATTCGTGAAAGGAAAGAAGGGATTCAAAGCTGATTTCAGATTTTCGAATTTCGGAATTTCTGGTTCTTATATTTCTGTTAGGAAAAAAGCTTATGTGGTATTTTCGAA
>NC_051410.1:28490366-28490526 GCF_015228065.2 Penaeus monodon
TTATTCGTTTCTTGCTATGTTGCGTACTTAATACACATGATATCGGAGACATTCAGTTTAATGTCGAAAATTACTATTCTGATAAAATTATTTTTGTGACTACTTACACGCTAAATCACTCATAACGTTAGACGTTAGTAAAGTTCAGTCTGTATTCAAA
>NC_051410.1:28490734-28491080 GCF_015228065.2 Penaeus monodon
CGTATTCTGATTTTTTCTGCAAAGCCAAAAGTCAGGACAGGAAACCTCTATTACTATTTTAATTATTTATCCTTTTCCTTGAAGTCGGAAAGGCCTCTCGCTAATGGAAATAACTGCAGAGGCTTCAGCTACTGATAAATTACTCCATTAGTGATTAGTATTTGGATGGTTTTAATCAACTTTTCGGCATTATTATCATTCCCACTTTTTCATATACCTTCTTTTTCTCAGAGAAATAGGGGGAAAATTATAACCACCTCGGCTAAATAATTTTTCTGCTAATGATAAAAGGGTAAAGTAATATTTTGCTTACTGTATGACGTAAATATTTTTAATTCTGTATTGC
>NC_051410.1:28492697-28493691 GCF_015228065.2 Penaeus monodon
GCTTTGTGTATTATACGAATGAAAATAATAATGACTATATCAGAATAAAATTACAATTGAAATTTACCATGGGATTAGGTGCATCACATTCTAGTATTTTCAGTAATCGTGGGTTTAATATTAATGATGCATATACAGTGAGCGGTCCATTAAAATATTGTGTATTATCACCTAACGGTACAAATGCCAGAAAATACTCGCGTTCATCCGGCCCCTAGCTGGGTGTTTCATCTAACGTTGCGTGCATTTTGGTAGTTTTCGAAGCTTCTGTTCACGCGTTGGTAGATCATGTATGTGATTGTGTTAGTTTAGAATATCGGTTAAGTAAAGGCAATGTTCATTTTTATTCTTCTTTCCTTCTGTCCTGTGGTTAATGATATAATTTTGCATATTAAATACAATTTTTGAAATCGGTATCGTTTTTCAATACTCTTTCTGAAGAAGATATGCGATATTATTTTTCTTCCTTGTTTTCGCAAGACCAGCCAAGCACTATGTCCCAGTCCGATAAGTCGCTACTCAGAACTTCATGATTAACAAACTTTTCTCAGCAATATTCAGCGTTGGCGGATGGAGGGTGGAGGAGACTTGAAAAGTTATCATATGCAGCGTCGTAAATGAAGCACCGTTTCTCCTCTCAACGATGAGGCTGTGGTTAACGATGCAGTGCACACTCACGCAGCCGGGGTGGAAGAGGAGGTGTATTTAGGAAGATTATTTAGGGCTGATACGCTTTTAGTTCTTGCCAGGCTCAGTCCAGCAAGATGTTTACGCAACTTAGAAACGAAGGCGTTTTAAAAGAAAATTGCAACTTTGTTCTCATTGTTGATTTTGTTTTTGTGTAATCTGCGTCTATTCTAAGGACGAAAGTTATTCATACGATATAGCTTAAATATTTATCATTAATCATATTTCTCAAAACACTTTCAATTCACCTTCTTCAACAGCCTCAGCATCTTTACCAAAAAGAGATACTGAACAGATCAATTCTATA
>NC_051410.1:28493911-28494680 GCF_015228065.2 Penaeus monodon
CGGATACGAACTGTTCGTTCAGGGTTCACTTTCGAAGACCATTTTCTTAAACACATTTCATAAATAGAATTAGTTTACTTAAGTACAAAATTAAACGGCTGCTTTAAAAATGTTGGAATGAGGCGGGATTTCGGTACGAACGAAAGTTTCCAAGAGTTTTCCAAAGTCTGTATGTTCTTCTACTAATTATTTCAGCTTTAAAAAATTGATTGGTTTAACAAATTCACACTATTTTGCATCCATGTTGGTCTTTAAGCAGTGACTGTATATAGTCGTTGAGTTATAAACAACCTACAATTTTAACAACTAAATAATAGTATTAACAACACAATTGCAACACACCGTACTTAACCTAGCTTCCCAAATGAACCCCGGTTGCACGTAATTCCAAAACAAAGAATATGTACTTTTTAATAGGGACCAAATGAGTGTATCCCCATGTAGCACCTTTATACGTACCTTCGACACATGTAAACCCGATGTGTATCCGAGGGCAGAGGCAACGAACAAAACGAACGACCAAGCCATCTACTTCGAAATTCACGCGGGAACTCAGTTTCATTACCCTATTTTCAGACAATAAATCTCACCAGGAAATTAATCGCTCACAGAAGTTTGTGAACGTCTTGGTGGAGCCAGTTTGTTCTCGAAGGGAATAATTAAGCGGTTTCGAGAGTCTCTCAAGAAAGGCTTAGGGGAAGGCGCCCTGCCTGGAATTTATATTCCTAAGTCGCATCCAGAACTCCAGTATATCAGTCAGATAATCCAG
>NC_051410.1:28495162-28495596 GCF_015228065.2 Penaeus monodon
TGTGTCCTGGGTAGTTCAAAGATCATTCGAGCTCTAAACTCACAATGTCTTAATAATATCAATGTGAACTTATCAGGGAGAATATCCTATTTGATTATTCATTACCGATACGATATGAAATAAGTGAAGACATGCAATATTTGCCCTAGTTGCCGTACCCTGAAAGCACCAAAAGGAATGTCAAATGATTATTCCATCGGAACCGCAGGCGATGCGCTCTTTAAGATGTTAACGAGTACATTCACCGCCGGTTACAAGCCCCGTCTGGATGAACAGCATTCATCCCTTGAATAGTACTGATGCAGTACTCCTCTTGGTAAACTTCAACCGGAACAGAACTGATGAAAGGGGCAGAGGAATTTCGGATTCTAACCTTAATGAACACCAAATCTGCTTGAGGAGCAATGATCTAAAGTTTGTTGCACTCCTCTCTG
>NC_051410.1:28495880-28496313 GCF_015228065.2 Penaeus monodon
AAAGAGGAACAGGAAAAAAGATGGACAGAAAACGCTAACTGTAACATTTCATCGCGTTAGTTTGTCCTCTGATGCTGACACGAACCGGCGTCCATTTGATATCTCGTGAGCGATCGCAGGGAGTGAGTCCGCAGTCAATAAGTCAAGCGATAAGCCTCCCATCCTCATCGAACGGCGCCTTGAAGCTCGTCGGCGAGGGAAAGATTTGGCAGAGAGAGACCGAGAGCGCTGTTGAATTGGGAGGAAGACCGTCCGATTTCTCCCACGTATCATCTGGGATAAGGGAAGGGGCGTCGTTATCTCCCGACAGCCAGATGCTGTATGGTGCGCCGTGTATGCTCACAGAACTGCGACTTTCGGCCGGTGGAGAAGAAAAAGCGATTTTCTTTTCTACAGTTTGCACTACATGCGAATGGCTTGTAAATGTGTCCAA
>NC_051410.1:28497378-28497753 GCF_015228065.2 Penaeus monodon
CTGTCTCCTTATCCACATGTCAAGTTATCCAAAATATCCTCCCTATCTGATCACCTACTTATTAGCCACGGTCGACGCATCTGTTTAGCTTCACATCCAGTTACGGAATAAGTATAAGATTGCAGGCGCACAACATCCCGATCTTACAGGAAAATGATCATCCTCGTATTGATGCAAGCAATTACTTCCTCGGATGACCTAGTTGCCTCATTCAAGAAAGCATAAAGTCAATGCAGTTGTTTTTAATGAAATGAAAACTGAGTTCCTCAAAGACTGATTGCTACCTTTTGTTTAAATGAGCAGTTTATCCTCAGTCGGGTAAACATGGCCTATATATAGTGGACACGATAATAGTCCGTATAGGCAGTATAAGAG
>NC_051410.1:28498354-28498539 GCF_015228065.2 Penaeus monodon
TGTGTGTGTGTATGTATATTTACAGACTCATATTCCAATGAGATCTTCCAACTACGAGACGACGAGTCGTACCTCATCTGTGACAAATACAGAATCAGATTGGACAGGCGAAAAGGGATTTGCATTTAGGATGATCGATGAACCAATTCCTCGATGTTAAATTGCTAGATTCAAAAGCGAGCGAA
>NC_051410.1:28498661-28498734 GCF_015228065.2 Penaeus monodon
TGATAATTTATAATTTATAAAATAAAAAAGAGAGCATATAGGGTGCGGGTGGGGAGAGATTAACGGATAAATT
>NC_051410.1:28499445-28499515 GCF_015228065.2 Penaeus monodon
CCATCAGTCGATGACGACTTTGGTTTTATTGATTCTGTCCTGCCTGGGCGACAGAATAAGAGGATGGCCC
>NC_051410.1:28500395-28500913 GCF_015228065.2 Penaeus monodon
TGGTGGGAAAGATAGGTCGAAGGTCACATCCACACCTCTTGGATTTGATCGTTGGTTTATGCAAATGTGTGTAAGCGAATCTCCTCCCAATATATCTGGGATTTTGACGCGAAGATTCTCATTGAATAATATATACTTATAAAGAGTTTAATTATGTTAATACTTTAATTTATTTTGTCTAGAATTCTTAATTTATTTATTGAAGAAATACACTTTTGTTCTAACTTTTTTCACAATACAGAGTTTACATATCCTTCAATTTCTTACAGACTGATATTCTATTTACTCACAAAAGGATTACAGTTCCTCTTGAAGCGCCATTTATATTTTTCCATTAATCTGTGTCATCCTATAAATAGTCTAAATAATATTCAGAGTAAACTTAACTAAAACTTTAGCACGTTACATTAGAGGCGAAGTAAACATAATCGTTATTATTGTACACCTTCCGTAAAATCTAATTACAGAGAACCTCAAAACGTTCAATTTTTTTTTACTAAAAAAGGAGACAGGATTAT
>NC_051410.1:28502184-28502406 GCF_015228065.2 Penaeus monodon
CCGTAATGGATCTTCATTGCAAAGGCCGTCCCCGGAGATACAAGAGCAAGCATTCTTCTTTGCAATTGCGTAATGTTTTGATGTCTCGAGGGAGGCGGGCAGCAGCGCCCCCACGGAGGCCGAAGGCTGCCTCGTGTTGGCCTTTGCGCTGTTGGCGTGTATTCAGAGTGTACTTCAGCCCCTCTCTACTTTTCCATTACGTTTTTACCATTGTGTGTATGT
>NC_051410.1:28502716-28503607 GCF_015228065.2 Penaeus monodon
GTAGAATTTGACTGTTTTACACATAACCGAAGAGCGCTTTATATCTAGTTTTGTAATATATAATAACAAGCCGAAAACTGGAGTCATATTAGAAGAATTTAAAAGGAAAATTAGTATAAACTTGCTGACTTTACTGTATGGACACTAACATAAACAAAAATTTTTATTGATGTACTTTAAATGCGCCAAAGAGAATTTTACTTCGTTCCCGCTTTAGAAAACATAACTTCAAGGAAGAAGGTAATCCCAACTACCCTTGCATACGACATCCGTTTGCTGTCTCGGAAAATATACGTTTTACGTTTAATAATGAGATAAGCTAGCCGTTGTTGTGCTTCCTAATGAATTTATGTATTTTAGTTAGATTTACAGCTATTTGATAATGCTGCGATGTTTTCGGCCATTGCTTGATTGCAGTGTATATTGAGTACAGAGCAACTCCGTGGGTACTCGGCTCTTTTCTATGCTTTTCGTGGTCAATCTTTTTCAGACTGTTTTACGTGGACACTTTTTCTTCTTCTTTTCCCATTTTTATTCATTATTTCCTTTGTTACTTATATAATATGTATTCCACTACGAGATCATATTTTCCTTGGTCTATAATTTGATATTTGTGCAACGTTTCGCTCCAGTCTCCCTTTCTTTAATTCCTAAGCTGGAGATTAGAGAGAGCATAAACACACAGAGCATAAGCACAGCTAATTGCTTCCCTTTGACATTAGTTTCCCTGCACTAAAATGGCAAGAGAATTGCGTTAAAGGTAAACAGCAATCTAAGCGGTAATTACGGATCCTCTTTATCCAGTGTTGCCTCTTCAGCGTGATGATCATCTGCACGCTAGGGGGCAGGATGCCCTACTAAGAGGACGTGGGCGTCACCAAGTTGCTAACC
>NC_051410.1:28504315-28504399 GCF_015228065.2 Penaeus monodon
TCTAGGGTTGAGAGCTAGAAGAGAAAATGTCCAAAAACGGCAATTTTAAGATAAGCCTACGACCGAGCTGGAAATTTTAGCTTC
>NC_051410.1:28504540-28504893 GCF_015228065.2 Penaeus monodon
CTTAAGGTTGGCTGCTTTTCCTATTCTATATTTTCCTGAAAGTTTTGACAGCAACGGAAATAAATGTCTTATAATCTAAAAATAAATCAACAGAAACAAAAACGTTAAAATGTTTATTTTGAAAGCACTATAACAAAACCTATATATTTTCGTTATGAAAAATACTCGTTATTTTCGTTATGTAAAAAATGTCTATAGGATTATATTAATGCAACTCTGTTTAATTGGCAGAGAAAGCAACTTTATTTCCTGAATTATTAATGGATGAATTTCAATTAACGGAGCAAACCTTCAAAGGCGTTTTTCTCAACAATGAATTTTAGGACATTGACCTTTCTAGTTCTCGGCCCTAG
>NC_051410.1:28506775-28507040 GCF_015228065.2 Penaeus monodon
ATCCGAAAACATCGTAAGTTGAAAAGAGAATCTAAAATATTTCAGCCTGGATAAATCCAATAACTTTTTTATGTTTTCAACCTAGTACACCGAACAGACTTTTTCCGGTTCTCTTTCCACAAGGAGACGAAACTCCGAGCTTCTCGCAATAATTTCGCAGAATTTCTAAAAATAGGAACTTCTCCGGGAAGACCAAACGCCCACAAGACACCCAGCAGGACTTTAAAGTTCGCCGACACGTTTCAAAAGGAGAAAATAATTGGGA
>NC_051410.1:28508165-28508676 GCF_015228065.2 Penaeus monodon
AGCGAGAGAGAAAGCAAGGAAAAAACACAGCAAAGAAAAGTATCTAAATTTTAAGACATTAGAGGAGACAGGTCAGATAAAGAAAGAAATACACCGAGATCTGCTGCGTGGCAGTTTCGGGCCAGCGGAATGTTGCTTTTTATGATCGGGTTATGGGAGGCAAGGACGGAAGGCATTTCAAAATGATGCCGTCTTTACCCAGAGGAAGGCTGGCTGGTGAGACAGATTGGTGTTTACGTGTAATGCTGAAGTGCACAGGGTATACCTTAGTGCGCACATAATATTGCTGTAGGAACTCAGGTCCATAACAAGGGTACATGTGGTCCATTTTGGGCGCTGCATATCTGGAAGTCATATGCTCAGTATATTTTGGGGCACAATGTTTGTATCTTTCTGTCGAGAAGATTGTTCTTGGAGAAACTTCTCATGCTGAAATTTCTGACTTCGAGTGTACAGTCAATTATTAATTCAAATCATTTACTTATATTTGGAGAATAACTTACTGTTTCAT
>NC_051410.1:28509335-28509623 GCF_015228065.2 Penaeus monodon
GTTGAGAAATAAGGAAATCAACGAGCTCAAATTTAGCAAGTGAAGCGAATCCCAGAATTCGGAACCCGCGGACGATAATGGTAGGTCAACATTTGCGCTAACAATCTCTCAGTATCAATTTGAATCCCGATTTGCAGCAAAAACTTCCAATACACCTGACTCTGTTCCTAGATTCTCCTGTCTCTTCTTGGACCCTTTGTCACTGCGAGGGAATAACCTCGGCCGACGTGGTAAAAACAGGCTCTGTCTTGTCTAGCCACCAGATACAATATGCCTTGAGAAAACTTC
>NC_051410.1:28510592-28510937 GCF_015228065.2 Penaeus monodon
TTTTTCACATACAATTTCTCTGTTTCCTCGGGAGTGCACCTACCGCCGTGACTGGTCCTCCGAGGTCACATATGAATCTTTGACCTTCAGTGGCACGTGGTTGAATCTGCTTTTTGTGTGTTTGTTCAGTTGTTTGATATTAGGAAGTGACATTTAAATGCTTCTCTGCAAAATGTTATGAGGAAGTTTATTTGTTTGATCTTCTCTTTTCATTATTTAGAAAATAGAAACATATGCTATTTATTATTATTGTTTAGAATAATGGATTTGTGAAAAGTAGATGTGATAAGTCCACCTTGTATCCACTATTCGATACTACATAATAGTTGATAATGACCATTTTCT
>NC_051410.1:28510968-28511488 GCF_015228065.2 Penaeus monodon
TGTGTAATCTCTTTTGTGGACTAATGAATACATACTCATCCCACGAGAGAATCCAGCGAAGACAGTAGTTGATATAAGGAAGTACAGAATGACTCTCGGATAAGGATAAGGGCCGCCCAGACTCAACACCAGAAGTCGCTCAGGCTGCAAAAATCCCCATCAAGCTCAGCAGGTCGAGGGGAGAAAGTTCGGCGAGGAGAGGGATAAGAGAAAGCGAAAGAAGAGGGGAGCGAATGGGAGTCAGAAAAAAGGAGACGGATGGATGGTGGTCTGCCCTAAAACCGACGCTCTGAAGCCAATTTTCACCTTTTTTTCTTTCTTTCTTTGCCAGCGCAGTGAGGAGAGTGAGCCTCGCTACACAGAGACTGATGAACGCTTTTGTAAGTCTGAGGTAAGATGATGGTAGTGAGAGTTTTTCCACATTTGCCTAATATCTTTGTGAAGCGATATTAGTTATGAATGTCTAGATTAATGTAATAAAGTTTGATTTCCCCAAAGGCATGGATAATAGTCAGTATAG
>NC_051410.1:28511868-28512057 GCF_015228065.2 Penaeus monodon
TTAGCTGATATAAATCGGGTAACCTTTGTTCTGCTGCCCTTGCACGCGCAAGCCGGCCGGGTGCCGTTGGTGGCTTCTATTGTCGGGAATGGCACAAGGTATGGAATTTAATTATGAACTTGAATCCCTCTTATTCGTGGTGATTACATTCAATATTGAGCATTAGTTGCCAATGAGCATTGTGTGCGT
>NC_051410.1:28512335-28512823 GCF_015228065.2 Penaeus monodon
TAAGCACAACAATTCTGCATTACAGGTATTTTTCAAAAGACTACCTTGTCTTAATTTCATAAAATATAAAAGGTAAAAAGAATTTAAGGCCACTTTCCTCCTTAATCGCATGGACTCACAATACCTCTTGTTGGGTCCCAAATGAAAATGAGCGAGCGCTGCACATTTCATATTCTTGCCCTAAAAGGAGCCAGGGAGGGAAAATGCGACAATGAAAAAAGAAGAAAATAGAAAAAGGAAAAAAAGATGAAAACACTAAGGCGTAATAGCTACGGACAAGATTGTCGGAGGATCTCAGAGCTTTATAGCCAGGATTCTGGATTAATCAAGTCGTATACAAGTGGAAGACGGGGTATTGGATCGCCCGTGACGTATTTCCTTGACTTCCTTATTGAGGAAGGGACGCCATCTCCCTGGCCAATCGGCCTTCACATCAAAACATCAGGGATGTTTAGGGACAGACCTATTGCTGTTCCTTCGCAGTTCAC
>NC_051410.1:28513358-28513666 GCF_015228065.2 Penaeus monodon
AGTTATCTTTTTACATAATTACAGTCTATAAATAAATGCTTGAGTTAACGCAAACACACGGGTAATAACAGTTTTAGAAAAAAAGTTAGAATCTGGCGTCTGAAAAGACTACATCCTTATGCAAAATTTTGCGTCTTTACGACAAAGGACAAAAATCTTGTCTTGTAACTACCAGAGGAATTCAGGGCTGGCTCGAAAATCCGGCAGAAAATCAGAATAAGGAAACACCAAACAAAAGACGTTGGACGAGACGGACAGACGGTGATTGACGTTAAGAATCCCCGTTGGAAAACTTTACTCCAGGGAAA
>NC_051410.1:28513728-28514236 GCF_015228065.2 Penaeus monodon
CATACAAAACCAAAAGTGTTACGCATGCATAATCCGCATCTGCAACGTATATCGCATATATGACGTTCAATAACATGTTGTTCATGATCTTTGTAAACGCAGTTAAAGAATAGATATGCTAATGATGAAAAGGAATTATAGTTTTCTCCCACTCATTAAATTTTCATATCGTCCGCTTAAAATTTTCCCCGCAGAAAAACAGTGAAACAGCTTAAAATAATTACAAATTCGTCATGGCTGTGAATTCCCAACGGGCAGAGGGGGCGTCCCGTCTCCCCCCCCCTTAATATTCATCCTTCAATCCAGGCCTGACATGAGTTCTTTTCTCTTTTCTTTTTCATTTCGGCGACTCATTTACAAGAGCTGAATTGTTGGGTGAAATGAGGCGAAGTCACGAGGGAACACGTCATCTTTTTTGGATAGTTTTTCCTATCAGGATTTTTCCCTTTTCTTCTACAAAAAATATGATATTGAAATCTTATTAAGGTAAATACTATGTTTCATTTTT
>NC_051410.1:28515241-28515472 GCF_015228065.2 Penaeus monodon
TTGGGGGTTCACCTTACAAAATACTGCACCCCCCTTTTAATTCATCCGAATACAAAAAAAAGCACTGCATATGGGATCTATATTACCATAACCGTGTGAGGCAGTCCTCACTCCCTATCGAGTTGTTTTTGACTGAACCCCATACGACCTATGGTTACGCTTTTTTCCCTTTTGGTCAAACGCGCCTGAGAATGACCTGCTGGGATAGCCAAAAGCTTTCCGTCCATTTTC
>NC_051410.1:28516393-28516559 GCF_015228065.2 Penaeus monodon
GAGTTAGTAAAAGTGATAGGGAAAGTGAGGAAAAAATTTCAGCAGCAATCCCCCTTTTAAAGATGCCAAAGGCAGGTGCCTTGGTTTTTGTTATTGGCTGGAATTTACAAAAGGGGCAGGTTTGTTTTGTATTTGTTGAACCAAATTTTGTATATTATAAAATTTT
>NC_051410.1:28517669-28518120 GCF_015228065.2 Penaeus monodon
ATATTTTGTAGAAGAAAAGGGAAAAATCCTGATAGGAAAAACTATCCAAAAAAGATGACGTGTTCCCTCGTGACTTCGCCTCATTTCACCCAACAATTCAGCTCTTGTAAATGAGTCGCCGAAATGAAAAAGAAAAGAGAAAAGAACTCATGTCAGGCCTGGATTGAAGGATGAATATTAAGGGTGAGACGGGACGCTCTCCTCTGCCCGTTGGAATTTCACAGCACACTGACGATTATTTGTAATTCATTCTAAGCTGATTTCACTGATTTTTCTGCGGACAATTTGAAGCGTGACGATGATGAAATTTAATGAGTGAGAAAACTATAATTCCTTTTCATCATTAGCATATCTATTTTTTAACTGCGTTTACAAAGATCATGAACAACATGTTATTGAACGTCATATATGCGATATACGTTGCAGATGCGGATTATGCATGCGTAACACT
>NC_051410.1:28518148-28518511 GCF_015228065.2 Penaeus monodon
TTCGTCTACGTGTTGCGGGTGTACGTGCATGTGTCTGGGGTGTGAGTGGGGTTTTCCCTGGAGTAAAGTTTTCCAACGGGGATTCTTAACGTCAATCACCGTCTGTCCGTCTCGTCCAACGTCTTTTGTTTGGTGTTTCCTTATTCTGATTTTCTGCCGGATTTTCGAGCCAGCCCTGAATTCCTCTGGTAGTTACAAGACAAGATTTTTGTCCTTTGTCGTAAAAAACGCAAAATTTTGGCATAAGGATGTAGTCTTTTCAGACGCCCCGATTCTAACTTTTTTTTCTAAACTGTTATTACCCGTGTGTTTGCGTTAACTCAAGCATTTATTTATAGACTGTAATTATGTAAAAAGATAACT
>NC_051410.1:28519089-28519344 GCF_015228065.2 Penaeus monodon
GTGAACTGCGAAGGAACAGCAATAGGTCTGTCCCTAAACACCCTGATGTTTTGGATGTGAAGGCCGAAATTTGGGCCCGGGAGATGGCGGGCCCTTCCTAATAAGGAGTCAAGAAATACTCACGGGGGATCCATACCCGTCTCCACTTGTATACGACGTATTAATCCAAACTGGCTATAAAGCCTGAGTCCTCCGACTCTTGTCCGTAGCCCGGATTTTTTCCAATTTACCCCCCCGGCGGAAAAACCACTTAAA
>NC_051410.1:28519868-28519952 GCF_015228065.2 Penaeus monodon
GACTCCCATACACACATGCACGATTCACACAAACAAAGTCAATAATTCCAAAATTGTTATCGACTGTGGTGGCCATGTCACATA
>NC_051410.1:28520144-28520680 GCF_015228065.2 Penaeus monodon
TGGTGGGAAAGACAGGTCGAAGGCCCACATCCACACCTCTGGTTTTGATCGTTGGTTTATGCAAATGTGTGTAAGCGAATCTCCTCCCAATATATCTGGGATTTTGACGCGAAGTTTCTCATTGAATAATATATACCTTATAAAGAGTTTAATTATGTTAATACTTTAATTTTTTTGTCTAGAATTCTTAATTTATTTATTGAAAAAATACACTTTTGTTCTAATTTTTTTCACAATACAGAGTTTACATTCCTTCAATTTCTTACAGACGGGATATTCTATTTACTCACAAAAAGGATTACAGTCCTCTTGAAGCGCCATTTATATTTTTCCATTAATCTGTGTCATCCTATAACTAGTCAAAATAAAAATTCAGAGTAACTTAACTAAAACTTTAGCACGTTACATTAGAGGCGAAGTAAAAATCGTTATTATTGTACACCTTCCGTAAAATCAAATTACAGAGAACCTAAAAACGTTCTATTTTTTTTTACTAAAAAGGAGACAGGATTATAAAATACAGACTCCTTAATTGG
>NC_051410.1:28522018-28522214 GCF_015228065.2 Penaeus monodon
CGCTCATAGATGCAACAAATTAATAATAACCGTAATGGGTCTTCATTGCAAAGGCCGTCCCCGGAGATACAAGAGCAAGCATTCTTCTTTGCAATTGCGTAATGTTTTGATGTCTCGAGGGAGGCGGGCAGCAGCGCCCCCACGGAGGCCGAAGGCTGCCTCGTGTTGGCCTTTGCGCTGTTGGCGTGTATTCAGA
>NC_051410.1:28522706-28523567 GCF_015228065.2 Penaeus monodon
GAATTTGACTGTTTTACACATAACCGAAGAGCGCTTTATATCTAGTTTAGTAATATATAATAACAAGCCGAAACCTGGAGTCATATTAGAAGAATTTAAAAGGAAAATTAGTATAACTTGCTGACTTTACTGTATGACACTAACATAAACAAATTTTCATTGATGTACTTTAAATGCGCCAAAGAGAATTTTACTTCGTTCCCGCTTTAGAAAACATAACTTCAAGGAAGAAGGTAATCCCAACTACCCTTGCATACGACATCCGTTTGCTGTCTCGGAAAATATACGTTTTACGTTTAATAATGAGATAAGCTAGCCGTTGTTGTGCTTCCTAATGAATTTATGTATTTTAGTTAGATTTACAGCTATTTGATAATGCTGCGATGTTTTCGGCCATTGCTTGATTGCAGTGTATATTGAGTACAGAGCAACTCCGTGGGTATTCGGCTCTTTTCTATGCTTTTCGTGGTCAATCTTTTTCACTGTTTTACGTGGACACTTTTTTCCTTCTTTTCCCCCTTTTTATTCATTATTTCCTTTTTTACTTATATAATATGTATTCCACTACGAGATCATATTTTCCTTGGTCTATAATTTTGATATTTGTACAACGTTTCGCTCCAGTCTCCCTTTCTTTAATTCCTAAGCTGGAGATTAGAGAGAGCATAAGCACACAGAGCATAAGCACAGCTAATTGCTTCCCTTTGACATTAGTTTCCCTGCACTAAAATGGCAAGAGAATTGCGTTAAAGGTAAACAGCAATCTAAGCGGTAATTACGGATCCTCTTTATCCAGTGTTGCCTCTTCAGCGTGATGGTCATCTGCACGCTAGGGGGCAGGATGCCCTACTAAGAGGACGA
>NC_051410.1:28524206-28524290 GCF_015228065.2 Penaeus monodon
TCTAGGGTTGAGAGCTAGAAGAGAAAATGTCCAAAAACGGCAATTTTGAGATAAGCCTACGACCGAGCTGGAAATTTTTGCTTC
>NC_051410.1:28524431-28524784 GCF_015228065.2 Penaeus monodon
CTTAAGGTTGGCTGCTTTTCCTATTCTATATTTTCCTGAAAGTTTTGACAGCAGCGGAAATAAATGTCTTATAATTTAAAAATTAATCAACAGAAACAAAAACGTTAAAATGTTTATTTTGAAAGCACTATAATAAAACATATATATTTTCGTTATGAAAAATACTCGTTATTTTCGTTGTGTAAAAAATGTCTATAGGATTATATTAATGCAACGCTGTTTAATTGGCAGAGAAAGCAACTTTATTTCCTGAATTATTATTGGATGAATTTCAATTAACGGAGCAAACCTTCAAAGGCGTTTTTCTCAACAATGAATTTTAGGACATTGACCTTTCTAGTTCTCGGCCCTAG
>NC_051410.1:28527965-28528237 GCF_015228065.2 Penaeus monodon
ATCCAAAAACATCGTAAGTTGAAAAGAGAATCTAAAATATTTCAGCCTGGATAAATCCAATAACTTTTTTATGTTTTCAACCTAGTACACCGAACAGACTTTTTCCGGTTCTCTTTCCACAAGGAGACGAAACTCCGAGCTTCTCGCAATAATTTCGCAGAATTTCTAAAAATAGGAACTTCTCCGGGAAGACCAAACGCCCACAAGACACCCAGCAGGACTTTAAAGTTCGCCGACACGTTTCAAAAGGAGAAAATAATTGGGAACACATA
>NC_051410.1:28529838-28530376 GCF_015228065.2 Penaeus monodon
AAAGCAAGGAAAAAACACAGCAAAGAAAAGTATCTAAATTTTAAGACATTAGAGGAGACAGGTCAGATAAAGAAAGAAATACACCGAGATCTGCCGCGTGGCAGTTTCGGGCCAGCGGAATGTTGCTTTTTATGATCGGGTTATGGGAGGCAAGGACGGAAGGCATTTCAAAATGATGCCGTCTTTACCCAGAGGAAGGCTGGCAGGTGAGACAGATTGGTGTTTACGTGTAATGCTGAAGTGCACAGGGTATACCTTAGTGCGCACATGATATTGCTGTAGGAAACTCAGGTCCATAACAAGGGTACATGTGGTCCATTTTGGGCGCTGCATATCTGGAAGTCATATGCTCAGTATATTTTGGGGCACAATGTTTGTATCTTTCTGTCGAGAAGCTTGTTCTTGCGAGAAACTTTCATGCTTAAATTTCTGACTTCGAGTGTACAGTCACTTATTAATTCAAATCATTTACTTATATATGGAGTATAACTTACTGTTTCATAACTTCCAAAAGAGGTTATGAAATTGCTTTTGCATG
>NC_051410.1:28530682-28530806 GCF_015228065.2 Penaeus monodon
AAAAAATTTCCGGGAATGGCCCTTTGCACCCCTTAAAATTTTTTCCTGGAGACCCCGGGCCCCCCACGATCCCCCCCGGGGGCAGAAAGGGGGGCCCCAAAAAGGGGTGTGGGGGGGGGGTTTT
>NC_051410.1:28530843-28531111 GCF_015228065.2 Penaeus monodon
TTTTCATTTATTATATTTTATATTAAAAAAATTATTCTAAAAGTTTTTTAAATTCCCAGTTTTTCATAAATTATATCACTGTTACCGAAAATAGGGAACCAGGGGGCCCCGTTTTTTTTTTCTCTTGTTCAACAAAACCCCCCTTTTTAACCCCAAAAAAAAGGGTTTTTAAAAAACAGAAAATTTAAGTGCCCTTATGAACTTTGAAACAGGCAGGGGGGCCGGGGGAAGGAGGGCCCAAGGGGTCCCAAAAGGGGGGGATCTCCCC
>NC_051410.1:28531217-28531333 GCF_015228065.2 Penaeus monodon
TCCTTTTGTAATTTGGAAATTTCCCCGGAAGTTCCCAACAAAAGGAAAAGAAGGGTTAATAGTTGGCATACTTTAAAAATTTTTTTAAAAAAATATGGGGAGTTTTTTTCTGGGGG
>NC_051410.1:28531443-28531561 GCF_015228065.2 Penaeus monodon
GGGTGTGTGTGGGGTTTTGGTGGTTGGGTGGGGGGTTTTTTTTGGGGGGGTTTGGGGGAAGGAAAACCCATAAAAAAAGGCCCGGGGGGGGGGGGGGTTTTTTTTTGGGTGGGGGGGG
>NC_051410.1:28533657-28533727 GCF_015228065.2 Penaeus monodon
CCATCTATTACCTTTCTTGCCCCAGTATTTGTGTGAGGAAAAATTTTGCCAGGAGGATAGTGTCACTTGT
>NC_051410.1:28534438-28534541 GCF_015228065.2 Penaeus monodon
TTTTCTGGTTATTTTTTACTTTAATGTGTGTGTGTGGGGAAAGGGGGGAAGTGGGTTTTAAAATAGTATACATATGATATATCCCTTATTATAATATAATAAT
>NC_051410.1:28534895-28535202 GCF_015228065.2 Penaeus monodon
GCATACATAGTCATACGACATACAAATATATAAAGATCGTAGAATTAGATAGATACATATATATATAAAATAGATAGTGGGTCTGTTGAGGAAATGTTACATGTGATGCAAATCATTCAAAACATAAACCAAAAGAATCTGGATTGTTTATTTGTATGTACAGTCGAGTACAAATGAAGGAACAACCGCAGAGATTATAGCAAGTGTTCTTCGCACCTGGTAACATTGTTAGATGAGGCTGACAAAAACTGTGCTGTATCTGGAAGTCATCACATGGATGTTACATCTAATAAAACTTTCTTTCATT
>NC_051410.1:28535582-28535686 GCF_015228065.2 Penaeus monodon
ATGCCTATATGTATGTATGCCTGTACGTATTAGCAATATTTGCTGACCGCTCCTGACCTAATTCTATTGTATGCTAGGTGGATAACATTCTTCATCATCAGAAA
>NC_051410.1:28535730-28535963 GCF_015228065.2 Penaeus monodon
AAAAGTTAAATTCTGTTTGAGCGTTCCTCATATATCCAATATCAACCGCAGCAATTTGGTAATGCTTTTGACTAACAATGTCTGGATTGATAATTGTTCACGTTTTCCTTCAATTCAGTCTGGAATATACAGTTTATTCCCTTTGCTGTTATCAAAATTTCACTGTTTTCTTTAGTACACAGAATGCCAAACGTTTTCCATGTTTACAACACTATCCCTAAGAGTTTTGGGTG
>NC_051410.1:28535997-28536423 GCF_015228065.2 Penaeus monodon
TTGTTTCAGCGGCACGGAAAACCTGGTACTTTTGCGCAATCAGTTCACTTTTACAGATAAACTAATTCATAATTCATAATTGCTGCTTTCCATTAATGAAAAATTCCTTCCTCAGTTGATAATTTCTTTACCATTTATGCTTCCATGATTCACAAAGCTAATAACTCGCCAATTACGGGCGATACTAAATGTTTAAAGCTCGTTCTCTTGGCCTGGAATTGGCTCCGACGGTTTAATGGCCTGAGCGCAATTAAAGCCAATTAGCAATCCCATCTGAACATCTGGGACGTTGGCCAACAGTCTCGCGCCAACGAGCTATCGGGACATTTCTGACTGTGACAGCTCTTAGTGTAGACGATGACTTTCGTGTGAGTACCAAGAGTGTATGTCTTCTTACAAAAGGGTTGCCATTTGACAGCTTTCTTG
>NC_051410.1:28536440-28536967 GCF_015228065.2 Penaeus monodon
TCATCTGTCTGACTTTCATTTACGGCAATATTCAGTATAAGACCTATGAAATTCAAACTACTGCAATGTATTTTTTTTTTCTCAGTTTAACCACAAACAACGTATTTCCCATATTGTTTCTTCAATCTTGACCTAACACAGCCACACACACTCATTTATTAGGAGTAATCTTCCTAGCATTAACAGAATGAGCTGAACTGAGGTGCTACGCGCTGTTACAAAGTTTTAGTGAGTTCTGATGGTAAAATACGAGAAATGCCCAAAAAATGGTATTTCTGGGCACATAGTAATTTAAACTAAACATTGCCAATTGCCCAGGAAATATTAAATTCTTTAACAATTTTTACCCAAATCCCTAAAAGTATGAATGTTTATCACCAACACAATTACTTTATAAGAAAGGGAAACACTCCATTAGTTACAATGGTTATCTTATTGCATAAAAAAATTATTTTAAGTACATACAAATATAAGATAAAATATAGAATTAATGATAGTACATGTAAGTCCCTTTCCTTTTTATTAAA
>NC_051410.1:28538215-28538602 GCF_015228065.2 Penaeus monodon
TATTGGGAATGGGGGTTCCACCCTTTGATATGAAGCGTTGTTTTTTATATGTGAGATTTCCCAAATTTTGCGAAAAAAAAACCATTTAAAACCCCTCGCACTAAAATGTGGGAATTTTGATTCATGATGTTTTTTTTGGCACAAAGGGTTTTGCAGAATATATATATATTTTTTTTTTTTTTACAATTTATTTCTAAAATAATCGATTTTGGCTGCTTTTATATGTGACTTGACACTTCTCTTTTTTGGTTTATAATTAGCCGGAGTGCCATGTTGAATCTGTTATTTTCGAGAGCTTCATAGCGATTTTTATCTTTATGGAACGGATGAGTCTATGCTGTCTTTTCACACATAACAAATTTTTGTTTTTTACTACTTATATGTTTT
>NC_051410.1:28538628-28538712 GCF_015228065.2 Penaeus monodon
CGATTATTTGTTGGATAAAAACAGAGCCGTAGTTGGTTATGACTGGGGGGTCCTTTTTATTTTTTTATGTAAACTATCACCATT
>NC_051410.1:28539420-28539650 GCF_015228065.2 Penaeus monodon
CCGACCTGACGGGGAAACCAAAAAAATGTCTAAACGAAAATGCAGTTAAATAAACATTTACTACACGCCACACTTCATCCTCCAAAATACTTTTACCAAAAAGTACACCCGGTCCCCTCGCTCTCCGCATTACAATCGGACCTGAGATTACATAAAAAAATTGAGAAAAGAATTTTTTAAATTTCCTTGAGTCATCAAATCAAACAGGCCCCATCCTACTCACTGCCCCA
>NC_051410.1:28539980-28540081 GCF_015228065.2 Penaeus monodon
GGGGCTCCTTAGTTTAAAACTTCCACAATTTGGAGGACAAGTAAAAGGTGGGGAAATCGGAGTGAAGTGACGGTCTACTGGGTACTCCCCCGCCCACGACT
>NC_051410.1:28540696-28541553 GCF_015228065.2 Penaeus monodon
CCTCCCCTCTCAAACGTGTGTTTTAACGAAATTTAAACCACTTCCAAAAGTTCGGTTTTAGAAAAACATGCATACATAAAAATTTATTTCAAAAAAAAGAAAGATTTTGTTGCTTTTGTCCAAAAAAAAAAAAACCTTTACATATTTTTTTTTACTTCCCCATATTAAAAAAATCCCCAACCACTTTGCGACGGGGAAAAGCCCTTTCCGGGCTGATTGAATTGTGTATTACCCCGGGATGATAACGTAATGCTGTGAAGCATCAGTAAAACTCCTTTGGACGTCACCCCGGGTTGACAAAGGTTGCTTCTAATTTATGTCCCCAATACGGTTTGTAACGGTTTGTAGACTTTTCTGTGGCGAAGCATTTTCCGGATTTTGACTAAACAAGAGAGGATAGTTTAAATAAAATTATTACAAAAAAAATTTGCTGTTTTTCTATGCAAAACGACATGCCCTTATGGTGCAAACTCCCCAAAAGACTGACCCCCATCGTACCTGTACGACTTAAAACCTGGCCGGGAGTGCTATACCATTTTTCTTCGTCTGGTTTGTAAGGTCTAAAACTCAGGCCGGGGACTACCCCTTTCCTAAAATGAAAAGGGACATCTTCCTTTTCCTCCTCATGGCTCGCGGCGGTTCACATCATTGATTCCCTCGCGGCATTTTCTTTTTACGGGTTAATGTGGCACTTAAGTTTTGAGGGGTATAGGGTCCTAGACAACATAACTTTGACGTGGTGTACGGGGCGTAGTTCCACCAACACAAGCTCTCTCACCTGTAAAAAAAATTTGCCGACTTTTTTTATCGTAATCACGAGCCCCCCTTTCTTGGGCTTTCCCTCTATTTTTGCACTG
>NC_051410.1:28541696-28542926 GCF_015228065.2 Penaeus monodon
CTATGAAAGACGTTTCCGGTCCAATATTGTGGAACTGTCCCTTAATGTCCCAAAGGGACCAGTCGCCCTTTTTCCACCATTCCTTTGCCTGGGGGGTGATAACATGTTGTATACAGAGTCTTAACCTATAAAATTAGCAAACCGACTGAATAACCGTTTGTAAACTCGCTTCCACTATTAGTTAATAAGTGAAACCACCAAAAAGGGTAAAGAAATTAAAATAAGACATCTGCAAATAAACTTGCATCTTTGTTAATCAAGGGCACAAGCTGTAGATAACGGCAAAATGATCTATAACAAAAAAGACACGACCCTCTGGCAGAAGTCACCATTTAACAAGATCAGCTAAACCCCTTTCAAAAGGCTAATTACTTCGATGGATGCAAGGGAGCCTGCCTGAAGCAAGTCCCTTCCCTTTTTTGGCACTGGCACATAGAACAAACTGGCGAACCTCTGCTAACATTTGCGGAAAAAAAAATCCCTACTCTTAACCTACTATAAGTTTAATTTTTCCGGGGTGACGGCAGTTTTGCCCAAAAGTACGAGCCACTACTTCCTTTTTAAAAGACCAAGGAATGCACGTTTTGTCGACTCTTTCTGGTAAACTGGTGATGATAAAAAGCCCCCCTTTAAGCTTGAACTCGAAAGGGGAAAGGGAAACCTTTCTCCAAAACCTTCTTTCCCCAAAGGGTAAAAGATGATACTTCCACGGGGGATCATTCGCGTCTTCTGCTACCTGCTGTAATCAAGTATGGTATCTATGCAATTACTTTAGACGAAGAGTCAGGGGGGTGTTTTAAAAGCCCCTGGCTTGCCTTAATGTCATAATTGAAAGAGGGGGGTTTCGGGCTCCATTTTGTATCTAACATAGTGGGTTTCTTTAAAAACATAACCAAAGGTCTAGGTCCGTATGATAAAAAAATGCCGCCCATACAAGTAGGGTTTATAATACGTACCGATTCACCAAAAAAGTTTCCCAAAGTCTATAATTGGGAAATTACTTCCAAGTCCTTAGTTTCCCGGGTAATATCCATAGCTTGAGTGAGCTCTTCTCTTTCCTTTGCTGACATTTTGTTACGTTAAGCCTAAAGCCGTTTTGAGCTAAACCCAAAGAACCTATTAAAGGTGAGAAAAATGCTTTAAAAAGATTTAAATAAAGACAACGTGTCCAGATACGCAAAACATATTTCCCTAAGACTGGGCAAAAACTGCGTTAATGGCTCTTTGGGG
>NC_051410.1:28543002-28543261 GCF_015228065.2 Penaeus monodon
CTTTTCTTTGGCTCAACCTCTTTTCCCAATATGCAGACTTCGCATAAAGAGCCGAAAACCACTGTGAGCCTGATAACTCGTTTTTCTCTCGTATAGCCTGGGATGAGGCATGTATCGCAGTGGGGATCTTTTCCCCCCCCTGATCCACACAGAAATAATACCCCATTTTTTTTCTTAACGAGACCACGGGAAATAACTACGGGATTTTGGGGGAGAATTACCCTTTCCCCTAGCATTATATCACACTTTTCCTAAATGA
>NC_051410.1:28543389-28545090 GCF_015228065.2 Penaeus monodon
AAACACTGCCTTTACCTGATATTTCCTATGTGAGCCAAGATGATCAAATTTAATTTTGGATATGCAAGACTCACCAAAGGAGTAAAAATTTGATAAGTTTTCCGTTCTCCAGTGGGAAAAAGGTCAAAGTCGTCATCACCAAACCAAAAATCAGTAGTACCTAATATGTATAAAAACATTGGTAAAACCCTGGGACTTAAAAATATATCAAGTAGAAGGTACACACCCTATAACTATAAAAACCATTACCAGAAGTTTAAAAACCGTTTACAGACACAAAACCAAACAAAAATTTTTTCTTTCATTACAGTGAGTATATCAGCATCAAACTTCATTAAACAAAAATTTATAAAATTATTAAACCCCAAAAATTACAAAAATTTTAAAATCACTCCCCCCATTTAACCCTGATCATCAGATTCATTTTTTAAATTTTTAAAAAACTCTGTATGTGTTTTAAATACAAGCAATATTTCTCCTTATTTTAATATCACAGGATTTTTGTGATAAATTATTTCCCAAAAAGGATGCTTGCCCTCCCGACCCCTTGTTACGCTACGGGGAAATTTGTACCTTAGTATTTTTTCCCCGAAACCATAGCAACCATTTTCGACGGGTTTGGTACCACCCTGCAAAAAATTTTCCCCGCTCCGGGGGACAAATACCGTTTCCGACAGAATCCTGCGGGTACCATCTTTCCCTTTACCGACGTGAATAGCGCTCAGAAAGGTTCTTTATGCATTGATGGGTGAAATCACAAAAAGCATGCATCCCTTAACTCATTTAGCTTTTATATAATCCATTTGGAGATGAAAAGAAACCATCCAAAAAATTAAAACCCCTTAGCCAATCTATGCCTAGCGGTGTCCCTGGGAATCTAACCCCTTTGGGAGATATTTTTTACATGTGTTTGACTTTACATTTTCGGTAGGGAAAAGGATAGCTTGCACTCTCGTGCGCGCGAAAGAGTCCCTAAGCTGCTCGAATGTGCGAGTCGAAGGTCAAGCGAATGAATACAATATTCTTTCATTGGGCTCGTATAAACTCATTTCCGCCCCTGTGCAAAAAAAACAAGTGAAAATGCCCCCGTTAATTTTAACGAGATAACCCTCTTCTATTTTAACCCTTTATCCAAAGGGGGTGCACCACAGCCTATCCTCACGAGTTTTGGCTCCCGGAAATTTTTCCTGCTAAATTTGCCACATGGAAAGCTGGGAATGGTCGCATCCCGGGGGCTACAGAAAAGGGTCATTTCCGAGAAATATGGCCTTCCTCATGACAGGTGAGCCTAAACGAGATTACTTCCTGACAAAATCTGCCTCCCCCTAAAATCTTTTTTTATCGTGGTATGGGTTTTTGGGATAGGAACAAAAAATAGAGATTTCAAAGCACACGATTTTCCCCCCGCTTGATTTGACCTGCTCCCATAGACTTAACATTATTTAAATACTCCAGCATCTCTGCGCGGCATCTATCATACTTGGAGTGTAACTTCCTTCAAAGCTAAAGCTTTCCTTAACGACTGGGGCACCCCTAAAGAAATATTTGGCAATTAATTCGCCCGGCACCCGGACGGACGCGGGTGGGCCACGAAATTAGGAAATCTAATTCTCCCGAACTGAGGGTAACTGCGTGAACAGCTTTTGACGCCCTGCGGTAGTTTCGTTTCGAGCGCTCTTTTGCTCTTTTTTTCCCATGTTG
>NC_051410.1:28545144-28545353 GCF_015228065.2 Penaeus monodon
TGGATCTCGTACTATCTATAAACTATGAAAATAGCATATTTTCCCTTTTCTCAAGTGATGTTTTAGCACAATATATCCAAAACGTTTTTAAGCGTAGTTTACCCCCAAAGTTCTTTGTTTAAGATCACAGTAAAGCATGGTCTTTTTATTAATCGGGCGTTTATTCTGCTTGATTCGTCCCGCCGCTCGCCCCCAAGTAAACGGTATAT
>NC_051410.1:28545809-28546026 GCF_015228065.2 Penaeus monodon
AAGTACGAAATAAAACCTAACGAAAAAAACGTACAATGAAAATAACGTGAACGATGAAAGAGTGCAGAAATAAGACACACGAACATGGAAATTTAAAAAATTTTGGTAATGGAATAAAAATAGTTTTAAAGAAAATTTAATTTAAAAAAATTTATGGACTTACAATAATCATGATGAAATACTAAAATTAAAGAACAAAAAATATTTTTGATAATTC
>NC_051410.1:28546064-28546161 GCF_015228065.2 Penaeus monodon
GATCAGTTTTAAAAATTTCCCATACGTAAATTTAATATATCTAAAAATATAAAATAAATTACTTTACTTTGGTCTTTTATCTTGGGGAGGCATGGGG
>NC_051410.1:28546263-28546404 GCF_015228065.2 Penaeus monodon
GATTTGGGCACTTTCTCGTGGGCGCGGCGTGTGCCGGCATCCTCCTCACTTGTGAGAAAAACTTGGTTTCTGGGGGCCCTAAAGGTGATGTGTGGGCCGAAGATGTCCCACGTTGAACAGGGGTTGCTTTGGGAAAAACAC
>NC_051410.1:28546521-28547177 GCF_015228065.2 Penaeus monodon
TTTGATAACGTCTGCGAGGCGATACTCAGCCCGCCCCTTTCCCTTAACTCCCCCCCTACCAATTTTTCCCATTCGCATCCCCTCCCCCTACAGAGTCCTCTACCTCTCCCCAAAGAACCCCCCTCTACACCTTCCTCCCTGCTTCCCCATAGCCGCCCCCCTCCCGTCCTTTCCCCCCCGTGCTCCCTTGCTGATCCCACCTCCGCGAGCCCAAAAACCCCTCAGCTCCTTGAACAGCCCCTACCAAAAAGAGATTCAAGCAGCACACAATAACGCCGGGGCGAAACTTTAACATGGCTGACCGGCCTGATACATGCCTTGTCATCAAAAGCTATCATCCAGCCCAAAAATGAAAAAAGACACCCAAAACCCCTCTCCGAAAATTTTAAAAAAAAATATCCCATGGTAAAAGCTACAAGACGACGAGACCCTTTAACTAGCCAAAAAGTTTCACTGTAATTACGAGGCCGAAAATAAGCCGAACTTTTTTTAGACTCAGATGCCTTCCAAGGAATTTTAGGTTCCTAACAGAAACAGGTGAAATCATGTCGGGTTTTAAACGGGGTACCGCCGTCAGCAAAGAAAAGGGTCAGATCACAAATAATGAAACTGACTCTTTAAATGTACTTCCTCGGGAACTGAATAGAAATGCTCAA
>NC_051410.1:28547639-28547782 GCF_015228065.2 Penaeus monodon
TACATCATTCACCCCATGATGTCCCGTCAGAAACTCATAATGGTGATGATGCTTACTATAAAGAAATCAAAAGGACCACCAGTCATAACCAACTACGGCTCTGTCTTTATGCCAACAAATAATCGTTTCTTTTTTTTTTTAGA
>NC_051410.1:28548928-28549215 GCF_015228065.2 Penaeus monodon
AAAAATCCCAAAGAAACATAGTTTCCTTCCCAAAAAATAGCCAAAATTTTCCCTTAAAAACACCACAAATTTTAAGTCGGTATATAAAACCGTGCACTTCCATACAAACTTAAAACTTTTCTGCAATAGCCTTTTTAACGTAATGAAAAACCAATTCCCCCCACAAAACAAAATAAATAGCTAAAGTTTAAAATAAAGCAGTTCTGATACTTTCATACTAAATTTACAAAATAATTTAAAGGTTTTATCCAAAATGGCTATTAACCTTTTTCCTATACGTAACACAA
>NC_051410.1:28549382-28549888 GCF_015228065.2 Penaeus monodon
CAAAAAAAATAATGGCAAACTTCAGTACTATCATTAATTTTTATATGTATCTTATTTTTTGATTTCTTAAAAAAAACTTTTTTTTGAATAAGAAAAACATTTTAAAATAAGGGGTGTTTGCCCTTTTTATAAATAAATTTTGTTGGTGTAAACATTTTATACGTTTTGGGATTTGTAAAAAATTTTTAAAAAATTTAAAATTTCTGGGCAATTGGCAAGTTTAGATTTAAATTTCTATGTGGCAGAAATCCCATTGTTTGGCTTTCCGGGATTTTACCCTCAGAACTACTAAAACTTTTTAAAACGCGTAGCACCTCATTAGTCATTCTGTTAATGCTAGGAAATTACCTAAAAAATGAGTGGTGGGCTGTGTTAGGGCAAGTTGAAAAAACAAAATGGGGGAAAAACTTGTTTTGGTTAAACTGAGAAAAAAAAATACTTGCAGTAGTTTGAAATTTTATAGGTCTTTTACTGAAAATTGCCCTAAATGAAAATCAGACAGATGA
>NC_051410.1:28549905-28550312 GCF_015228065.2 Penaeus monodon
CAAAAAAGCTGTCAAAGGCAACCCCTTTTTTAAAAGACATAACCTTTGGTATCACACGAAAGTCATCGTCTACACTAAAAGCTGTCACAGTCAAAAAGTCCCGATAGCTCGTTGCGCGAGACTGTTTTCCCAACGTCCCAAATTTTGATGGGATTGCTAATTGGCTTTTAAATTTCGCCAGGCCATTAAACCGTCGGAGCCATTCCAGGGCCCAAAAGAACGAGCTTTTTAAAATTTAGTATCGCCCGTAATTGGCGAGTTATTAGCTTTGTGATATGGGAAACATAAAAGGTAAGAAAATCAACTGAGGAAGGGTTTTTCATTAATGGAAAGCAGCAAATTTTGAATTATAATTATTTATCTTAAAGTGAATGATTTCCAAAAGTACCAGGTTTTCCGTGCCGCTG
>NC_051410.1:28550351-28550554 GCF_015228065.2 Penaeus monodon
CACCCAAAATTTAGGGATGTGTTGT
The DNA here is from genome assembly GCF_015228065.2 of Penaeus monodon. Taxonomy (NCBI): domain Eukaryota; kingdom Metazoa; phylum Arthropoda; class Malacostraca; order Decapoda; family Penaeidae; genus Penaeus; species Penaeus monodon. The sequence continues at coordinate 28,550,377 of NC_051410.1, forward strand.
AAACATGAAACCCTTTGGATTCTGTGTACTAAAAAAACAGTTTAGATAAAAGCAAAGGGAATAAACTGTATTTCCAGACTGAATTTAAGGAAAACGTGAAAAATTATCAACCAACATTGTTATCAAAAACATTACCAAATTGCTGCGGTTGAATTTGGATATGAGGAACGCTCAAACG
>NC_051410.1:28550606-28550708 GCF_015228065.2 Penaeus monodon
TTTCTGATGATGAAGAAAGTTATCCACCTAGCATACAATAGAATTAGGTCAGGAGCGGTCAGCAAATATTGCTAAAACGTACAGGTACATACTATGGCATAC
>NC_051410.1:28551046-28551277 GCF_015228065.2 Penaeus monodon
TGTGTGGTGTATGTGTGGCGCGCGAATAAAAAAAAGTTTTATAGATGTAACTCCATGTATACTTCCATACAGACAGTTTTTTTTCACCTCATCAAAATGTTACAGGTCAAAAACATTGCTAAATCTCTGCGGTTGTTCCTTCATTTGTACTCGACTGTACATACAATAACAATCGATTTTTTGGTTTATGTTTTAATGTTTTGCATACACATGTAAAAACCTTTTTCTCAC
>NC_051410.1:28552637-28552808 GCF_015228065.2 Penaeus monodon
ACAAGTGACCTATCCCCCTGGGAAGATAATGTCCCCACACAAATTCTGGGCAAAAATGGTAATAGATGTAAAATGTACGTACTAAGCCTTTACATGTATGTCAATGATTTCGGGGGCACCCCCCTTTCACCGGGGGGAAAAAATGATAAGTAAGCCCAAAAAAAGCGGACT
>NC_051410.1:28557229-28557316 GCF_015228065.2 Penaeus monodon
ACTGGTAACCCCCCCCGGAGGCCTTTTCTGGGTATGGCTCCCCCTGGAGGGGGTGACCTCGTTTCGGGCCCCACCCGTAGTAGGGTC
>NC_051410.1:28559903-28560436 GCF_015228065.2 Penaeus monodon
TTAGACTCCATTTAATAATGAATCGATCTCCCTCATTCTTTTTCTCATAAGAGGTACATATCTAAATAGGTTTCCTGTAAATTGATCGGACTATAAATAAAAACGCAAAAAAAAGAAAAGAAAAAGCTTAAAACAAAAACGTCTAATTCACAACTAATGCAAGGAGCTAAAAGATCTCATATATACTTACTTACATAACATAACCGTGGTGCACCCAGATTTTTCACATTCCTCATACTTTTTGAGGAAAAAAAATCGAAAAGATAGCCACACACCTCAATATGTCATCGATTATGCTAAAATTCCGAAAAAAAAATTGAAAAAGGGCTTTCACCAAGATTCAGACGAAAGATCAATCTTTCAAACGCCGAAAACCCAATGTAAATTGGTCAAATAACGTCGGAGAAATTAGGAAAAATGTGTGCAAAAAAACATAGTTTCAAGATAATTGCGTTTGAATGTCGCGCCAATATTTGCGTTTGAATGATCCCATGGTTGCCTCCATAAAAATAAAAGGACAACATAATTGCTAG
>NC_051410.1:28560605-28560734 GCF_015228065.2 Penaeus monodon
TCTTCTGTGGCTGGGGCTAGGTGCACTTGGTGTTAGTATGCACCAGACTGGTATTCCTCAGAGAAATCCAATTTTCTCGTTTTCTCGTTTTGATGGAGGCACTGTGTTCCTCTGTTCTCTGTTTTTCTG
>NC_051410.1:28560983-28562987 GCF_015228065.2 Penaeus monodon
TGTTCTCTGTTCCTGGATTTCCTGGGACTTTTTTTTACATTGGTGTTAGTGCGTAGTTTCCCCCACAATTTCTGGTGTAGCGACTCGTTTTTATACCGAGTTGCTCCCTTTAGGAAGCACCTTATCAGGTCAGGAGTCGTGAGTTCACTATAAATTCCTTTGATCAAATTCAGTTGTTCATAAGGTATCCGAGCCAGGTATAAATTCTTAGCTGAATGCGTGTCGGGTTCTTTGTTCGTTGCTTGTGCCCTCTTGTAGAAGCACCACGAGTTGGGGCCAGAGAGGCACAGGGAGTGGGCCGGCTTTTTATCTGTTGATGACAGGTGGAAGAAGGATGCCCAAATTGCCTTCCTCATGGCATCGACATCCTTCCCTGTATTGTCATGAATAGCCTTCCCGTAATAACGTGAGAGGTGATCAGTGACATCGTCCGTTAATTTGTTCGCACCTCCAAGGGAACTTTTCCTCCTTTTATTTCCCGTCCTTGTAGTAACTATGTCCCCTGTATCTTTTTTCAGTTTGCGCAATGTTTGCTGACATGATTGCAGCATTCCTCTTTGACAACAGGATCATTGTAGGGACTTTTGCCATCATTTAGTGCCATTATGGCATTGAAGAACTTGAATCCCCGTCACTAATAAATGTAGAGTATTTCATGCTATACTCCATAGAGCAGGAAAACATGTGTACTGCTGCCTCTTTTTCCATGGCCCCAAGACTTACCAGTAAAATTTCTGTGGCATACATACCTGCACCCTCTTTCTTGGAGCATGTTGGGCACCAATTGCAGAGCACTTAAAAATCCAGGACAATTCCCGTGTGAGAATCCAGAACAAAGCCAATTCCTACATGGCTTTTGTACCCACGGGTCATCCAGGTTCCGTCAAAGGATACTTCTACATTTATATTGCCTTCTTCGTCCATGGTGCTGAGGTTGTGTGAAAGGTAATAATCGATGACCTTCCTACGGCACTGTGACATGAGCCCGTCATAGTACAGTTTCATCTGATTATACAGGTAAGTACAGTGCCTGCTGTCGGTACCTGCACTGCAGTTACTTCTCAGAAAAAATCCTGCATTTTTTTGAAGGCCTTCCCAATCTACACCAGTGATGACGCTGCTATACACATTTACTAGGTTCATCTCCGTGAAGGGACCATGCTTCTTGGGGGGAAAGACATCCAACGTCTTCTCACATGACGGGCACACTACTACAATAATAGAATCAAAAATATTTTCTATGGGTGTTATCACAAGTCTTCCCGTGCACTGTTCTGCAGGGCAACGGACAATAGACATAATTCCTTGTAATTGTTCGTCTGACACCAGATATTTATTTGAAAATCTATTCACCACTTTTGGTTTCGAGTCTTGTGTCAGCATCAGGCGTCTCTTGTGAGAAGAGACAAATGGTGGCCCATCACTATGTTCAGCAGGCGTAGGCCTATCCCTCGATGTTGAGGGTTGTGGTGAGGCACTGGGCGCATGGCGAGCCTCCCCCACACCCCCGCAGTCTTCCGCCTCACTGTCACCACACTGAGTTGCTTGCCACACACAGTTTCGTTTATTTCTTTTCAAGATTTTGGAGTAACTTCTTTCTGTCAGAACGTTTACCCATGGTCTCTGATTGTACTAAAGCTACAAGTGAAAAGTAAAAAGTTTGTCTGCGTGACAGAGTGCGACGAAATACACCCACACTTAACTGATCTGAGCATGGCACTGGCGTCTCTGGCTTATGAACAGCTGTGTTTACATGAGAAGTTGCCTATTACAAGTTATAATTTGCTCCTTTTCTGTGTAATTAGACTATGAAATAGTCTAATATATGAACTGTCGTGACACGTACATTATGGGCGATATAAAGGGGTAGACAGAATATGCTGTATCTTCTTTATTTTTGCATAGTTCGCCTCCAAATTTCTGGTGCATACATAGGAATGTTGCCGGAATATATGTATATTTTTTTTCTTGATCATTACCCAGGTGGACCCTGCCCTTGCTGCG
>NC_051410.1:28564166-28564586 GCF_015228065.2 Penaeus monodon
TTTATATTTTTTGAGCCTGTTATGCAATGTTGAAAGGCAGCCCCAAGAACCTTACCATGATAATAAAACAGTAATCTTTTCAAAACGGAGAAAATATCATTTATGAAATAATTTTCTATTGCTGGAACCTTTGAAAGTGTCCATATTGGAAAATATAAATATATTATTTAATAGCTCAAGAAATGACTGCACTGTATACTAATATAGAGTTCATGTGATTAAGACCAACTTTGCATCATGCTCTATCTCCTTCCCCACACCCTTTGACACCCTCAAAACTTTCTCCCTATCTCCAAAGTGCATGTCAAATCATGGCCAACATGCCTTAATATAGCCGTACAGGTCACCATTGAATATACAGATGTCCGTGAGCTAAATCATTAACGCCATCATCTGTACTTGAGTATAATTACTAATTCT
>NC_051410.1:28565106-28565290 GCF_015228065.2 Penaeus monodon
TATATATATTTTTTAAGAACAGGGAGTACTTAATATTAAACTATATTTTCAGTCATATAAGTGTCATATAAACGTGTGAAGGTTATTTCCTAAAGTTGCATGAATCAGGGACAGAAAGCCAGCTATTGCTCTTTCATAGCACTTGATGTCATTCTAAGTTCAATTAACACTTAAAAACCATCAC
>NC_051410.1:28565499-28565776 GCF_015228065.2 Penaeus monodon
GTTACACACTGAGTAATATGATAACAATAAACTGTGGTATGAATAATAAGTCGTACAAATTGTAATAACAATTCTAAAGAATTTACTTTGAATTTGCTTCAAAGGAAACTTCACACAGGCGATGATATATAATCAGTATAATGGCAACAGATGTCATTTAACCAGTACATTTCTTGTAACAATACGTCAGGGGCTTAGTGCAAACTGTTTCGTATTTTACACTATTGCTAGCTTGATCGTAACAGTTTAGACTTTAGAGGTTGCAGGATCCAACAAC
>NC_051410.1:28566644-28567627 GCF_015228065.2 Penaeus monodon
TTTGCATAAACAGAAAATGGAGACTCGAGCATATTTTGAAACCCTCGCTTCGTCAAGGATCCCTCATTTTTGTCCTCTATAAATGAAGTCGATCTCATGCCGGGTTTCATCCCCCTTTTCAATCCCCCCCTTTTTTTTCAAACCATCCCCTTGCCCTCCCTTTCCCCCTCCCTTCCCCCTCTCTCCTGTTTTAATCCCGTCGCTTTCCCTCGTCCTCACTCTCCCTCAGTTTGCTCTAAATTCCCCAGTCGCGTCCACTCCTCTACTCCATCTGCGATCTCCCTTGCAAAACATCCTTCCTTCCACTCCTCCTCTACTCCATCTCAGACCTCACGCTCACCCCTCCTTCAGGCTATTCCTCCTCCAGCCTTATCCTCACTCCCCCTCAAATCCCAACCTCACCCTTCAGGAAATGCTCCTCCTCCTCCACCCTCACCTTTCTTTCGCCCCCCCCCTCACCCATCCTCACCCTTCCTACAGGACACTCCAACCCCCAACCCCCTCCTTCAGCTGCCCGGCCAACCTTGCTTCTCCTATTATACGCTGATGGCCCGGTAGAGATGCCAATTACCGATTATTAGATGAGCTGTAGGGAGAGGGGATGGGAGTTTCCTCGGCAAAGATTACGTGCATGTTTGCCAACTATTTTAACTTTTGTGTAGTATCTTTATTTATCTTCATAGTCTTTTCCGTTGCTGGAAAAGGCGAGTAAAAATTTTTTTTTTCCTTTTATGGTTTACTCACCTTTTCTTTTATAATACATTTTAATTTCAAAATTGATATGAAATTGAATTTGTAATAGAAAATACGAACTCATAGAGAGAAGTGTTAACTAAGCATAAAAAGAAAAGGTAAAAAGGTAAAAATGTGATAATCACGATCATAAATAAGATAATGGAGTATCCGTCCCATAATTGTTGGAAAATTGAATTCTTTACACACGATCGGTGTTCTCAGGGGAATTTTCCGCAAATATATTATTT
>NC_051410.1:28567686-28568601 GCF_015228065.2 Penaeus monodon
TAAACGAAGAATTTAGCATTAAGATAAATGTCTAATATCGTTTTCTGCTTTCCCCAAACTGACTCATTTTTTGAGACCACTATTAGGATTTTTTTGGCGATTTGGACAGTAATTCACAGCAGCAGCCTAGCAGCCACTTGGGAAAATTTCCAAATTTTTAAATATTATATCTTCGTGTAATCCCAAACTTGAAAAGGGAATGAAGAGCATTCTAGAGATATGGGCGAGAAGTGGGCCCCAATTTTAGTTTGGGAATTGGTACAAAAAAAGGCGAAAAGAGCGAACGACGTGTATTGCTTAAAACATGTTTATAACGATAAAAAATAAAAAATTGGATTTTTTTCCAGAAACCACATCCCCTAATAATCAGGAGTTTTTTTTGAGGGAATCAGTGTCTTTCTTGAATTTAGGAGAGCCCTTAACCCTTTATATCCGTCCCGTAGGAAAATGCAGTATTTTAAAGTTTCCTCTAATGTTTCTATTTACAAATTAACATTCACCATCCCTATGAAGCATGACAAATCTATTTCTTTTTTTTTCATTTTCCCCCCAAAACCCCTAGTAAAAAAACCCCAATAGAAAAATAAACACGCTTATAGTAATGGCGGGGGCCCGAGTGAGTCGATTATGGTCGCTTGAGCTATTCCCCGAGAACCACACACAGTCTGTCCCTTAAAAAGTTACAACCTGAACACTGAAACAGCGAGACCTGAATTGGAAAGGTAAGGATTGGGTTCCCCAAGGGTTGTCACAAGAAATATGCTTGAAAGGGGCGCTTTTCAAACGAATAAGGACCTCTCCTGCGGTCCCCAACTTTTTTAGGAAACGGGGTGCCGGACACAGCAGCCTTTATGGTAACGGACGAAAAAAACCAAACGAGCTACAAAGCCTTGTAAACAAAATGTATAAGTTTTA
>NC_051410.1:28569528-28569768 GCF_015228065.2 Penaeus monodon
GTATCCATATAAAAAGATAGACTTTAAAATTATTTTATAAAAATATATATATAAAATATATAATTTTTAATATATGAGAAAATAAAATGAAATAAACCCCAAATTCAAACACAGGTATAAAATATATTAATATATAAAAATATAATGAAACTATATATAATAAATATAAAAAATTATTAAAATTTTAAAATATATTTTATATAATATTTTAAAAATAATATATATTATATTAAAATAAAA
>NC_051410.1:28569921-28570383 GCF_015228065.2 Penaeus monodon
TTTTTGGGGGTGTGTGGTTTTAAAAATGAAAATCCCTTCATATACGATTTAAAGGGGGGGAAAATTAAAAAAGCTTAACCATCTTATCACCTGAAAAGGTTTAAAACCTTGGCAGCAAAAACAGTAAAGGGGACACACCCACCCCATGCCCAAGGGAAGAGTCCGTTTTCGTTGGAAAGTTTCGTTGTTCATTATTGGGATTTAATTTTCTTTTTTATCTTAATTTTTATGCAAAAGATACATGTAAAAGGTCAATATTAATAATTCTAGAACCTACATCTCATTTGTTGGGAACACCCACCACCCACACACAAAACACAGCTTACGTTGTAAAAAATTATTCCTACAAAATAAATACGCCCCGCCAGCGACGGAAAAAAACTTTCCCCACCTTTGGCGAGGGGGCCCGGGGGGGGAAATTGTTTCCCCCAATTTTCTAGCCGCAACATTTTTGAAACAAGG
>NC_051410.1:28570402-28570824 GCF_015228065.2 Penaeus monodon
AAAGGGAAAGCTTGATTATCTGTTGCCCCAGCCCTCCCAAATTTTGTCCCCTGGACAAAAAAATTGCGAGAAAATTTTTAAACCCGGGTTTTTTTGAAAAAACCCCCTTCCCAAATGTTTGCAAAATGTTTTGGGGCCCTATTTTTTAAAATTTCAACACCCAAAATAGGAGTTATACATAATGAGTGCGATGTGATTTCAGAAATGCAGACCTACGACTTTTTTTGGGGTAAAAAACAGAATAAGAGCTAGGAAAATGAGTTCTTATTTTAAATTTGGGCAAGGGGGAAATAGTAATGTTGGGGATTTTTCCTTCATATTAAACGCTACAAAAATTTTTCTTTCTAGATAGTGATGGATTATTTTTTGGATGTCTAACAAAAAATTACGACGAACAAAGGAGATTTATCACCCATGCAAAA
>NC_051410.1:28570865-28570966 GCF_015228065.2 Penaeus monodon
TGTGCGTATTTTTTAAACGTTTTTTTAAAAAGCGTCAAGCCTTTAACATTCAATTTTCCCCTGTCTACACTACAAACTCTTTCTATCTATCAAACTCCCCC
>NC_051410.1:28571222-28571288 GCF_015228065.2 Penaeus monodon
TACAAAACACAAACACCCCACACACATCTAATACTATAAAAATAAAAATTTCCCCCATACAAACAT
>NC_051410.1:28571340-28571553 GCF_015228065.2 Penaeus monodon
GGAGGGTTAAATAAAAGGGGGAATATAACATGTAGGTTTAATGTAGAAAGAAATAAAGAAAAATTAGGAGAAGAAGAAAAAGATATAAAAGGTTTAAAAGATAGATAGTTGGGAGATAAGGTAAAAGAATACTAAAAAATGAGAAATTATAAAATATAAAGGGGGAATAATTGGTTCTAAAATTTATATTAAAAATATAACCATATTAAAAAA
>NC_051410.1:28571770-28571865 GCF_015228065.2 Penaeus monodon
ACCACCCCACACAAAACATAATTATAATAATATAAAAAAGTTTTTTAGTTGGGGTGTTTGGTTTTTTTTTGGTTTTTGGGGTTTTTTTTTTAAAA
>NC_051410.1:28573051-28573121 GCF_015228065.2 Penaeus monodon
TATTTTTATATTATATGTTTTATGACATAATTTTATATAGATATAGATGTGGGGGTTTGGTGTGTGTGTT
>NC_051410.1:28573186-28573328 GCF_015228065.2 Penaeus monodon
TTATTCATCTATCTATCTTCTATATCTACTATCTATCTATCATCTTACAAATACAATTATTAATATATAATATATAATATAATTAGATTTTTATTATATATATTATATGCATACTACTTTAAAAAAAAATACATGTATGTAT
>NC_051410.1:28573493-28574268 GCF_015228065.2 Penaeus monodon
ATTGCATGATGATAAATCTCTAGTTCGTCGTATATTTTTTGTTCAGATCATCCAATAAATAGATCCGATCACTATCTAGGAAAGAAAATTGTTGTAGCTGTTATAATATGAAGAAAAGTCTAACATATATACTATTCCCATTGCGAAATTAACATAAGAAACTCATATCCTAGCTCTTATTCTGTTTTTTACCCCAAAAATGTCGTAGGTCTGCATTTCTGAAATCAGCATCGCACTCATTATGTATAACTCCTATTTTGCTGTTGAATTTTAACATAGCCAAAGCAATCGCAAACATTTGGAAGCGGTTATCAGAAAACGGTTTAAAAATTCATCTCGCAATTTATTTGTCCAGCACAAATTGGTATGACTGAGCAACAGGATATCAAGCTTTCCAATTCAACAGAAACTCGTTATAGAATGTTGCGGCTAGAAATTGGGTAAACAATTTCCCCCCTCTGTCCCGCCCTCGCCAACGCGTGGGAAAGTTTCCCTGTGCGCGCGTATTATATTGGAAATTTATCGAAGTAAGCATGTGTTTGTGTGTGCTGGTGGGTGTCTAACAAAAGGAGTAGGGTTTTAAATTTTAAATTTACCTTTTTTCATGTATTTTTATAAAAAAATTGATAAAAAAAAAATTAAACCCAATAATGAACAACCCCCAAACTTTTTCCAAGAAAACGGACTTTCCCCTTGGGATGCTGCTGTAGTCTTACTGTTTGCGCCAAAGGTTAATCCTCAGGGGTAAAATGGTTAAGCTTTAATCACTGTATTA
>NC_051410.1:28575477-28576658 GCF_015228065.2 Penaeus monodon
TTTTTTTACAAGGTTTGTACTCGTTTGCGTTTTTTTCGATCCGCTACCAAAAAGGTGCTGTGCCCGGCCCCCCGCGCTAGAAAAGCTTTGGAACGCGGGACGAGGTCCTAGTTCGAATTTCGAAAAGCGATCCTTTTAAGATATGATTCTGTGTGACAAACTTTGGGAACCCCCCATCCAGTATCCCTTTCCAATTTGGGGTACCGCTGTTTTCAGTGTTCAGGTTGTAATCGTTATGATGGGCAGAGTGTGGGGTGGTTCTGCTGGTAATAAAACGTCAAGTCGACCAGTAATGACTCAGCTCTGGCCGCCATTCTATAAGCGATGGGTTTTAATTATCTATTCGGGTTTTTTACATGACAGGTTTTAAGGGGAAAAAAGTAAAAAAAAGTAATGATTTGCTCATGCTCAAGGGAAGGTAGGAAAATGTTTTTTAAATTGTATAAAAAGAACAGTTAGAGAGGAACTTGAAATACTGCATTTTCCCACGGGACGGAATATAATGGTATAGAGGGCTCTCCCAGAAAATTTAGAAAGGACACTGATTTCCCCCTTTAAAAACTCCGGTTATGTAGGTAAGTGTGGTTTCTGGAAAAAAAAACCAATTTTTTAGGTTTTTTCGTTATGAACAGTTTTAAACAACTAACGTGCGTTCTCTACAGTTACGCCCCTTTTTAAAACAAGTACCGCTATAATTTGGGCCATTCTCGCCCCTAATCTCTAGAGATGCATTCATTTCCCCTTTTTAAGTTGAGGAACACGAAGATATAAATATTTAATTAGAATTGGCAATTCCAAGTGGTGACTAGGCTGATGCTGATGAGATTATCTGTCCATAATGCGCCAGAAAAGAAATCCTCAATAGTGGCTCTCAAGACAATGAGTCAGTATTGGAACAGCAGCGATATTAGACATTTATCTTAATGCTAAATTCTTCGTTATGAATATAACGGAAATCCATGTTAAGGAATGGCGTTTTAAATAAAAACATGAACAAAAAATAATTATATTTGCGGAAAATTCCCCGGAGCGAGAAACCGATGTGTGGTAAGAAATTTCAATTTTCCAACAATTATGGGGAGCGGATCTCCATTTGATCGTATTTATGATCTGATTATCACATTTTTACCTTTTACCTTTCTTTTATGCTTAGTTAACACTTCTCGCTTATGAGTTCGTAT
>NC_051410.1:28576691-28577274 GCF_015228065.2 Penaeus monodon
TGAAATTAAAAGGATTATTAAAAGAAAAGGTAGAGTAAACCATAAAGGAGAAAAAATCTTACTCGCCTGTCCAGACAAAGAAAAGACTATGAAGATAAATAAAGATACTACCAAAAGTTAAAATTAGTTGGCAAACATGCCACGTAATCTTTGCCGAGGAAAACTCCCATCCCCTTCTCCCTACAGCTCATCTAATAATCGGTAATTGGCATCTCTAACGGGCCACAGCGTTCAATAGGAGAAGCAAGGTTGGCCGCGGCAGTGAAGGCGGGTGGGGGTGGGGTGTCCTGTAGGAAGGGAGGATGGCGAGGGGGGGGAGCGAAAGAAAGGTGAAGGGTGCGAGGAGGAGGAGCATTCATGAAGGGTGAGTTGGGATTTGAGGGGGAGTGAGGATAAGGCTGGGGGAGGAATAGCCGCAGGAGGGTGGAGCGTGAGGTCTGAGAAGCTGGAAGTAGAGGAGGAGTGGAAGGAAGATGTGTGAAAGGGAGATCGCAGATGGAGTAGAGAGAGTGACGCGACTGGGGAATTTAGGAGCAAAACGAGGGAGAGGAGGACGAGGAAAGCGACGAGGATTAAAGCAGAA
>NC_051410.1:28577301-28577491 GCF_015228065.2 Penaeus monodon
CCAAGGGATGGTTTGAAAAAAAAGGGGGGCGGGATTGAAAAGAGGGATGACGCAGGCATGAAGATCGACTTCATTTATAGAGAGACAAAAAATGAGGGATCCCTTGACGAAGCGAGATTCAAAAAAATATTGCCGAAGTCTACCAATTTTCTGTTTATGCAAAGATGATGACGATGCTGTAAAGATGAAG
>NC_051410.1:28585233-28585597 GCF_015228065.2 Penaeus monodon
TTCGAGTGAATGCAAAAGAAAAGATATTTGTATTACATTCTGTTATATTACACTGTCAAAAAGAACAAGAACAGACCGTACTTTCAAATGAGTAATTAATTCAAATTAATTCAAATTTCGGTCGTGAACACGCACATACTACAACAATTAGAACAGAGGAGTGTAGAGGCGATCTTGTGCATAATTTCCTTTCCAGTATTTTGACTCTCATTCCTTTTTGTCATCCGATCCCCCACAAAAGGTGCCCTTCGGAGGGGAGGCGGCGGCCCACAGTCATTTCCCAGTGGGAATTCCCTTCTGAAAATGACTGTCATGAGCACATCAACACCTATAGAAAATTTAAGGGTTTTGTCAAAGGTTCGGG
>NC_051410.1:28586126-28586868 GCF_015228065.2 Penaeus monodon
AAAATACTCAAAAAACCTTTTTGAAACTGTAAGATAAAAAAAACTGTGATGAAAGAGAACTGTGTGAATGAAATACACGAATTTTACCCCCAAAGTATCTGCGAAAAAATATGGCATCCAAAATGAGAAATATCTCCATAGACCGACGAGTGAACAGGTAGAATGGAAGACAGACAAAGGAATAAAAATTACGAATCCCCGCTCGGTTCCAGGACACAAAAGATAACAAAAGCAGAAGGGAATGCATTCAGACCCGATATTCTCGACGCAAGGTAGCCCGGCGGCGGCCTCAAACAATCGGACAAATGTCGTTTGTCTCCGAAATGCAGACTGCATGAAACTATTACCATGGCAAACGCAGTGCATGACAATCTATCTAGATGTGATCATTACCGTCGAAATGATAAATAGTTATTACATTAGCAACTTTCAAACTTTTGATTGTCAAAGCAATGATAGTTGATTAAGCTATGTTACATAAATCAACGAACACGTAACTAATACGCTGGTGATTGTCTAGTGAGAATATCAATCAACAATATCTGGAGGGTTGACCTGGTGAGGGAGATCAACATTTATGATAAAAAGGAAAGTTTCAGTCGATACTTGTCCTCATTGCTGCTTAAGGCACGACCCCCTTATGCCCCCAGGGCCTCCGTCCCCACCACAGCCTTATCTCCTAAACAGCTTCCTTCTCCCTCGTCGCCCAGCGTATTGTCCGGATATTGACTCAGTTGTCCGG
>NC_051410.1:28587514-28587739 GCF_015228065.2 Penaeus monodon
ATATCAGCTTATCGGTATGTCACTTTATAAAGAGTTTCTAAAGCTATTAATGAAACCGCGTTCGTTCTTTTCTATCATCTGAATTAAATGCAGCAATGCCAATTTCTTGCATTATCTTGCCTTATGTGATTATGACTTCGAAATAATGGCAAAAGGAAATTGAACAACACGGTCGAATATTTCGACGTGAAACGCGAAGTAATAACAAAAACTTGGATTACTTGA
>NC_051410.1:28587919-28588121 GCF_015228065.2 Penaeus monodon
GACAAAGATAAAAAGAGACTTTGAATAAAAAGCATAGTGGGTGAAGCTGCGTCGGTGTTGACGTAATCCTTTCTTTCTTGTTTCTTCAAAGGTGTAGATTCATGATCATCACCTGCAAAAAAATTCCTTCCTCTTCCTCTTGGGCTTGAGGCTTCTAAGGCTGACAAAACTCGCCCATCTGTGGGTACGGGGCTTAGGGGTG
>NC_051410.1:28588171-28588445 GCF_015228065.2 Penaeus monodon
CCCAGGTTTGTTACCGGGATATTCTGGAAGTCGCTCTTGATTGCCGTTGGAAAGAGGGTTTGGCGAAGGGGTCACCTTAGTCCCCCCATTCCTCGTGCAATCCATCTGTTGCGCCCCAAATTTTCAGCTTAATCCCGGGAGGGGGGTCGAAGTCGAGATAGATTTCAAAAGTCTTTAAGAATAGGCATTCAGCAGGGGGGATTTTAAAATGTAGAAGCCTTGCGATTTTTTCCCAAAATTTCACTTTCCCTGCAATGTAAATTTATTATACTAG
>NC_051410.1:28588532-28588677 GCF_015228065.2 Penaeus monodon
CCCCCCCCCAACACACAAAAAATATATAAAATTTATTATTTTATATAATATAATATATATATATATAAATAATTTAAAAATTAATATATTAATATAATAAAAAACACACCAAAATCACACACACACAACCAAAACAAACACCAAA
>NC_051410.1:28588734-28588928 GCF_015228065.2 Penaeus monodon
CCCAACACATATTATAATTATATTTTATTATAATATATATATATTTATATACATTATTTAATTTAAAAAAAATTTATTATACTATTATTATATATATATTTAATAATATTTTATAATTACTATTATTTAAAATTTAATATAATATTTTATTTTATTTATAAATTATTATTTTATAAAACTTCTTATATTAAAAA
>NC_051410.1:28588996-28589095 GCF_015228065.2 Penaeus monodon
AACAAAAACCACACAAAACACATCCACCCACACCCCCCCCAAAACACACACCCCCATCCACACCACCACCCCACCCCCACCACCCACAGATTTATTTTA
>NC_051410.1:28590528-28590919 GCF_015228065.2 Penaeus monodon
CGTTTGTATCTGTACACAGTATCAAAATATAATGTAAATTAATACAAAAATAGTCAATTAAGATGAATCTTTGAAGGAATCGCAGAAGTAATATACGAAAAACTTACTATTATGCAAAAATTTTGGGGTACGAACCCCGGTTTTGGGCTGTAACTTAAAGTTAATCTCCTCAAAAATCATCATTTCTAAAGGGAAAATCAAACCAGAGGTGTTAAAAAATATCTCTACATTTCAAATTGAAGTGAATAGAAAACCAAAGTTAATTCCCCCCTGATTTGTCGTTTTGCATTCCCTTTTCACCCCGAACGCCCGGGCCAATCTCGCTGTGACACAAGTAAATTTAATATGACAATGATATTAATTCAAAATAAGTAAATAGTATGATAGGGAA
>NC_051410.1:28591426-28591620 GCF_015228065.2 Penaeus monodon
TGTACGTACTTGAAAGGTCAAAGTTCAAGATTATCCAACCTTCGGTCAATTTATCTGCCACCTTTAATCCAGATCAAGAAAGGTTGAAGTTCGTGTTTGTTTTATAGACTGAAAGGTCATCGGTCGCATAAATTGCTTACTATGCGAAAACCGCAATCAAATATGAAAATTCAGACAAAAATTGGCTGCCGACT
>NC_051410.1:28591644-28592212 GCF_015228065.2 Penaeus monodon
GCCATAGACAGACGTACAAAAGACTTTAGTCATCCCCTTCCAAGGCGCTGATTGAGGTATTTCCCCTGCGATCGTGATAGGAAATAATCAAAGTGCGAAAGTAAAGGTGATACGTTCCTTACAAACATGTGTCTCCGAGAGCTTGGCGAAGCGTTGGAATTGATGCCACCGCTTCCGATACAGGCCGAAAAGGGAGGCCAGGTGGAAAATGAACGAATGCGATTTGCCTGATATTGACTCTTCGCTTATTCTTGGAGCTGAGCCTCCTTGCAACAGTTTTCTGGAATATTCATTGATGCTAGGAGTAAGAGATGGAGGATTAGAAATAGTGAATCGACGAGACCTTTGTCAACGGGGGGAGAGCATGAATTCATGAATTCCTTTCCCCAGCCCCGTTTGGGACAGGTGCTGGTGACAAGGAAGTAAGGTGAAATCGACACAGCCTGTTTTTCTGCGCCTCTTCCCGGGAACGACAGTTCTGTATTGACATTTGTAACTTTAATATTTGGTGATAATGACTCTATTTTGAGTTTAAATGGAAGCAAGTTATAAATACCATCACGTAATC
>NC_051410.1:28592295-28593159 GCF_015228065.2 Penaeus monodon
CACTAAACCCGTGGAAACAGAAGACGCAGCCTGTGTTCTTCGCATTCGAGCTCGGTGGTGACAGGGGGGTTGGGGTTGAGGAACGTCGACATGTTTTATAAAAGGCGTTGGTCGATGCTGGGAGGACCGCGGGCTGGTAGAGACACGCGTTGACAGGCCACTAATGAACGTAGCGATGTGTGGAAGGCCGAGGACAGGCTAGCGGACCCGCAGTATCTGTCTCGTAGCGGCGATGTCGGGGGACATGCCTAGTTTTTACGCCGAAGGCAAAAGGTAGCTTTTGGGAAAATTTGGGTTTTAGGGAAGAAAAGTTAACGGTCTCGACGGTAGAGGTAATTATGCAGGCGTAATTTTGGGAAGATGTGACACTTATTGTAGATGAAACGGTAGTTATTATTGAAGTTGCAGTCTAAATTGTCATCAAAGTAGGTCGACATAACAAAGGTGATATACCAATAGGCATACTGTTAGAGATGATTAGCTTAGGTAGACTAATCTTTTCTAATTATCAAATTATGATAAATCTTGAGGAATAGGCTACCCACAAACCAAAATTTGAAAAATAATTGTGAAGTGTACCGTATGTACTCTTAGATTTTAAAATCAGCTACCTTTGATAGTACATTTCTCTTGTCCTGTTTTGCTTCGATAATTTCTTCATCCTATTCTTCATGTCATAGTTACTTTCAACTAATTTTATCTCTTCTGTTTTGAATCTATAGAGAAAAATTTTTGTGACATTTTTATTACGTGGAAATATTTTAAAAATATATATATATTATTAATCCTTCGATGGTCTACACAGTTTACAATTTAAGATCAGTCAATATAAGTAAGGGATGAAAATGGACTTGTGCGTCTGTA
>NC_051410.1:28598805-28599087 GCF_015228065.2 Penaeus monodon
TTAATTTTTAAATAAATTTTATATAAATTTATTATTATTATTACCCAAATTTATATATACCAAAATTTTAAAATATAATTTATAATATAAAATTTCCCAAAAAAACCCTAAAATTATAAAATAATAAAAGATAATATATACCTGTTTAAATTATTTCCCCGAACAAAATTAAAAGTTGGAATTTCCCAGGTTTTTTGGATTATAACATTTTTAATATTTTATCATAATTTTTTTAAAACATTTTTAAAATTAAAACCAAAAACCATATTTTATCAATTAAAA
>NC_051410.1:28600847-28601140 GCF_015228065.2 Penaeus monodon
ATCAATCTAATGTTTTTAGATCAAGGTTTTATATCAAATTTATTATTATTTATGGACCCCTTTTTTTCATTTTTATTTTATATGCATACTAACATTTTCATAAATAAATTTATAATATAATTTAAAAACACACGACACACAACATAATTATACAAATACTAAAAATCTAATAACAATGTATGAATAAATTATTCCAGATACTGAGTAAAGAAAAATGGATTATATTTTCATATATTTTTTAAATCTTCTTTAACTTAGCCAAAATGTCTCATATGGTTGTTCATATTAAAATA
>NC_051410.1:28602300-28602375 GCF_015228065.2 Penaeus monodon
TTTAAAATTTTCATAAATCAATCTAATTTTTTAGAAATCAAGGTTTTTTTACGAAATTTTTTACTTTATGGGACC
>NC_051410.1:28602441-28602669 GCF_015228065.2 Penaeus monodon
CACACAGACCACACACATATATATTAAAAAATACATAAAAATTCTAATATATACATGTATGAATAAATTTTTTTTTCCACGGGGAATGAGTAAATGAAAAATGGACTCCCCGTGATTTTTAGTATAACTAGAAATATTTATCAATATATTTTTTCCGATACATTCTTTAACTTAGCCTAAAAAATGTGCTCACATGGTTGTTATATTTAAAAATTGGGGGGTGTTGTT
>NC_051410.1:28603753-28604417 GCF_015228065.2 Penaeus monodon
TTTATTTTAATTAATATATATTTAAAAATTTTTCCCCAAACCAAAAAAATTTATATTATATTATATATTTTATATAAATATATATATATTTTAAATAATATATATATATAATATTATACTAATATTATGTTTTTTAATACATATTATATAAAAAAAAAATTTATATATTTTATTTTAAAAATTAAAAATTAATAAATAATATAATATAGAAATAGATAGATACATAGATAGATAGAAGATAAATTGAAATAGAAAAGATAGATAATAGTAGAATAGATATCTAGATAATAATAGATAATAGTAATAAAGATAAATAGCTAATAATAATAATGATTTAGAATTTTAGTATTTTATATAAATAATATACATTTATATTATTTAATATATATATAATAATTTTTTATATTATATAATTAAAATTATATTATAACTTATATTAATATTATTATATAATATATTAATATTTTTCTTTAATTATTATTTTACTTATTTATTATTTTAAAATTTTATTTTGTTTTTTTTTTGTTTTTTTTTTTTTTTGGTTTTTTTTAATTTTTATATATATTTTAAATTATTATTATTTATTATTTATTTTATTTATTATATGTTTTTTTTAATTTTTATATTTTAATGCTATAAGGTTTTTTATTTGTATTGATACCAG
>NC_051410.1:28605297-28605536 GCF_015228065.2 Penaeus monodon
ACAAAAATTTTTTTGAGGTGTGGTTTTTTTACACAAACTTTTTTTCTTTTAAAGCCATTCTTTTTAGCGGTAATTTTGGGAATTTGAAGGAACACCCCCGCCTGATTTTTTCCCTTTGAACCAACCGCGGTTTTTTCCACGGGGATGCTTCCCTCGCCCTCTTTTTTCTCCTTTCTTTTTCTAATAATTATTATTTAAAATTAATAAATTATTTATTGATATTTAACCCCTCCCCCCTT
>NC_051410.1:28608983-28609183 GCF_015228065.2 Penaeus monodon
TTAATAAATACATATAACTTTATATACGCACAGACTTTGAGAAATTTTTGGATTTATTTTTGAAAAACTGAAAAAATAGATTATTTATTTAAATCAATCTAATGATTTTAGATGTCTAAGGATTTATATCCAAATTTCCATATCTATGTATATGGACCTATATTTTCATTTATGTATTTATATGCATACAAACATTTACT
>NC_051410.1:28609324-28609478 GCF_015228065.2 Penaeus monodon
CACATGTATAATATAGCTTATTTCTACGAGTAAATGAGTAAATGAAATGAGTTTAAAGGGTATAATATCGATATATATTTATCAATATATTTTTCCCAATACATTCGATAACTTAGCCTAAAAATGTGCTCATATGGTTGTTCATATTAATATA
>NC_051410.1:28612280-28613135 GCF_015228065.2 Penaeus monodon
TACAGACGCACAAGTCCATTTTCATCCCTTACTTATATTGACTGATCTTAAATTGTAAACTGTGTAGACCATCGAAGGATTAATAATATATATATATTTAAAAAAATATTTCCACGTAATAAAAATGTCACAATTTTTTTTTCTATAGATTCAAAACAGAAGAGATAAAATTAGTTGAAAGTAACTATGACATGAAGAATAGGATGAAGAAATTATCGAAGCAAAACAAGACAAGAGAAATGTACTATCAAAAGTAGCTGAATTTAAAATCTAAGAGTACATACGGTACACTTCACAATTATTTTTCAAATTCTGGTTTGTGGGTAGCCTATTCCTCAAGATTTATCATAATTTGATAATTAGAAAAGATTAGTCTACCTAAGCTAATCATCTCTAACAGTATGCCTATTGGTATATCACCTTTGTTATGTCGACCTACTTTGATGACAATTTAGACTGCAACTTCAATAATAACTACCGTTTCATCTATAATAAGTGTCACATCTTCCCAAAATTACGCCTGCATAATTACCTCTACCGTCGAGACCGTTAACTTTTCTTCCCTAACCAATTTCCAAGAGCTACCTTTTGCCTTCGGCGTAACAACTAGGCATGTCGCCGACATCGCCGCTACGAGACAGATACTGCGGGTCCGCTAGCCTGTCCTCGGCCTTCCACACATCGCTACGTTCATTAGTGGCCTGTCAACGCGTGTCTCTACCAGCCCGCGGTCCTCCCAGCATCGACCAACGCCTTTTATAAAACATGTCGACGTTCCTCAACCCACTCCCTGTCACCACCGAGCCTCGAATGCGAAGAACACAGGCTGCGTCTTCCTGTTTCCACGGTTCAGTG
>NC_051410.1:28613181-28613766 GCF_015228065.2 Penaeus monodon
TAATTTTTGCTGTTAATTTTCACTCTTTGCCTTGATTACGTGATGGTATTGATAACTTGCTTCCATTTAACTCAACTAGAGTTCATTATCACCAAATATTAAAGTTACAAATGTCAATACAGAACTGTCGTTCCAGTGAAGAGGCGCAGAACACGAGGCTGTGTCGATTTCACCTTACTTCCTTGTCACCAGCACCTGTCCAACACGGGGCTGGGGAAAGGAATTCATGAATTCATGCTCTCCCCCCGTTGACAAAGGTCTCGTCGATTCACTATTTCTAATCCTCCATCTCTTACTCCTAGCATCAATGAATATTCCAGAAAACTGTTGCAAGGAGGCTCAGCTCCAAGAATAAGCGAAGAGTCAATATCAGGCAAATCGCATTCGTTCATTTTCCTCCTGGCCTCCCTTTTCGGCCCGTATCGGAAGCGGTGGCATCAATTCCAACGCTTCGCCAAGCTCTCGGAGACACATGTTTGTAAGGAACGTATCACCTTTACTTTCGCACTTTGATTATTTCCTATCACGATCGCAGGGGAAATACCTCAATCAGCGCCTTGGAAGGATGACTACAGTCTTTTGTAC
>NC_051410.1:28613803-28614001 GCF_015228065.2 Penaeus monodon
AGTCGGCAGCCAATTTTTGTCTGAATTTTCATATTTGATTGCGGTTTTCGCATAGTAAGCAATTTATGCGACCGATGACCTTTCAGTCTATAAAACAAACACGAATTCTTCAACCTTTCTGTTATCTGTTAAAGGTGGCAGATAAATTGACCGAAGTTGGATAATCTTGACTTTGACCTTTCAAGTACGTACAGTAGT
>NC_051410.1:28614556-28614894 GCF_015228065.2 Penaeus monodon
CTACCTATCATACGTACTTACTTATTTTGCACATTATATATCATATTGTACATATTAAACTTTAGCTTGTGTCACAGCGAGATATGGCCGCAGGCGTTCAGGGTGAAAAGGTGAATGTCAAGAACGACAGAATCATGCGGGGAATTATACATTGGATTTCTATTCACTTCAACTTTAGAAGCATGTAGAGTATATTTTTTACACATCCTCGTGGTTTGATGTTCCTTAGAATATGATGTAGTTTTGAGGATGAGCATTAACTTACAGTATACAGTCAATAAACCTGGTTCGTAGCATCCAAATGTTTGCATAATACGTATAGTTTTTCGTATATTACT
>NC_051410.1:28616319-28616542 GCF_015228065.2 Penaeus monodon
TCTACAGTTCTGAATCCTCGCCTGCTGAATGCCTATTCTGTAAAGACTCTTGAATATCTATCTCGACTTCGACCCTCCTTACCGTGGATTAAGCTGTAAATTGCGGAGCGCAACAGATGGATTGCACGAGGAATGGGGGACTACAGGTGATCATCCTTCGCCAAACCCTCTTTCCAACGGCAATCAAGAGCGACTTCCAGAATATCCCGGTAACAAACCTGGG
>NC_051410.1:28616601-28616784 GCF_015228065.2 Penaeus monodon
CACCCCAAAGCCCCGTACCCACAGATGAGCGAGTTTTGTCAGCCTTAGAAGCCTCAAGCCCAAGAGGAAGAGGAAGGAATTTTTTTGCAGGTGATGATCATCATACACACCTTGAAGAAACAAGAAAGAAAGGATTACGTCAACACCGACGCGGCTTCACCCACTATGCTTTTTATCTTTGTT
>NC_051410.1:28616925-28617174 GCF_015228065.2 Penaeus monodon
TCAAGTAATCCAAGATTTTGTTATTATTTCGCGTTTCACGTCGAAATATTCGACCGTGTTGTTCAATATCCCTTTGGCATTATTTCGAAGTCATAATCACATAAGGCAAGATAATGCAAGAAATTGGCATTGCTGCATTTAATTCAGGAGATAGAAAAGAACGAACGCGGTTTCATTAATAGTTTTAGAAACTCTTTATGAAGTGACATACCGATAAGCTGATATAAAGTTCAGAATACAAATTTATCT
>NC_051410.1:28618704-28619431 GCF_015228065.2 Penaeus monodon
TACCGGACAATACGCTGGGCGACGAGGGAGAAGGAAGCGTTTAGGAGATAAGGCTGTGGTGGGGACGGAGGCCCTGGGGGTATAAGGGGGTCGTGCCCTTAAGCAGGAAAAGAGGATAAAGTATCGACTGAAATTTTCCTTTTTATCAAAAATGTTGATCTCCCTCACCAGGTCAACCCTCCCAGATATTGTTGATTGATATTCTCACTAGACAATCACCAGCGTATTTGTTACTGTTCGTTGATTTATGTAACATAGCTAATCAACTATCATTGCTTTGACAATCAAAAGTTTGAAAGTTGCTAATGTAATAAAATATTTATCATTTCGACGGTAATGATCACATCTAGATAGATTGTCATGCACTGCGTTTGCCATGGTAATAGTTTCATGCAGTCTGCATTTCGGAGACAAACGACATTTGTCCGATTGTTTGAGGCCGCCGCCGGGCTACCTTGCGTCGAGAATATCGGGTCTGAATGCATTCCCTTCTGCTTTTGTTATCTTTTGTGTCCTGGAACCGAGCGGGGATTCGTAATTTTTATTCCTTTGTCTGTCTTCCATTCTACCTGTTCACTCGTCGGTCTATGGAGATATTTCTCATTTTGGATGCCATATTTTTTCGCAGATACTTTGGGGGTAAAATTCGTGTATTTCATTCACACAATTCTCTTTCATCACAGTTGTTTTTTTATCTTACAGTTTCAAAAAGGATTTTTGAGTATTT
>NC_051410.1:28619986-28620322 GCF_015228065.2 Penaeus monodon
TAAATCCCGAACCTTTGACAAAACCCTTAAATTTTCTATACGTGTTGATGTGCTCATGACAGTCATTTTCAGAAGGGAATTCCCACTGGGAAATGACTGTGGGCCGCCGCCTCCCCTCCGAAGGGCACCTTTTGTGGGGGATCGGATGACAAAAATGAATGAGAGTCAAAATACTGGAAAGGAAATTATGCACAAGATCGCCTCTACACTCCTCTGTTCTAATTGTTGTAGTATGTGCGTGTTCACGACCGAAATTTGAATTAATTTGAATTATTTACTCATTTGAAAGTACGGTCTGTTCTTGTTCTTTTTGACAGTGTAATATAACAGAATGTA
>NC_051410.1:28623758-28623874 GCF_015228065.2 Penaeus monodon
TCTTTGCATAAACAGAAAATGGGAGACTTCGACCATATTTTTGAAATCTCGCTTCGTCAAGGGATCCCTCATTTTTGTCTCTCTATAAATGAAGTCGATCTTCATGCCTGCGTTCA
>NC_051410.1:28623953-28624183 GCF_015228065.2 Penaeus monodon
TGCTTCAATCCTCGTCGCTTTCTCGTCCTCACTCTCCCTCAGTTTGCTCTAATTTCCCAGTCGCGTCCACTCCTCTACTCCATCTGCGATCTCCCTCGCAAAACCTCCTTCATTCCACTCCTCCTCTACTCCATCTCAAACCTCACGCTCACCCCTCCTTCAGGCTATTCCTCCTCCAGCCTTATCCTCACTCCCCCTCAAATCCCAACCTCACCCTTCAGGACAATGCT
>NC_051410.1:28624288-28625743 GCF_015228065.2 Penaeus monodon
TTCAGCTGCCCGGCCAACCTTGCTTCTCCTATTATACGCTGATGGCCCGGTAGAGATGCCAATTACCGATTATTAGATGAGCTGTAGGGAGAGGGGATGGGAGTTTCCTCGGCAAAGATTACGTGCATGTTTGCCAACTATTTTAACTTTTGTGTAGTATCTTTATTTATCTTCATAGTCTTTTCTGTTGCTGGACAGGCGAGTAAAGATTTTTTTCTCCTTTTATGGTTTACTCACCTTTTCTTTTATAATACATTTTAATTTCAAAATTGATATGAAATTGAATTTGTAATAGAAAATACGAACTCATAGAGAGAAGTGTTGACCAAGTATGAAAAGAAAAGGTAAAAAGGTAAAAATGTGATAATCACGGTCATAAATGAGATAATGGAGTATCCGTCCCATAATTGTTAGAAAATTGAATTCCTTACACCCGATCGGTGTTCTCAGGGGAATTTTCCGCAAATATATTATTTTTTGTTAAATGTTTAGTTGATTTAAACGACCGTCCTTAACATGGATTTCGTTATATTCATAAACGAAGAATTTAGCATTAAGATAAATGTCTAATATCGCTGCTGCTTCCAATACTGACTCATTGTCTTGAGAGCCACTATTAGGATTTCTGGCGATTATGGACAGATAATCTCAGCAGCAGCAGCCTAGTCAGCCACTTGGAAATTGCCAATTCTGATTAAATATTTATATCTTCGTGTAATCCTCAAGCTTGAAAATGGGAATGAAGATGCATCTCTAGAGATTATGGGCGAGAAGTGGCCCTAATTATAGCTGGTACTTGTGTATAAGTGGCGTAACTGTAGAGAACGCACGTGTAGTTGCTTAAAACATGTTCATAATCGATAAAACCTAAAGAATTGGATTTTTTTCCAGAAACCACACTTACCGTACATAATCAGGAGTTCTTAGAGGGAATCAGTGTCTTTCTCTGAATTCTAGGAGAGCCCTCTATACCATTTATAGTCCGTCCCGTAGGAAAATGCAGTATTTCAAAGTTCCTCTCTAACTGTTACTATTTATACAACTTAAACATTCCTACCTATCCCTATGAAGCATGAGCAAATCTATTACTTTTTTTTTACATTTTCCCCTTAACACCTGTCATGTAAGAAAACCGCAATAGATAATATGAAACCATCGCTTATAGTAATGGCGGCCAGAGCTGAGTCGATTACTGGTCGACTTGACGCTTATTACCAGCAGAACCACACACAGCTCTGTCCATCCTAACGATTACAACCTGAACACTGCAAACAGCGAGTACCCTGAATTGGAAAGGGATACTAGGATATGGGGTTCCCGAAGGCTTTGTCACACAGAATCATATGCTTGAAGGGATCGCTTTTCGAAATTCGAACTAAGGACCTCGTCCCTGCGGTTCACAGCTTTTCTAGGAAGCGGGGTGCCGGACACAGCAGCCTTTATGGTAGCGGATCG
>NC_051410.1:28628327-28628863 GCF_015228065.2 Penaeus monodon
GGCGACCATAGGGAAGCAGTACTAACTAGATATACGTCAGCTGTTTTCCCATTGAAACTTTACTTTATCGGCCTTAGAAAGAGCGAGGAGCATAAGGAGACAAACTAACACGATTGTGGGTTAGACAGCAGTTTTGACTGGAAAGGCCGAAATGTGTGTAAGGTGGATATTCCTGTTGTAGATATTTGCTGATTTCATCTATTTTCATCATTCTCAGAGTCCTGCTTTTGTAGTTGTTGTGGTTTGTACTCAATAATTCCTCATTGGTCTTAATATTGTCAATGAGGGAATGGCCTCGTTTGCGCCTATGGTGAGATGTTTCCGCTCTTTCGCCAAATGACTTCCATACAACATGTTGACATTAGAAAATAAACACTATGACAGCTGTTCATACTTTCATGCAAAATAAATTATAGGAAGCATGTATAACAGTATATTAAAAACACCATTTTAATAATCAGTTAAGTGATTGGTAATTCTTACTTCATAGTTTTTGTTTTGTTTAGCGAATATCGATGGGCAAACACCGACAGATA
>NC_051410.1:28629116-28630026 GCF_015228065.2 Penaeus monodon
TTTGAGGTTCCAGATCGTGAAAGGCTAGTTGATCGAAAAATTATGTCACTGAGTAGATTGACTGGACAGAGAAGAGAGAGAAGCGAGAGACTGGAATTCCGACAGAATCTGGCATCGGGGACAAACTTAGGGGTTGTAGAGTTGCTATGGTCGGATTGAAACACGAATGGTTTCAGAGATATGGTCACCAATGCCAAACTCTGATACACCACTTTAAGAAGACGAAAGATAGTCAGTCATATTTTTCTATTCAATCTCTAGTACACAAGAGTGTGATTTATACCCCTTTTAGACAAAGTTATCATGAGAACGAGAAACTCTTCTACTTGACCTCAATAGCAGTAAATGAGACACTTAAAGTTCTGACTCAAAAACGTAGTTGAAGAAAGAGTCCAAAAACTACTGATTAAGATCCTGCTTCGATAAATTGCAGGTTTTAAGATCCAAAGACAGAATCCTCTCATGCTAATTACACTTCATTCATAAAGCAAAAGCCATGAAAAATCAGAGAAATGAGGCAAGAACTATTTCGCCCGAGTCAACGATTTTCATCACGACGTCAATATTCCTCGTTCATGGCTCAGTGCGGGACCAGGCGGCTGATGATCGGTTTGATAACGTCTCTATCGCTGAGTCTCTGTCGCCGGCCTCCCTTCAACCGGCTGGCAAGAGAGCAGACGCCCCGGCCTATTTTCCGGTGCCGTGAACCCACAGACGGAAGCCCTCTTCGAACAGGATAAGCTCGGTAATATTTTCATGATCTTACCAATACTGCCTGCGTGTGTCTTGTCGGGTTTTGTGATTTGTTCTTGTTTGGTAGACGTGTGCCATTGCACAAAAACAACGGGCAGGAATAGGTTCCCGAAACAAGAAACTCTCAACACAGAAGCCTAATCACCTAGAAAAGAAG
>NC_051410.1:28630841-28630949 GCF_015228065.2 Penaeus monodon
AGAGGCAGGGGGAGGGCAGGAGCATGGCTGCGTGGCGATGAGCTTAAGATATAGCTGTGTAAGAGACAAGGGTGTAAAGAAGGTGAACTGTGTTTGAGTTGACTGTTT
>NC_051410.1:28631823-28632828 GCF_015228065.2 Penaeus monodon
TCAATGCAAATCATCTCCGGACATGTATAGAACTGCAACTCTTTAGCATAATCTCTGTCTTTCATCCCTTGAGGGGAAACTATCCCTAAAATCCTATCAACTTATCTGTAGCAATATTCGGTCTGAACATCAATAACATTTTTCTCTCGTAGATCTCCCCTTCTTAAGTGGCAACTGCAGGCGCCAAACTGGTGACTATTTCATTTTAAAAATCTCCTCTTGCTCGTAACCTTTGAGATAGTATCTGATAAGCACATCCTTCTGCCGCTTTGGGAACCAGATATCAGATATAGTCACGTTTTCTTCCTTGTTCATTTCTCAATAGAAAGACTTTTGTTAGCAATCATCTTAATTTAATTGTTTTACTCTTTCTGGTTGACAGATATATTGACTGTGTCTGTCATTATATGCAATCTCACCATTATACTCATCCATACACACTCTTACCTTGACAGTCATACATATTCACTCTCACCATGATCGTCGCATTCGCACATATGCACTATCAACATAACAGTCATACACACGCATTCGCAACATAACAGTCATGCATACACACTCTCACCATGACAATCGTGCATGCTCAGTCACACCATGACAGACATATATGCACACCCTCACTATGACTGCCATACATACACTCTCACCAGGACAAACATAAATACTCACTCACAGAAGCCCAAAATACACAGACAAGTCCTTTACGATGAGGAGCAAATACTGCCAGGACTACAGTCGAGTCTCCGATTCCTTTTACAGCGCCACAAGCATTGACGGGGGGGGGGGGGGCAAAATGTAGAGAAATATTTCCAGTTATTTAGATAAGATTACATGTTTCTGTAGAGAGACGGCATGACCCACAAAGGAGCAAAGGAAAACATTTCATCACAAGTCAGCGGGAGTTCTCATATAACACACATGGGAACACAATAAATAATCATATACACTATATTATGAAACTGATTGTTTTCAGTTGTTATGACAGTAGAAGAACTTAAAGAAGAC
>NC_051410.1:28634309-28634446 GCF_015228065.2 Penaeus monodon
CATAAGTCAGCAATAATGTGATGCCGTTGTTTGACTTTTTTCCTACATTGTGGTGAAGCTCGGAGACTCGAACACACACCTTCCGCACCGATAACGCGGCGAGTTAAGGCGTCGGCACATGATCGATATGAGTGCTC
>NC_051410.1:28634526-28635237 GCF_015228065.2 Penaeus monodon
TTGCTGAACGGCTATATGAATAATATAGATATATAAAGGGCAAGGCAGCTTTGGAGGCCTAGGAGAGACGATCAGCGAAATGAGACGACCAGTCCAAGAGTCCCCACGGAAAATCTTTCACTTACCTTAAACGTTTAGGATGAAAGCTGAGCCGGGCACTGCAGCCAAAGTCACAGCGGCTAAAGATGGTTTTGAGATCTTGTGCAAAGAAGGAGTTCCAGCCAGTAGGTGACTTGCGGCCTCACTTTAGCCAGCCGTTACTTGGCATGGCGCATTCGCGACGCCTTGGTATATAGGGAGGTCACTTACGTCTCTTTCATTTCCTTGTTTTTTTATGGGTTGCTCTGTTCCCTTTCTTTTACTGGGGATACGGCTGCACTGACTGCCAAGAGAAAGGTGTATTTACTAGTGAACTGTCATTGGTGGTAGTTTTTGCCTTCACGAACGTATTCTATGTCCTGTTTAATTGTTTATAGCGTTTTTCATTTTTTTTTCTTCCTCCTTGGTATTTTCCCGATTTTTATTGATTTCCCAACTCACAAGCAAATTGAACACTTTGTTTTGAGTTTCATTCCTGTTTCTGTCTCTGTTCCCTCGACTTTTCCAGCCAGCGCTGTCCGGGAGGGCAGTGAGCCTCCACTTAGTTTCACTCAGGTCAGAAAGACTGAAATGATGTTAAAGATATTATGTTTTATTCTTCTCGAAAAAAAA
>NC_051410.1:28635747-28635976 GCF_015228065.2 Penaeus monodon
TTACTTCGGGGTCCAGTATCTGGAAGTCGAAAATCCAGATTGGGAATGGAAAGCAAAAATGACTGTGTCACTCAAGTCACCCGGAGGAAGGAGCGTCGCAGCCAAGGACGGGGAGGGAGGGCTAAGGTGAGGGAGAGAAAAGGAAGAGATAATGACGTATAGTTTGAGAGATGGAACAGAGACGAGGAGCGGGAGGAGCGAAGGAAGAAAAAAAAGGGAAAAGGAAAGC
>NC_051410.1:28636017-28636146 GCF_015228065.2 Penaeus monodon
CTGCTTTGGCGAGGAGTTTAAAGGTATAGCGGTGTAAGAAAAAGGGGGTGAAAAGAAGGTGAACGGGTGCCGAGGAGACTGTTAAAAGGTCATGGGTACCGCCGGGAAACAAGGGTGTTTGGGGTACAC
>NC_051410.1:28636399-28638529 GCF_015228065.2 Penaeus monodon
CGACATTTAAAGTAATGAGGCTGTTCATTGTGCGGTTTAACGCTGAATTGCATTATCATATTTGCAATCGCGTAATGACGCAAGTGAAATTAGTGCAAGTCCTTTGTCTGAAGCGATTCAATAGTTCTCAAGAACTAACACAATCCATTATCAGCTCGACGAAACTAGCATCCAAATTTTGCCTTTAAAAACCTTAGGGGGATAAGGGTTATGAAAAAAGAGTCTGTCTTTAATATCCCAACCCCGTTTTCCTAACGGAAAAAAGATCCCTTATGCCAATTCCCTCACAAATATTTCGTTATTTTCAATTTTTCTTTTTTTCGCGCAGGGGACAAAAAAAAAAAGGGATAGAAAAACTGATCGCCCGCAGACCCCCCGGCCCGGTGGGCCATGTTCCCCCATTTGGGTTTCCGAAAATTTTTCCCTTTATAAGTTCTCCTCAGGGGCCAAATTGGGTTTTAAAGTTTTTGGTTTTTAACCCGTCACTTTTTGGCCAATTTTTTCCTATTTGGAGCAAAAATCGCCCACCAGCATTCCCCCCTCCAATGGGGATAGAGAATGGAGAGACGAAGAAGCGAATGAAAGACAGAGAAGAACAGCAAGGACAATATAAAGGTAGAAGGGAAGGGAAAAGGCTCAACTAAAGCAAAACAAAACTTTTTGGCCTAATCAATAAAAAACGGGCGAAAACCCAATTTTCATATCCCTAAAAATGAAAAAGGGAAACGGGGTGACAGCTTAGGGCCCTTTCCCCAAAAACACCATTTTTTAAAAAAAGAAATTTTTGGGAAACTGAGGGGGGGAGAGACAGGTCATAAAAAATGGACAATAGATGATTTCCGTTTAAATTGCCGAAATATCAGAACATTTTACCTTCTTCTAGGACCCCCACCCCCCAAAGTAAAAGCAAGGGCTGTAGGGAAGGGGGAGGGGGGAAAGCGGGAGTTCGGGGTTTTTTATTTATGTCTTTTGTCCCGGGGGACGTGCCCTTGGGTTTCGGCCCGGGGGAGGTCCCCGGGGGGAGACTCAGTACGTCTTTAGAACCCTTTTTTGGGAGCTCCGTGAAACCAAAAGAAATGAGGGGAATTTTTCCCGCTGCAAAGGGGGGGGGGGGCCTTTTCGGTCCTGTGAGTCAAATAACTTCAGACCCTTTTCAATGAGAGTTTAATTTTTTTTGTATTGGGGGACTCGGCCCAATAATATAAAAACGCAGAATGTTAACTAATAACCGCCCCCATATACCACGAGAATTTTTTTGGTGGGTTTGTTTGCTGTCGATTTTTTTCAAATAAGGATTCAGATTTATCAGTTGATTGAGTACTAAGCCTTAAAACAAAGTATTCTCCTTTAAGTATCATTTGCATTCAGTACGCACCAAAAAAAAAAGAAATATATATATATACCTTTCATCCCCTATTTTCTGAAAAAAAGCCCCCCGCTATGTAAACTCATCATCCCCAGAAAAATGAAATGTCCCTGGGCCTGGCTGTCGGCCCACCGTAAAAATCCCCCCCCATAGGCTTCACCTACTCTGAAACTCCCCTTTTTCAACGCCCCCATCAAGATTTTTCCCAAATTTAAATCCAATGGTTTTTCTCCCTTTGCGATGGGATACGAAGTTGATTAAAACGCAACACGATATGGGCCCCCTGAGGTTGGAGGGTTTGTAGGAGGGGAAGGGGGAAGGAAACCCGAAAAATAAGGGGGGAGTAAAAAGGAGAAAAAAATTTTCGGAAATTTGAGGGAGAAGGATAGAGACGAATTATGGAAGAGGGAGAAGAGAGACACGGATTTATAGGTGGATGAATAAAGACGGAAGTTGTTTGAAGGAGAAAGAGAGAAAGCAGAATTTAGTGGGGGGAAGGAAAAGAGCCATGATGGGGGGAGGGAGAAGAAGGGTGGGATTTTTAGTGGAAAGGGGAAAAGGGGGAAAATTGGGGCATGGAAAAAAGAAAATGCGGAATCAGAGGTGGAAGGAAAAAAGGGGGGGGACCCGGGGATTTTTGTAATGGAAAGGATTTAAACGGAAAATGGAGGGAAAAGGAAAAGCCCTTCTGTGGTTATAGGGTAAAACAGAGACGGAAAAATAGGGGAAACCCAAAAACGGAGGAGGGCCCAGGGGAAACGAAA
>NC_051410.1:28638734-28638943 GCF_015228065.2 Penaeus monodon
AATTTTCCCTAGGGATGAAAAAAAAAAAGAGAAAATGCAGAGGAAATTTTGGGAAAAGACGAGGGAAGGAAGGGGGGGAAAAACCCGGGTATTTGGAGGGGGAAAGGGGAAGGACCAAAAAAGGGTGGAGGTGGGAAAGAGAGAATTGTTTTTTGGAAAGAGGAGTTTTGAAAGACAGGAAAGATGGAGTGGGTTTTTAAAGGGGGGAA
>NC_051410.1:28639027-28640920 GCF_015228065.2 Penaeus monodon
AATATGGGATGTTAAAAGAGGGAGGGCGAGGCGGGGTGTGTGTAAAGAGACATAAGGAAAATTTACACAGCGCAAGAAATAACACCCTTTGTTCACTATCAAACCACCAGGGTTAAAAAAAAGCCCCCCAGTTTGGGAACCCCCGTAGTTCCATCGACAAATTTTATTGATATTGTAAAAAAACGAAAAGGAAAGGAGGCGAGGATACCAAAAAGGGGGCGGCAACCCCTCTAAATCTTAAAAAAGGGAAAAAAAATTTTGCAAAAAACCTTGGGGGTTTTTATTTTGCAAGCTTGAAAATTTTAATAAAGGGGTTTTCAAAAAAAAGTTAAAAGAAATTTTTTGCCCCCAGGAAAGTTTGGGGTGAGAGTACCATTTCAGGGAGGGGGTTGGCGGGGGGTGTTAAATTGCCCCCCACCCCCGGAAACCCCCCAGAGCGCAAAAAATTTTAGGGGGTTTAAATTACTGCCCCTTATTAAATTGTTTGGAATTTTAAATTTGTTCCCAAGCGGAAAAAAAAAACTTACCCATTAGGGGGCAAAAAAATAATTTTTTTAAAAAACATCCCCTTCATTTTGATTTAAAATGGGGGAAACGTCCAAAACGGGTAAATAAAAGTTAAACAACAAAAAGTGATTTATGCACACCTTTTTAAGGAGTGGGGGCGGGGTGGCAAACATACCCTAACAAGGCCCCCACGGGGAAACTTTTGGGGAAAACTTGCCCCCAGGACTCTTTACCCCCTGGATTTCTCTCCCTCTTCCCAGGACTCTAGCCCCTTCCCTTTCAAAACAAAACTGAGAGGATTGGGGTTTTCTTAAAGACCCCAATATAAAAAAAGGGGTCGGTATGAATAAAGGGGGGGTTAAAATTTTAATTTACCCTTTTGATTAACCCTAAATGAAGGGTTTAAAAATTTACTTAGAAAATTTTGTGAAAAAACCAAAATTTGGGGATTGCATAAAAAAAAGTAGGGTAATATATAGAACAAAAATAAATTTAATTTGACAGAAAAAGGAAATTTACCGTTTTTAAATGGGTTTTTTGATAAAAATTCTAAAAAAGTTCCCAAAAAAATTTATAATGCTATTCTCCTCCCCAAACCCCCCAAAGTTTTTGAAAATTTCCCTTGTCCCAAAAATTTAAAGGATTTAAAAAATTTTAACCCCCACCAAAAATTGCATAAAGTTGCCGCTTCCTTTCCAAAACCCTTTAAAACCAAACCCAAAGGGAAAAAACCCCCTTGCCCCTTTCCAAAAAAGTTAAAAAGGACAAAGCCCCAAGGTTTTTTGGTTCCCCCCAATTTCTTAAAAGCTCCAAAAAATTGCCTTTTTTGGTTTGCTTTTTGGGTTTCTTTTGTTTTTGCAAAAAAATTTAACCCCAAAAAATTGGTTTTAAGTCCCCCCGGCCCGATTCCCCCCCACCGAACCCAAAGGAATTGGTCATTTTCTCCCCTATTTTGTTTACCCCCCGGTGGCCCCCCTTCCCCAAGGGGTAAAGTTTTCTTTTTTTAAACCCAAACCCCAAAACGAACCCTTATTTTTTCCCCCCAAAACCCCCCAAAATTCCTAGCCCCCCCCTTTTGGGGATTTTCCCCAAGGGAAAATTTTCCCCCAGGGTGGTTTTCTCCCTTAAAACCATAACCCCCCCCCTTTCCCAAGCCCAAGGAAAATTAATGCTATTTCCGAAAAAAAAATGTGTCCCATGAGGTCAGGGATGAGGAAAAGAGGGGGGCATTTTAAAAGGGTTTCCTTTTCCCTTTTTATAAGGAAAGGGGTTTTGAAAGGGTTTTAAATAATTTAAAACTTTTGGGGGGAATTTCTGTAATTTGTTTGAAAGACACAAAAAGATTTTAAAAAAAAAAAATTTAAAAGGAGTGGGGATAAAGAGTTT
>NC_051410.1:28640951-28641567 GCF_015228065.2 Penaeus monodon
GTGGGGGAAAACGGGAAAGGGAAGGGGAAAAAGGTACATAAAAATAACCCCAATATTATTTTATTTAAATTTAAAAAAAACATAAAAGGGAAAAATTAAATTTTATCGGGAAAATATTTTAAAATAACACCCCCAAAATTATTCGAATTTTTTAAAATTTTAAGAAAATTTAATTAGTGGTTTGTTTAAAATTTAATTTTTAAAAATTTTGAAAAAAAAAAAAAGGGAAGGAAATGGGGGGGGAGAGTTCCCCCAACCCCTGGGAAAAAAAAAAGAAGGGTTTCCCAAAAAAGGATAAAAGGGGGGAAGGGGAAAACCCTCCCCCCGCCCAAACAAATATAAAAAAATCTTGGACCAACCCAAAATTTAATGGAAATCCGGGGCTTTTTGCGAAGTCAGGAGGAACGATAGTGAGGCAAGAAAATGAATCACAGCTGGATGTCGGGTTAGAAGACGGCAAAGTATCCTCCGGTCCCAAGCCCCAAGATTAATGTCTATTAAAGGAAAAAGAATCGCTGTTCCTATGTAGGTTGACATGTGTACTGAGTCTGTAGAAAGAGAGTCATTAGCCGCCCTTTTCTGGCGCACAAATTATTCAGTAGAGGTAAAGGGGATT
>NC_051410.1:28642098-28642493 GCF_015228065.2 Penaeus monodon
ATCCATACCCACCGCACCGGCATCAAATAGTAGGGTAAAAGTATTGTTACAACAAAATCAATGCCCACTCTAACAACTGTTGCATACTGACGAACGCTCTGTCTCCATCCCTTATAGAGTAATTGAAATTATATCATTAGCACTAATATTAGCCTAATAAATCTCTCCTTTGGTCCCTCTCTCGCCCCTCTCGTTCTGCTCCCCCTCGCCCGTGAGGGATGACTAACCGGCCAGGGACCACCGGCTTTGACTAATTCGTATATTTATTTGCATCTGCTTGTAAGAAATTTGGAGAGACATTACCACGTTCCCGATTATATATTGAATGTGGCACCGGAACCCTTCCACCAACGCCATCACCAGCAAACACAGGGAGTGTGAAGCTTAAAGTTGGC
>NC_051410.1:28642973-28643357 GCF_015228065.2 Penaeus monodon
TCATAGCTGGTGCCGTAATGAATTTATGACAACTACCATAATGCAATCTACTGCGTAAACGTGCAGGCTCATACAAAAATATACTGAATAAAAAATTTTAAAAAAATCGACCAAACAAAGGGCGGGGGAAGTGCGAAGGTACACTTTTTTTTCTTTTTTTTTATGAATATATGAAAAGATAAACAACTAAACTGCCTTTCCAACGCACAACATATGGTTTATCTTCGCTGAAGCTTCTTGATTCATGGCTCATATTTTAGCAGAATTGAAAGTTTTGGGATTCGAGGCTCTTTCCTCACGCTTTCTTCTCCTTGGCCCCCACGCTGCGCCTCATTCTTCGTACTGCGCCAGGGACTTTCCTCGCCTTCTGACTTTCTCGTGTTT
>NC_051410.1:28643563-28644213 GCF_015228065.2 Penaeus monodon
TTCTGAAAGTTTTGGATATCATTTTAGTTAGCGTGTACTTTCCTTGCACTTGCACACATTTAGACGTAACGATGATCAAAAAATTTCAAGTTACCTCTCAACACAATACATCTTCTCATAACCGTCCCTTCCGCTTGCTTACTTTTTTCTGTTCCTATTAAATGTATGTCTGTTCCTGGAAACAAGGCGCTTATCATTTTTTCTTTAAGTCTGATCTTTTTTTGAGATTCCATGTTCCCATAACCTTGCAAGCTGATTGTGTACAGTCATTATTTTCCGCTTTAAAATCCATTAACTAAAAAGACGATGTAGCAAGAGCCGAACCCGCAGGCACGTGCAAAGAAAGCCAGCGGAGCCACCCCTTGCAATCTCGCATTTCCCCTTGCACTTTAACTCTCGTATCGCGACACTTCACTCTCATCTACCGTATCAACTTTACCCTTTCCCCCTCAGCGTCTAATAACCAATTCCTTGCTCATACGGCGTCGTTTAGAATCTTCATTTTGCATTGTTTCGTCGTTGCTAAAAAGTGATACTTTTCGTGATCAGGGAGATTATGACACTGTATTTCAGTGTTTATCGCCCTCGTTTGATTCGCTTCCGTTCTCCTTTGTTCTGGGTGGGATCCCTTTCCTCTTGCTCTTTCTCTT
>NC_051410.1:28645436-28645838 GCF_015228065.2 Penaeus monodon
GTATGTTCATGTGCGAGTTGTTGTTACAGGATTGCATGTGATGGTGTAAAAGGGTGGACAGCGTTTTCAGAAAAAAGCTTTCTAGAACAGGAATGATAGACATCCTACATGAAATAAATAACAATAAAATGTTTAATCTTGAGAAAACATGAATTCCACAATGGCCTGAGAGTTCACAGTTTCCAAACCAA
This sequence comes from Penaeus monodon, assembly GCF_015228065.2. Classification (NCBI taxonomy): domain Eukaryota; kingdom Metazoa; phylum Arthropoda; class Malacostraca; order Decapoda; family Penaeidae; genus Penaeus; species Penaeus monodon. The sequence goes on from NC_051410.1 coordinate 28,645,628, forward strand.
ATAATTCCTTTTATCAGTTTTTTTCGCCGCAGGGAATTACAGTACGAGAGCGCTCCCTTCTTTCACGTTTCTCACATCCCTCAGGTGGACCACTTCAGTTACTCTCGTTGGCCTTAAAGTTCTTTGTGATAACATTCTTTTGTAACTCGTTTCATAAGGTATATTATGTATAGATTTGCACTACTATTACCGGATCGTTTGTTACGAAAGC
>NC_051410.1:28646555-28647274 GCF_015228065.2 Penaeus monodon
GTGTACATATTAACTGTTCGTATTCTAATTAAATTTTTCATTTACATTCCGGGCTATAACTTATACCATTTCACTGCAAAACACTGAAAAGTAAAAGGCAATAGTTTTCAAGCGAACTTATAACTGTTCCAGTATATTAACATTAATACAAAAAATACTTGGTGCACTTTGTCTATAAATTAAAGTACAATTTAAAATCATTACCTTGGGGCAAACGGACTTGCTTTAAATAGTCCATGAATTATACCAACATAGCTTGCGCACAAAGTCTGGAATAGATTAGCCACAAAAGCCTTTTTCAAATGTTATGTGTCTTTCCTGATGCTAACGCGAGCTTAGATGTTCTCCGGAATCCACTCGACGATCAACACACGTTTTCAATATCCCCAAAATTCCTTCGAAGAGGAAAGAAAGGCGAGGGGGGGGGGGTCTCGAATTCGCAAATAAGAAAAAAAATTATAAATACTATGAGAAGACAACACAAATGATCCACCTCCCTGGAAGCCTCAAATAGACTTAGACACCGGGAACTCGCTCACACACATGGGAGGGGTAGCGACACCTGGTCGACGCCTCCGTGAAGGTATAAATAGATCAGACGCACAGACAGCCCGTCGAGGGCACCCGTCGGTGGGGCGGACTACGCTGTTGGATGCTGCCTGTGAGAACCCCTCGGCAGGAACTTCCTAGTCACCGAGCCGCACAAGGGAAAGCTTGCG
>NC_051410.1:28647431-28647791 GCF_015228065.2 Penaeus monodon
CCTTTTAGATCTTTGTTGTATTTTAGTCCCTTTACCCGACTCTGATGGCTTAAATAGAAGTACCCAGTGCAAGTCACCATTTGATTCTGACATTGTGCTCTGCTTCATCAAACTGCTGCCATCACTAACTACAGCAGTTCATCTCTTCGTTTCTTTCATTGACAGAAATAGTTATGTGAGCTGCCATCTGCGGTTGAAAGCACTCTAACAACAAAGTTAGAAATGTATAGTACATGCAGAAAACTACGAAAAAAAGTAATCGACCTGAATATTGTACATATTCGACAACATTCATCTTTTTATCGACTGTGTAGTATTTGTCAAGAAGCCCTACACAGAAAGTAAATTAATTTAATGAGA
>NC_051410.1:28649959-28650701 GCF_015228065.2 Penaeus monodon
GATAGAGAGCCAAGAAAAGAGGTAGACAAATATAATAAATATGTGAACTTTTTGAAAATAGACAGTTATATCAGAGAGAAATTCATCTCCCCATATCAAAAAAGTATCATAATCTCTTATTAATTACCAACTATACTTTCGTTAATCACGCTGTTTTAAGCCAATAGAACAGCGCTTGGGTTGCTTTCCGCGCCAGAGATGCGTCGTGTCACATCAAAGGACCATAATAGGATGTATAAAAGCGGCATGTTTGATTAAAGAGAATGATTATGACTAGAGGGAAATGAACGAGCTTCGGTTGCATTCTGCCTTTTTGAGGGATAAATTAGAATTACTTGACAATGCTTCCTATTAAAATGGGATTTGGTGATGGTATTAGAGGTTCTAAACAAATGCTTTATTTAAAGTGAGCTGTGATATCTCGTATTAATGCATCACGTTTTGTATTCCAGTGAGTAATTTTTGTTTCATTCGTGGTCTCTGTCGTGTTTCAGTAAAGCTCCATTTAATTGGTACATTAGTGTTAGTGAGGTAAATGAATAAATACTCAAACGAAATGAGGATCACAAAACTATGTTGCCGAAATGTATTCAATTACTTCTGTCTGGCCACGAAAAAAAAAATGAAAATCAATGTCCGGTATTTGGTATTTCATTTTCATATAAACTGGTGCGAGGCTTTCCATATTCATATAGTTTATATTTAATTATTCGTCTTTATGCCATAACGAATGAACAAAAGC
>NC_051410.1:28652148-28652507 GCF_015228065.2 Penaeus monodon
TGGCAGAACGACAGAAAAGAGAGCAAGAGAGAACTGGAGAGGAGCAAGAGACGAAGGACGGGTGAGAGTGTGCATGTACGAGTAGGAATTCCACAATGGATGAAAGGACAGCTGTGGACGTGCAAGCATTTTGAAAGAGAAGTCGCACAAAAGATGAAACTCAGACGGGGATTCTTCATAAAACCTGCAGAACATGCGTGAAATGACGGCTGGATGTACGAAGGTGAAACACAATGACGCAAATATTCTTATATTCCTTTGAAACAATACGTTTTAAGTAGCTGGCATGTTATTCATATCTTCATATTGAATAATCCATGGAATGAGTCATTTCATTCTACTGAATTCACATATGACTG
>NC_051410.1:28654494-28654970 GCF_015228065.2 Penaeus monodon
CATCAGTAATGAAGGAAGTTTAACAGATATTTAATTTTAAAGACACTAACTTTTAAATGGTCCGAGAAAGATGAAAAATCACATTGTAAAATATCTAAAAATATTTCTCGAGAGAAAATATTATCCAAGCGGCCGTACTCAGACAAGGATATTGGTATTCGTTCGCCAAAGATCTAGATGTAGTTTTTTGTTTTTTTACATGTTAGCGGGTTATTAGCAGGAGAAAGACAGACAAGTTTAGATATTACTGAAGAAGATGAATCTAAAAGGTCTTCGTGTGAGAGGTGTTTAGTATGCAAAAAGACATATTCTGGATCAGAAATATCCTCACAAATTTCAAGAGAAATACAATGTATTTTTTTTTTGGGGGGGCATGTGTGTTGCATGGCAATATATACTATATCAAAAAGAGGTAAGCTGGGTAAAGAAAAACGGCATGACCGCCTTTTATCCAAAACTTTGCCAATAGAGTTGGG
>NC_051410.1:28655507-28656678 GCF_015228065.2 Penaeus monodon
ATACCTTGGTTGTATTTTTTTTTTATCATAATAGATAAAGTATTTGGATTTGACATATACTGATAGAATAAAAACAATGTTATCATTCATCCCATGTCACCCTTGTTCATTTTCCTTTTTTGAATATAACCTACCTAAGCTACAGCATGAGGAAATGTAAAATTGAAACAAGTAAAATATACGCTATATACCTATAAATAATCGCTATTAATTATCGCCTGTAAAATCAGTAAACTTTTTTTGCTTTGTTAATTATGTATGTGCTAGATATACCGTATCTATTGTGTGCCCTTGATTATTTTGTATTGTGTATATATTTGCGTATGTCCGTGAAATATATATATATGATTTATTCGTGGATTTACCCTATAGATGTGTTGTGTGTGTATGTTTATTGTAGAAGAGGGGAGGTGTATTTGCATTGGATCTCATTAGTGAATATATTCATCGATATACATCTAAGGAATATTCTAAATACTACCTTGGTGGACGACATGAATCGATTTTTTTTAATGTTACACTATTTCCATCTGCTTACACGTAAGATTCCTCTTGAAGCCTACTCTTTTCTTACAGATTCATTTGCCAAACACAGGGCTTAATAACTGTGGCGAAAGAAATTCCTTCTTGACTCTGTGTGAAGGCGACAGCACGAGCAGCTCTGGACAAACAACTGGCCCTGTTCTTGTTATGTCCCTTAGACTCGAGGTCTCTAAACAAAGCCATTCTCTCTGGGTTCAAGTGCCCACGTTGAGATGGACGTCTTTTGTTGAAAATTGCTTTGCCTCTTGGAGTATTGAACAATTTCGACTTTGGCGTTTCCTTCCAAGATTCAAATGGGACAACGTGCTTCGCCGGGTGGGAATTACAGCCTACTTTTTCTTGTCATCCATGTCATTTTTTCCCCCAGAAACAATAGATTGTAGTAATTACACCTTACAAATACATTGTAATAATGTATCATTTATAGAAAAGATAAAAAATCAAAACTTTTGCCATTAGATGGAGTAAAAAGTTATTCAATACTTTTTGTAATTAAATATAGCAGTATTGAGAAACTTATTCAAATATATTTTGACTTCATGAAATCTTTTTACAAGTTGGAATTCCTTTTTGAATTCACTGCATTTGAAAGTTAACATTCGTCCATTTCACGAATACTTGATGAACG
>NC_051410.1:28657638-28658199 GCF_015228065.2 Penaeus monodon
ACTTCTCCGTAGTCATCTCATTAGATAATTGTAGAGAATGTAATTATGTAAACATGTACTGAACCAAATTCTGTCGGCCCATATTACCGCCTTGAAAATATACCATTTACTACAAATACTCATACGCGTATTTTTTTTTTTTCATTAACTGATTTACATGATATGGCATTATCTAATCTTCGTAATAAAAAATCTAAACGAACTAGTGTGCAGTGTTTTGTGATATTTTGAATCTTAAAAATATTGAAGCTTAACAAAGTGGAATTAAATCTTTGCCAGTAAAGAAGGCAATAGTTTCGGGATTTTATGGAAAGGCTCAGCGGATTATCCGTTCACAATCAAATGTGTTTAATAAAATGTGAGCATTCTTTATCTAATTTACCTTTCTTGCACAGTTAATATCAACGTTCAAGTAATGAAGAATGGGTTTACTAAAAAGAAAAAAAGAAAACTTATTTGAGGGATTATATGATTACCAGGATTATATGTATCATTGTAATAAACACAAAATACTCATATTCAAGAAAATTTTGTCGTTATGTTGAATGGCTGTATCCTCGC
>NC_051410.1:28658234-28658898 GCF_015228065.2 Penaeus monodon
CATTTAACAAGAAACCCTCATATGCTTCTTACGTTGGGTTACAGTTGATAGTTTATCGTATCTTTTTATCCTCATTTCAAATATTCTTGCTTACCGTTAGCTAGGTTTTAAAGGATTCGAAATAATCATCAAAAGTTACGGTGCTCAGGACTAGCAATATTCTATCACGGTTTTTAATATTGCAATTATAATATATAATAAGCTTTCTGAACGGTAAAAGGCTGTGTAATTAGAGATAACGCATCCCGTGACGCTGCGTATGTGCACGTAATCACAGTGGATATTCTCATCCCGCTTTCGTTATAATTGCGAGAGAGAGGATTTCAGGGAGTCTACGCTACGTTACAGCCCTGCCTATGAGCTACTCTTGACATCTAGGGCCTGGATTACATTACTCCGTGAATACAATCTATCTTCTTTCAGTATTTTTATCCAAACGCTTTATAATGTACAGTTTTGTTGCCTTTTTTGCTTCTTAACTTCCATTTATTTTTTAAATAACCATTATGACTGTTAAGGGGCAAGACATAAACGAGGCTATATGAGCCACTGTCTTACCACCAAAGGGGGAGTCTACGCCTGGGTTGTTTAGGTTGTCTTGAGCAGACCTCACTGGACGGGTTCTTTGTGTTTTTCCGACAATGCTATACGTTCCGGAGAGACA
>NC_051410.1:28659141-28659563 GCF_015228065.2 Penaeus monodon
ACTTATAAAATAGTGTGGATACTTTGAGTGACAATGTAATGGAAGAGTAACAAGGAGAAAATTTATAAATAATCTTGAATAACCAAGATTTAGGATAAACAATCAGAGACTGTGAAAATGAAAAACTGTTAAGTGTCAACACAAACAACTATGAATAATGCTATAAATGCGTGCTTCGGAAAGACTTGGGAAAGGACTGCACAGTCTTGACAAATAGGTCGTAACCCTTTCTTCATGTCTCGCTACACATCCTCAATAAGGTCCGCCCATTCAGGGGTTATGTTGTGCAAGGCTTGCGTTGTGGTCATGTTGCAGATATGCTTCATAAATATTCTGATCGAGTAAAAGAGTTGACTTTTAAACCAAATCCCGTGGCCCCTGCTCTGAAAACTATTATTCTAAGCATATAATTTCGGTCCTTT
>NC_051410.1:28660024-28660126 GCF_015228065.2 Penaeus monodon
GATACAGTGGTAGCAAAAAGTAAAACAATTATGAAAATCACAAATAATAAAACTGAAAAGATATAACGAACTAAAAAGACAAATATGGAAGAAGCATCACAG
>NC_051410.1:28660658-28660751 GCF_015228065.2 Penaeus monodon
GATTAGGGCAGAGGAAAAGGAGTGGAAGAAGGAATGGAAAAAAAAGGAAAAGCCTATCAACTAGATGGAATTTTAGCTCAAGGCAATTTTGAG
>NC_051410.1:28661056-28662446 GCF_015228065.2 Penaeus monodon
GGAAGGCAGAGAAAAGAGGCCTGGGGCCTCACACCTTATTATACTGTCCGAGGGAAGGGTAGGTGTTCCTGCTCCCCAATGTGATGATACAGTGGTTTTGAGCTAAAAGCTGGTAAGCATACAGTGATATTCATATTTCTCAATGTCGAGTGTTTTTTTTTTTTTTTTATAGTAGATCGGTAGGGAGATATTTCATCTTTTGCGAAAAATACTTTGACTTTCTGACTAATGTCACAGTGATACTTTAAAGTCAGACGAAGTGCAAAATTCAAAATCGTTTCTTGCCAAGTAGCATAATTTATGTCGCCATATCGACTTTAACTGATGGAAACCAAATGCAGTTCCAGTATTTAGAAGACTATTTAACCGAATTGTATCGTTCTATGCAGTTCATCTTTGAATGCGATGAAACTAGTGTTCTACATGGGTTTATGATTTTACATATAACTTCGGGATTTCCTATAAATAAATGACAATCATACACACTGTAAAGTAACTGATTATTTGCATAATTCAAACAATTGTTTGAATTACACAAAGATCATTATATCCACCGCTCTCTCATGTTAATTTTTTTACTGATGATTCATAGACAATGTTAACTGGGGACATATCTCATATAATATATATATTCTTGAACCGTAGTAGGTACCAATGAAACAGCGGTTCGTCAATTAGATTCAGAGAGAGCACTTAATGTATACGGGTAATTAGATGTGTGAATACAAATGCATTTACAGGTCGTTCGGTTTGTTGATTGAAATACCTTGTTCTACAAACTTGTAGGAGCATTGTTGTAGAATCTGTATTGGGTTTCTTTCTTATACAGTTACAGTAGATGGCGACTTGAGAAGAGGAAATATTTCTCACACGCCTTTGGTTACCATTTGAACATGATATATGTTTACAAGAACAGAAGGTAACCTATAATACATGGAAATTATTGTCTTTAAAGTATATCTATTGATAAATCTACAGCTGTACACTTATTTTGTGACTCAGATACCATATAGCACCTCATTCTGAGCAAAAAGACATAATTTTCAGAAAGAACTAAAGCAAGAAGCTACGACAAGAAGTATTAGTGCTCTAAAAGAAATTAATTAATAACAAAAAATCTGACCCTGTAAGGCTGTCATTCAGAAACAGATGCTATTAGTAGAGTATCAGAAAGGGGATAAAAAAAGCTAACTGTATATTTATTGACGGTGAGGTTGTGGGTAGTGAGCTGCATTTCTTTCTTTAATTCATTTTTAGATTCCATACTTTGCAGTAGGCATTACAGTTTTGTCATTCCTTAAAGTTTTTCTTTGTTTACGTGCACTGTCCAAGACAATCCGATGATCTGTACGGATGAGTGAATGGTTATACTTTAACCATGATCTATGAG
>NC_051410.1:28662512-28663177 GCF_015228065.2 Penaeus monodon
GAGTAGCCCAGTTGCTCGGAAGTCTTACTACAGTAGATAAGCATTGTATATTGATATGAAATCGATGTGTGGTATTACCAAAAAACTGAGGTGAAAACCATATCCAATCCTGAAGTGAGCTGATATGAACTGAATTATTGGAGCACAATTCTCCAAGTTACGGTAAAATGTTTCATCCTACTTCATACTCTTGTCACATATTGTTTGTACCATTCAACAGTAACAAGCATGGATGCAACATGGCACCTATTGCTCTTTAATGGGACGAATAAACATGGCTCTAAGCACTTTGCAGTGATACATTACTGTTCTGAATACAGTCAACCCCTACTTCTTCAAGCTGACTCGACAAGGATTTGCAAAGTTGTAATAATAGATAACTAAATCTGTTACTGGCATTATGCTTGTTTACCCTGCACTGCTATCTGTGAGGATACATTCATCCAATCTCATTAGTTACTTCTAAATATTTCTAAGAAAAAATAAATATCAAATAGCATGAAAATACCTCCATTTACACATAGCAATTTGGGCAATTGGGTGACGGGATAATTTTGAATGCTACGAGTAGAAACTTGTACAATTCATTGACGTGATAAGAATTATCTTTTTATTATAGCGTATTTATGGGTTTAGATGTCACAAAATCATGACCGAGAAATTTC
>NC_051410.1:28663302-28664299 GCF_015228065.2 Penaeus monodon
CAGCTATGAAAGTTGTTGAATATGAATACTAATCACAGGAAAGGTCAACAACACAACTAGTATTCTCATTTGCATGTGTTCTCTACAACACTGATGATGTGTTGCAGATGACATTTAGTTCTTAACAATTATGTTTACACATTACAAAACATAATAACACGTAAGTTACCACAGTAAAATTCAAGCACACCATAAATATCTGAGGAATATGTAACAATTACGGAATAACTGTAGCTTTCAAGTGTCTTTATTATAAAGTATTTTTAGAAAGTTGGTTGGAAAAGTTTAAAATCAGACATGGGAAAAGGAAGTTGTACATTTCCGGCGAGCAACTGTCAGGTGATCGTGAAGGAGCACCGTTGACAAATTGCCGTCATTTGGGCCATTTGCCGTGTTTTTTCTCTACGGATCGCCCCTATACAGCTTCGTGCTTTCTAAGTTACTTCGGCGGGAGGAGGAAGGTAATTTTACGGCACTTAATTTTTGATACAGATTATGCACCTTTTCGCCTTATTTAAGTTTTAGAATATAAGCAAAGAGAATTAGACAACCCTTCTAACATTTGTGCATTTCCAATAAATATCCTTTATTTGCATTTTAAGAGCTTCACGTTTACGAAATTCTTCATTGCAAGTCAAATGTTAGATCTACCCTCCAATAACCGAAAAGTAAGATTAAATATTGTTGACTTCTCATTCTGATGATGCAAACATTATGGGAGCTTACAACTGTGTGTGCTGTAGGCTTAGAAATGTTTGTCTGAACATAAGCATATTTAGATGGATTTGCCATTCCGTGCATCTTTGTGCTTCCCAGGCAGCGAAATAACTTCCATGAATATGTGAAGACATTCTTAATTGCTTTTATTGACCTGACTTCTTAAAAGAAAAATATTGCAGATATTGACTAAAAAAACATTCAGAATTATTTACCAATTCAGCAGGTTTATCTTGGGACTAAAGTAAACCATTTGCAGAAGCCTGCAATTACCTCAATA
>NC_051410.1:28664359-28665070 GCF_015228065.2 Penaeus monodon
CAATGGTTGATAATTTGAGGGACAGGTGCAGAAAGTTTATGGTGATTGCATACTCTGAAAAAAAAAAAAAAATGCAAATGCCGAGAAATTTTTTTCGAAGGTTGGTCTACCATATCCTTTCATTAATTTGGAGTGGATTTCACAACATGTACAGTCGTATTCCATTGCTCTTTTCTTTTGCAGGTTGGCCTAGTGAAGTCGAAACAGCAGAATAATCTGCTGCCATTTACTTAAGCTGCACTGTAAGTGAACGAAGCGGTGAAGGGATTAAGAGGATGTGTAATCCTGCAGCCCTCCGAAGTGATGATCGCTTCAGAGGGACCTAAAATAGTATTTAGATAAGTTAAAACATGAAATCTTCTGAAGTAAATATTAACATATGCAAGTTACAAAATTTTTATTTTTATTTTTCATAGCAGAATTTTGAGTCAATTAATTTTGGCCAAATTGCTTTGGCGAGGCTCTTTGGAGAATTAAGATAAAACTGAAAAATATAAATAGCGTTTACTCAAATGTATAAAAATTATATTTATTTTTGAATGTAGTGCTCTAATTCAAAAGTATTAGTAAAATTGGAAGGTACCTTGGAATGTACTGCCGTAAACTGTAACTCGTTTCTCATATAAATACACTATGAAAAGAAACGTATACTCTTGCAGTTATAGATGAAGTGCACAGAGGTAGAGGGAAATGGACATCACCATATCTATT
>NC_051410.1:28665694-28666246 GCF_015228065.2 Penaeus monodon
CTTGCCCCCCATCTTATAAAAAAAAGGTAGTAAAGTTATCTTTGGATATTTTGGATTTTTTTGGTTCACATTCTGAATAGCCAAACAAAACACAAATCAAAGTAGCAACGCATCACCTGACACCAACGCAACCAGCAATCCACTTCATTGCCTACCGCATTCCATTTGCTCCTCAGACGTGCCCACCCCACATATTCTGATCTACAATGCAAAGGGACACATACAGATACATGCATTATAACACACTGCACAATGAATAGTACATATAAAACCAAACAACAAGACATGCATACCAACACATTTACATAGTAACCAGCCACTCTTTCAGAGAGTAATAGATATGCACATACTATTTTTTTACAGGAACCTAAATGATAATATACAAGTGTAAAAAAAAACGAAAATTATATACTGTACACTGTTACCCCAACCCTATACATATATTGCAGAAAAAAAGAAAATTATCTGTCTACAAAAGGCAATATGATGAAAAGTTTCTTACCTGAAGACGGTTGATCCGCCGGCGAAAGAGGCCTTCCAGGAGAAGGGACA
>NC_051410.1:28671982-28672071 GCF_015228065.2 Penaeus monodon
AAAATCTTATAGCTGTGATCTAAACAAAGGAAATGCATCGTCAACATATCTGCAATAACGTGAGGGTCTAATGTCGGGTGGGCAGTTTG
>NC_051410.1:28677055-28677508 GCF_015228065.2 Penaeus monodon
TATGCAGTATTCCGTGAGTAGCGAAGTCGTTCTGTAACGATGACTGTGATTTGTTGAAATAATTTTACAAATATGTACAACAGGAAAGAAATCCGATTGTGGAATGGATATCAAAATGTAATAACTATTCAGATAACAAAATTTAAAAACAAAAATCTTAATGCAACAAGTGTCTCTGAAAAAAAAGTCATAAATTTGACAATTTGGGTCCTAATGGAATGCTTGACACTACAGATAATTAAAATGAAACAGTAAAAGTGTGTTTATCTTGAATAAGTAAAACTATTTATGATGTGTAGGTAATGATGATATATTTGAAATATAAAAGACGACAATGGAACTTGCGAAACTGATATTTATTGGATGTGAAAAAATTATTTACAATGCTTCAGATTCTCCGGCCTCGGAGTTTGTTGTCTCACACACACACACACATCTATCTATCTATCTATC
>NC_051410.1:28677836-28678202 GCF_015228065.2 Penaeus monodon
GTTTTCTTTTTATAACTGGAAAATATTCTAACGGTCATTTCAACGAGATATACAAATATATGTTTGAATTTGTAAGGCACAGCATTTACTGCATATTTCGTAAGACAAATAAAAGACATCATACATCTTTCTTCTCGTAGAGAGGAGTTAGTGTAGTCACAATGTTCTCCCCTTCTCATTAAATATTCTACCAGTCTATAAGTCATTGTTGCTTGTTTAGTAATCTTCATTGACACTTTTTTTCTTGTTAAGGACGTCCCTTCTCTATATATATTTCTCAATAGGAGAGGGAGAGAGAGAGCCCTCCTTAACGATATCTCTGACGACCTGTCAGAAATTGTTGACCTTATATTCTCTCTAAATCTT
>NC_051410.1:28678311-28679617 GCF_015228065.2 Penaeus monodon
TATTTTAAAGGGATCATTCCATGTGACCCGAGCGTGCATTCCGGACCTCTTTCAAGTCGTCAGCATAAACAGCCCAAATGGGACTTAAAACATAATAAAAGAACCAAGGTATTAATCAGATAATCAGAACGCAATACTCACTGCAAGGAAAATTAAATTAAGTAAAACAGCAACAAAATAAGGCGGTTTTTGGCTAAATACCGAGTAAGAATCTGAAGAACATGCTTATTCAGTTATACATATTCTTGTTATTGTTGCTCAGATCTTTGTTACATCTCATTTGAATGCAATACTGAATAAAAGTTTAAAATTAAAAGTGCTTCCTTAGGAACCAGAGCATGAAATTTCAATATTCGGTAGATTATATGTTAAATTTATGTATCTTTCACGTAATAGGTCAGCAATGCAGTGTCGTCCTAGGTAACGCATATCATTAACAGAGATAATTAACAGAGATAATTCAGTCAACCCCATTGAGTCCAAGTTCTCAAATTTAAAGGCCTACATCAAAGATAAAGAGTCGATATTAATAATAACCCAAATAACAGTGAGTATTATTCAGTTCCTCACGTTGATAACAAACCTTGTGAACCCCATGTCTTCAGTTCACTGAGGTTCAGGGAAGTTAGACCTAATATTAACATGATGGAGGAAAATGGACCTTGTATGGTGACTGGGCCAAACTAAATTAATTTTATAAATGCTTGGAGTGACTTAATATGCCCTCATATTCTTTGACTTTATCTTGGATTAGCTTCAACAGCATTCGTAACATATTCGCGAACGAGCATCGTAATGAATAGATCATATCGCGATTAGCAGTAATATGGCCTCCTTGGAATTGTCCAAGTGGTCATTGCTACAATTATACGGTTAAATGTGAAATTAATACCCTTCTGCAACTATAACAGTAAAAGGGTTCGTGAACTCTGGCATTGAGCCAAGCCTCTTGTTAAGGTGGGAGTTTTTTTTTTCTCAATTTGAGGTGGCTGTAATGTTGATTTACTCGTGTTATTTTGAATATTATTATGCTGCCATATTACTTGGCCAGTAATCGCAATTCCTTTATACTAATTTACCGCCACTACCATTACTACTACTTCCAAAACTAATAACGATAATAATGAGAACCAACAGTGGAAAAAATAGCGCATGTTTGCGATAAGTGCTTTATTATAAATTGCACCGGCTGAGCTATGCGGTGGAGTAAGAAGGCCACTCCCCACGGCGATTGGGAGGATTGGTGGATTGAAACGGGTTGGCGACAACTTATTTATAGTAAAATTGATAAGCCATTATGTAATGC
>NC_051410.1:28679766-28680150 GCF_015228065.2 Penaeus monodon
ATTTCTAGTATGGAATCTTGTGGCAGCATTTACAGAATCTTTTTCTATCTGATTATGTTACACGGAATCTTTTGACTCTCACTTCAGGCACACACTACTAAAATATCACCCAGGGGCCGGATTTTGACTAAGAGATAGTTTCATCCCGTGTTGTTCATATTTCAGTATTCATGTAACAGTTTTTTCTTTCTTTATAAGCCATGATCAAGTTGTGATGCATTAACATTAACATAACGAATATATGCAAATGTCACATTAAACTAGGGAGAATAATAACCACACTAATTCTCGTGAATTAAAGACGACCACAGCCTACCTATAATAAAACATAAATAGTATGAAATCGATAGACCAACAACCTCGTATCTTTTAATCTTTTCTGAC
>NC_051410.1:28680181-28681326 GCF_015228065.2 Penaeus monodon
GGTCAACAAGCTCAAAACCGCATGGGGTATGAACTAGTTTCGGCTGTATTCTTGCTGGACGACGAAAAACGATGAATATAATTAAATATGATGTTTGGAATGGTAACTTTTTTGAAGAAAGTAAGGGCGACGTGCTTTTGAAAGACGATAGTTAGTGAAAAGTTACTGTGCCAATGTTTGTATTATTTCCATTTTCGACGATAAATAGCCTTTTAACATCACACATGCTGCATATAATATCAAGAAATAAATATATAAACGTGCAACCCACCTCCCGTACAGTATTAGAATATGTCATAATAATATGCTCTCATAATTTAAAAAATCGCACTGCCATATCAGGTCTTCGTTATATTATGATTGGCCAAAGGAGCCAAAATGATTATGTATGGCGCTGGCTGATGGTGCAAGTGTTATACCAGAGCCTTCTGAGAGCTACCATTAGAAAAAGTTTTAGGCCGATTTACGATCAAATTCAAGTATTTATGTGTTAGTAATACATTATGCTTGCAACATATATTTACAATGCGTGACAAACTAGTTTGCTGAGCAAAGCTCTTTTAACGACCATTATGCAAAACAGAATGGTAATACAATAGGTAAAAATAATAAAACGAATAACCGAAGAGTAAAATCATATTGAAAAAACGGCCGAAAAGTAATCTAGTACCCTATATCATTAAGAAAACACGAAATTACGAACATTTTACAAAGACTCAACATACACCACATTCCAAAATACATTTCCGTCGCATGGAGTTCCAGTGTTTACAAATATCGTTCCATTATCGGTGAGCATTACTTAATATAATTTGTTTCACGAAAGGGGTTGTGAACCTAAGGGGCTCACCTCATTCCTAGGTGTTGATTTTTTCGATCTTAGTAAATATTTTATGTTCCTTGCTAATGATCTGCCTAAAGACTGCAATGACGATCTTCTTTGGATATTGCAGCTGGTGATTCGTATTTAGATGTGATGTATACCAATCTTATATTTTTTGCAATCTAATAATTGATATCAAATGAGTATTATAGGTGCAGGGTTCTTCAGACTTTACATCATGACCCAGTTTGATTTTGTACACTACTTTCACGACCCAGTATGTCCAGTCTATGGTACCTTTCTCTTAACTTAATATCAGTTC
>NC_051410.1:28681568-28681813 GCF_015228065.2 Penaeus monodon
GACGATTCACTAAATATGAGCCTGCGACCTGGTACTAGGTCGCGACCAAAATATGAATATAACACCAGACGTAAAGGAATGCTTCAAAATATTGTGATAACTTACTCCAGTGCTATTAAATCGTAATTCATTGCTCATATTTTATGAAACATTAAGAATATAGATCGCTAATATATTATGTGTCTTTTCTAATACTTCTTTACATTAATCACACCACAGAGAGTATCAGAGAAGGTTGATGAGAC
>NC_051410.1:28682149-28682302 GCF_015228065.2 Penaeus monodon
TCTTTTTTGGTTGAGGTGCGAGAAGAGGATCTCGAAACCCAGCCCTGAATATGCTTTGCCGTTTCTTTATGATGTGTAAGTAGTAAACAACGAAGGAAAGGCACGATATAAGTGTGACTGGATAACATTTATTTTAGATATCTATTGTTAAAA
>NC_051410.1:28682540-28682715 GCF_015228065.2 Penaeus monodon
ACGAGCTATGCTTCACATGTCTGGTTGTAACATACCAAAAACTTGACTATAGCAATAAAGTTTTAATTTCGGCGTACAAATTCTGGTCCACTTTTCTTTAGTATCAAACTTCTCAAGCTAAAATGCGAATCATGTAAACAGATTATAAAAGTTTAACTCGTCCCCCCCCCGCGTT
>NC_051410.1:28682783-28683101 GCF_015228065.2 Penaeus monodon
CACTACCTTTATGTTTATGCCAATACTTTCAAAATATAGATTAATCTCTCCGTTAAATACGTTGTATGGTAGAGCAGCATAGGAATTGTTAAAAATTTAATAAATGTTTAGCGCTATAATACTTTCAGTATGTTCCATAAAATAAGTAAAATACGGCCGTCTTTTGGTTCGGGGTCTCCCTTGAACATTTACGGTTATCAGAAACTTTGTGCTTCTACATCGTCTTGACCGAAGTTAGTTCCGAATACTTTTCGAGCATCTAGTTCCAACAGTGCTGGGGTTCTCCAAGCTTATTACTATAGACAGTACAGGAAACCG
>NC_051410.1:28683149-28683225 GCF_015228065.2 Penaeus monodon
GCCAATGTCAACCTTGTAAATCTTAGTTATACTATGACAAGCAACACTAATGAAAATAATTGTTTAGCCACATTAG
>NC_051410.1:28683269-28683712 GCF_015228065.2 Penaeus monodon
CATCTGTGTACCACATGATGTAAATATGAAAGGAGAATGCATCACTCGGGTAAATTTATTAGTTGTAATGATGTCCCTTATAGTCTGCTTTACATTGGCGAGGAGAAAAGTTAAGCCTCGTTAAAGCGTGTGACCGCAGGGACCTTGGCTTTCGTTAGGTTACTTATGAAGCAGTGACTCTGCGATCTTTAATCTTGGGAAAGAAGTGGGATGGAAGCAGCTATCCTTCTTGGGTGGATAGGCCGTGGGTGCGGATTTCCGACATAATAATCAGCTGCGTAATTTCGAATGACCGGTTTTCTTGATGTTGTAATTTCTGATAGCAAAACTACACAATAATCCTAAACAACGGGTTGGGCAGACAAGGCTCGAATAATATGGAGCTCCAACGTGAAAAAATATTACCTTAAGGGAAAAATAACGTTCCTGATCTGTCTCATTCT
>NC_051410.1:28684844-28685028 GCF_015228065.2 Penaeus monodon
GATTTCAGAAAGGATTCGCCGTTCTGGTACAGGCTGTGACAACGTAGAAACATAAATCTTTGATGCTTCGCTGTTCTAAAATTACAACATTGTTACTGAGCTAGTGGAAGATTTTAAAGAGTTGTTTAATCACTTATGTAATTATGCTTATTACAGTAAGGGATCCAACACGGCGACAATACGA
>NC_051410.1:28685082-28685160 GCF_015228065.2 Penaeus monodon
ATAATCAGTTACGTCTTTCCATTATTATGTTAACATATTCATCATATGTATATTAAATAATTGTCAAAGATTTGTATT
>NC_051410.1:28685192-28685445 GCF_015228065.2 Penaeus monodon
CACTATTCTCACTTTATTCGACTTTATTCTCAGTAGCTCTTCCTGTGCCAGTTGCCGTTTTTATCTTTCTTTTTTGTGACTAAATCTATTATTGGCTTCCTCATGAATAAAGGTCAGAGACACAGCATGTCATCGATTTTCTAGTTATAACTTCAAAGCTTAATATTCTGTGAAAAGTGTTATGCAAAATAGCACCGAAAAAAATAGAGAAAGGTTTTAAAACTATATGTATGAATATTAAACACAGTATATT
>NC_051410.1:28685477-28685579 GCF_015228065.2 Penaeus monodon
TGGGGTCGAGCAAGGAGGGAAAGGGAAATACAAGAGGACTTCAGTTGCTATTAAGTACAGGTTATCAGCCAACAAATTAAAAGCATGCTATTCTGTCATATC
>NC_051410.1:28685622-28685902 GCF_015228065.2 Penaeus monodon
TGCGTCAGTTACTCAACTCTTCTTTTGATACTAACGAAACTCATCATCATTCATCAAGCGCCATTTCATACAGCGAAACAGCTTGTACAACTGGCAGTCTTATAATCTTATTCAATTATGTATAAGTCTCCTGACGGGATGAAAGGACTCGCACGCCCCACGCTGCGCAACCACTGGGGACGCGGTTCTATTTCTGGCGGAGGGATCGACACCTTTCTAATGCTCGAGTGAGTCCGTAATTAGTTTCAGCGGCACAGGGAGCAGAACTCCAGACCCAGCT
>NC_051410.1:28686305-28686508 GCF_015228065.2 Penaeus monodon
TGTTGGATCCTGCAACCTCTAAAGTCTAAACTGTTACGATCAAGCTAGCAATAGTGTAAAATATGAAACAGTTTGCACTAAGCCCCTGACGTATTGTTACAAGAAATGTACTGGTTAAATGACATCTGTTGCCATTATACTGATTATATATCATCGCCTGTGTGAAGTTTCCTTTGAAGCAAATTCAAAGTAAATTCTTTACA
>NC_051410.1:28686787-28686968 GCF_015228065.2 Penaeus monodon
AAGTGATGGTTTTTAAGTGTTAATTGAACTTATAATGACATCAAGTGCTGTGAAAGAGCAATAGCTGGCTTTCTGTCCCTCATTCATGCAACTTTAGGAAATAACCTTCACACGTTTATATGACACTTATATGACTGAAAATATTGTTTGATATTAAGTACTCCCTGTTCTTTAAAAAAAA
>NC_051410.1:28687531-28687934 GCF_015228065.2 Penaeus monodon
AGAATTAGTAATTATACTCAAGTACAGACGATGGCGTTAATTATTTAGCTCACGGACATCTGTATATTCAATGGTGACCAGTACGGCTATATTAAGGCATGTTGGCCATGATTTGACATGCATTTTGGAAATAGGGAGAAAGTTTTGAGGGTGTCAAAGGGTGTGGGAAGGAAATAGAGCATGATGCAAAGTTGGTCTTAATCACATGAACTCTATATTAGTATATAGTGCAGTCATTTCTTGTGCTATTAAATAATATATTTATATTTTCCAATATGGACACTTTCAAAGGTTCCAAGAATAGAAAATTATTTCATAAATGATATTTTCTCCGTTTTGACACGATTACTGTGTTTTTATTACCATGGTAAGGTTCTTGTGCTGCCTTTCACATTGCATAACA
>NC_051410.1:28688334-28688704 GCF_015228065.2 Penaeus monodon
CTAGCAATTATGTTGTCATTTTATTTTTATGGAGGCAACCATAGGATCATTCAAACGCAAATATTGGCGCGACATTCAAACGCAATTATCTCGAAACTATGTTTTTTGCACACATTTTTCCTAATTTCTCCGCCGTTATTTGACCAATTTACGTTTGAAAGACTGATCTTTCGTCTGAATCTTGGTGAAAGCCCTTTTTCTTTTTTTTCGGAATTTTAGCATAATCGATGACATATTGAGGTGTGTGGCTATCTTTTTTTTTTTTCCTCAAAAAGTATGAGGAACGTGAAAAGTCTGGGTGCACCACGGTTATGTTATGTAAGTAAGTATATGAGATCTTTTAGCTCCTTGCATTAGTTGTGAATTAGAC
>NC_051410.1:28688739-28688844 GCF_015228065.2 Penaeus monodon
CGCTTTTATTTATAGTCCGATCAATTTACAGGAAATCTATTTAGATATGTACGTGTTATGAGAAAAAGGATGAGGGAGATCGATTCATTATTAAACGGAGTCTAA
>NC_051410.1:28692180-28692248 GCF_015228065.2 Penaeus monodon
CTATTACCATTCTTGCCCAGTAAGTTGTGTGAGGACACTTATCTTGCCAGGAGGATAGTGTCACTTGT
>NC_051410.1:28693556-28693762 GCF_015228065.2 Penaeus monodon
CAAATACATTCAAAACATAAACGAAAAGAATCTGGAATGTTTATTTGTATATACAGTCGAGTACAAATGAAGGATCAACCGCAGAGATTTTAGCAAGTGTTCTTCGCACCTGGTAACATTGTTAGATGAGGCTGACAAAAACTGTGCTGTATCTGGAAGTCATCACATGGATGTTACATCTAATAACACTTTCTTTCATTCGCGCG
>NC_051410.1:28694223-28694291 GCF_015228065.2 Penaeus monodon
TATTTGCTGACCGCTCCTGACCTAATTCTATTGTATGCTAGGTGAATAACATTCTTCATCATCAGAAA
>NC_051410.1:28694335-28694564 GCF_015228065.2 Penaeus monodon
AAAAAGTTAAATCCTGTTTGAGCGTTCCTCATATATCCAATATCAACCGCAGCAATTTGGTAATGCTTTTGACTAACAATGTCTGGATTGATAATTGTTCACGTTTTCCTTCAATTCAGTCTGGAATATACAGTTTATTCCCTTTGCTGTTATCTACATCACTGTTTTCTTTAGTACACAGAATGCCAACGTTTTCATGTTTACAACACTATCCCTAAGAGTTTGGGTG
>NC_051410.1:28694601-28695653 GCF_015228065.2 Penaeus monodon
TTGTTTCAGCGGCACGGAAAACCTGGTACTTTTGCGCAATCAGTTCACTTTTACACGCTGGAACAAAGCTTTTCTCTTCCTCTTTATTCATATTCATACACACATTTTTATTAGCAGAGTAATCTCATGATATCACTCGACAATCATGTTTCTGAAGATAGCTTTGTCTTTTATAAACATAATTTCTATAGTAGCCTTTCTTCCTTTAGGAATCTGACAGATAAACTGACACATAATTCTTAATTGCTGCTTTCCATTAAGGAAAAATTCCTTCCTCAGTTGATAATTTCTTTACCATTTATGCTTCACAAAGCTAATAACTCGCCAATTACGGGCGATACTAAATGTTTAAAGCTCATTCTCTTGGCCTGGAATTGGCTCCGACGGTTTAATGGCCTGAGCGCAATTAAAGCCAATTAGTAATCCCATCTGAACATCTGGGACGTTGGCCAACAGTCTCGCGCCAACGAGCTATCGGGACATTTCTGACTGTGACAGCTCTTAGTGTAGACGATGACTTTCGTGTGAGTACCAAGAATGTGTCTTCTTACAAAAGGGTTGCCATTTGACGACTTTCTTGAAAAAAAAACTGTCTAACTTTCATTTACGGCAATATTCAGTATATGACCTATGAAATTCAAACTACTGCAATGTATTTTTTTTCTCAGTTTAACCACAAACAACGTATTCTCCCATATTGTTTCTTCAATCTTGACCTAACACAGCCACAAACACACTCATTTATTAAGAGTAATCTTCCTAGCATTAACAGAATGAGCTGAACTGAGGTGCTACGCGCTGTTACAAAGTTTTAGTGAGTTCTGATGGTAAAATACGAGAAATGCCAAACAATGGGTATTTCTGACACGTAGTAATTAATCTAAACATTGCCAATTTGCCCAGAAATATTAAATTCTTTAACAATTTTTACCGAAATCCCTAACGTATGAATGTTTATCACCAACACAATTACTTTATAAGAAAGGCAAACACTCCATTAGTTACAATGGTTATTCTTATTGCATAAAAAGTTATTTTAAGTACATACAAAT
>NC_051410.1:28698407-28698479 GCF_015228065.2 Penaeus monodon
TGTGTGACTGCTTCGAATCTCTTGTTGGCTAGTGCGCTGTTCAAGGACTGCTGAGGTGTTTTGGTCCTCGCG
>NC_051410.1:28698822-28698968 GCF_015228065.2 Penaeus monodon
GTGTTTCCAATGCAACCCATGTCTACAACGTGGCACATCTTCCGGCCGACATCATCACCTCTAGGCCCCGAGAAACCAAAGTTTATCTCACAAGTGAGGAGGATGCCGGGCACACGCCGCGCCCACGATGAATGCTGCCAAGTCTT
>NC_051410.1:28699163-28699450 GCF_015228065.2 Penaeus monodon
CGATCATGGAATTCTTAAAACTGAATCATTTTAATTATTACGTTTTATTTGTTTTATTTGAATCTATCAAAAGTATTTTATGTATTCTTGATGTTTTAGTATTTTATCATGATTCATTGTAAGTCCATAAATATTTTAAATTAATTATCTTAAAGCTATTTTATTCCATATATCCAAGATTTTAATAATATTCCATTTTCGTGTGTCTTATTTACTGCACTCTTTCATCGTTCACGTTGTATTTTCATTGTACTGTTTTATCGTTAGGTTTTATTGCGTACTTTTGC
>NC_051410.1:28699921-28700134 GCF_015228065.2 Penaeus monodon
CCGTTTACTTGGCGGCGAGCGGTGGGACGAATCAAGCAGAATAATCGCCTTGATTAATAAAGAGACCATGCTTTACTGTGATCTGTAAACAAGAGAACTTGGAGGTAAACTAGCGCTTAAAAACGTTTTGCATATATTAGTGCTAAAACAGTCACTTGAGATAAGAGAGTACTGGCTGATTTTCGTAGTTGATAGATACGTACGGAGATTCCA
>NC_051410.1:28700189-28701541 GCF_015228065.2 Penaeus monodon
CAACATGGGAAAACAGAGCAAGAGAGCGCTCGAAGACGAAACTACCGCAGGGCCGTCAAATGCTAGTTCACTGCAGTCTTACCGATGCAGTTGCGGGAGAATTTAGACTTGCCTATATGCGTGGACTACCCGCGAACCGTCCGGGTGCCGGACAAATTAATCTGCCGAATATTTCTTCAGGGGTTGCCCCAGTCGTTAAGGAAAGCTTTAGTTTTGAAGGAGGATGATCCACTCCAAGTATTGATAGATGCCGCGCAGAGATATATTTAAATAATGTGAAGTCTGTGGGGAGTCAGGTCAAGTCAAGCGGTGAGACATCGTGTGCTTAGAATTCTCCTATTTATTGTTCCTATCACAAATCCCATACCCACGATAAGAAAGATTGTAGGGGGAGGCAGATTATGTCAGGAAGTAATAGCTCGTTGAAGTGCTACACCTGTAATGAGGAAGGCCATATTTCTCGGAACTGACCCTTTTCTGTAGCCCACGGGATGCGACCATTCCCAGCTTTCCATGTGGCAAATTCAGCAGGAAATTCCGGCAGCCACAACTCGTGAGGATACGGCTGTGGTTGCACCCGTTAAGGATAAAGTTAAAGTAGGAAGACTGCTTATCTCGCTTAAAGTTAACGGGGTCATTTGCACTTGTTTTATTGACACAGAAACGGAAATGACGTTGATGACGAGCCGAATGAAAGTTATATTGAATATTCATTCGCTTAGACCTTCGACTCGCACATTACGAGCAGCTTCAGGCCACTCGTTTCGCGCGCACGAGAGTGCAAGACTATCCTTTTCCCTTACCGAAAATGTAAAGTGCAAACACGATGTAAATATCATCTCCAAGGATGTTAGATTCCCAGGTGACATCCTGCTAGGCATAGATTGGCTAAGGAGGTTTAATTTTAGGATGGTTGCTTTTCACTCTCCACAATGGAGTTATATAACGCTAAATGGAGTTAAGGTATGCCTGACTTTTAGTGATACACCATCACTATGCATAAAGATACTTTCTGAGCGTCGTATTCACAGTCGGTTAAAGGAAACTGATGGTACCACGCAGGTATTCTGTGCGGAAACGGTAGTTTGTCCACCGGAGACGGGAAAATTTGTTGCAGGGGTGGTACCAACCAGTCTGAAGATGGTTGCTATGGTTACGGGCAAAACTACTAAGGTACTAATTCCACGTAGTGTAACACAGGTGTCGGGAGGTCAAGCATCCATTTGGATAGTAATTGATCACAAATATCCTGTGATATTAAGATAAGGAGCAAATATTGCTTGTATTTAAGACACATACAGAGTTTTTGAATATGTAAGAAATGAATCTGATGATTCAGGATTAAATGGGGG
>NC_051410.1:28701602-28701949 GCF_015228065.2 Penaeus monodon
GAATGTTCTGATGCTGATATTACTCACTGTAATGGAAATGAAAATTCTTGTTCTGGTTTTAGTGTCTGTAATACGGTTTCTGAATCTTCTGGTAATGGTTTTGATAGTAGTATAGGGTGTGTACCTTCTACTTGATCATACTTTCAGAGTCCGAGGATTTCACCAATGATTTTGATACATATTATGGTACTACTGATTTTGGTTATGGTGATGACGACTTTGACCTTTTTCCCACTGTGAGAACGGAAATCTTATCAATTTCTACTCCTTCGGGTGAGTCTTGCATATCCAAAGTTAAATTTGATCATCTTGGCTCACATAGAAGTAGTCAGGTAATGGCAGTGTTG
>NC_051410.1:28702257-28702356 GCF_015228065.2 Penaeus monodon
GCTATACGAGATGAAAGACGAGTTATCAGGCTCACAGTGGTTTTCGGCTCTTGATGCGAAGTCTGCATATTGGACAATTGAGGTTGAGCCAAAGAATAG
>NC_051410.1:28702436-28702740 GCF_015228065.2 Penaeus monodon
CCATCGAGCCATTAACGCAGTTCTTAGCCCAGTCTTAGGGAAATATGCTTTAGCGTATCTGGACGACGTTGTCGTTTATTCAACATCTTTTGAAGAGCATTTGTCTCACCTTAACTAGGTTCTTGGCCTCTTAGCTCAAGCAGGCTTCAGGCTTAACGTAACAAAATGTCAGCAAAGGAACGACAAGAGCATCACTCAAGCTATGGCATATTACTCAGGGAAGCTAAGGGACTTAGAACGTAATTACCCAATTATAGACTTGGAAGCGCTCTCTGTGCTAGAATCGGTATGTCATTATAACGCA
>NC_051410.1:28702879-28703730 GCF_015228065.2 Penaeus monodon
GGCTTTACATCACCTCCCTGATCTCTTCAGTCGTAAAGTAGATTGCATAGATACCATCCTTGATTCACAGCAGGTAGCAGAAGCACAGCAGAATGATCCACTGTGGAATGATATTATCTTGTACCTTAGGGAACGAAGGGTTCTTAGGAGAAGGATTCCATTTCCACTTGACGAGTTCAAGCTTAAGGATGGGCTTTTATATCATCACCATGTCTTACCAGAAAGAGTCGTACAACATCGTGTCATTCCTTGGTCTTTAAGAAGGAAGATACTTGAGCTCGTACTTTGTAACAAATCTGCCGCTCACCCAGGCATAATTACGACATATAGTAGGTTAAGAGATAGGTATTATTTCCCGCAAATGTTAGCAGAGGTTCGCCAGTTTGTTCAGTCATGTGTCCAGTGCCAAAGAAGGAAGGGACTTGCTTCTAGGCAGGCTCCTCTTGCATCCATGCCAGAAGTAACTCAGCCGTTCGAAAGGGTCTCAGCTGATCTTGTTAAAATGGTGACTTCTGCCAGAGGGCATCGGTATGTCTTAGTTGTTATAGATCATTTTTGCCGTTATCTACAGCTTGTGCCATTGATTAACAAAGATGCAAGTTCAGTTGCAGATGTCTTCATTGATAATTTCTTTACCTTGTTTGGTCTGTGTTGCACTTTATTAACTAATAGTGGAAGCGAGTTCACAAATCGGTTATTCAGTCAGGTTTGCTAGATTTTATAGGTTAAGACTCTGTATACAACATGTTATCACCCGCAGGCAAATGGAATGGTGGAAAAGGTCGACCGGGTCCTTGGCAACATTAATGGGACAGCTTCCACAATATTGGGACCGGAAACGTCTTTCATAG
>NC_051410.1:28703885-28704776 GCF_015228065.2 Penaeus monodon
AGTGCAAAGTATGAGGAATGCCAAGGAAAGGTGGACTCGTGATTACGATAAGAAAGTCTGGTCAAGATTTTTTACACAGGTGAGAGAGCTGGTGTTGGTTGGAATCATACGCCCAGTACGACCACGTCATATAGTTATGTTGTCTAGGACCCCTATACTCCACATCAAGAACTTAAGTGCCACATTAACCAGTTAAGAAGATAAATGCCGCGAGGAGAATCAAGTGATGTAGAACCGCCGCTGAGCCATGAGGAGGAAGAGGAAGATGTCCTTGATCAGTTTGAGGACGGAGTAGTCCCAGGCCTGAGTTCTAGACCTGACAGACCAGACGAAGAAGAAGTGGTATAAGCACTCCAGGCACAGGTTGTAAGTCGTACCAGGTACGATGGGGACTTAGTCTTGGGTGGTTTGCACCATAAGGTCATGTCGTTTTGCCATAGAAATATCAGCAAATTGATTTTATGTAATAATTATATTAATCTATCCTCTCTTGTTATAGTCAAATTCCTGGAAAGTGCTTCGCCACAGAAAATGTCTACAAACCGTTACACCAGTATTGGCATCAGTAAATTAGAAGCAACTCTTTTGTCAACCAGGGGTTGACGTCCAAAGGAGTTGTACTGATCGCTTCACAGACATTACGTTATCACTCCAGGAGGTAATACACAATCTCAATCAGCCCGGAATGGGCTTTCCCTGTCGCAATTAAGTGGTTGTGGGGATTGTTTTAATATGGGAAGTAAAAGAAAATATGTAAGGTGTTTATTTGGCCAAAGCGATACAAGTCTTTCTTTTTTTTGAAATAACATTTTTATGTATGCATAGTTTTACTAACACCCGAACTTATGAGAAGTGGTTAATTGCGTATACACACACGTGTATGAGAGGGGA
>NC_051410.1:28705805-28706045 GCF_015228065.2 Penaeus monodon
TGGCGCAGTGAGTAGGATGGCCCTGTTTGATTTGACTGACTCAAGGAATTAAATTATTCTTTTCTCAATTTTTTTATGTACTCTCAGGTGCCGATTGTAATGCGGAGAGCGGAGTGGCTGACCGGCTGTACTTTGTGGTAAAAGGTATTGATATGGAGGATGAAGTGTGTGCGTGTAGTAAATGTTCATTTAATCTGCATTTGCGTTTAGACATTTTTTTTGAGTTCCGCGTCAGGTCGG
>NC_051410.1:28706218-28706413 GCF_015228065.2 Penaeus monodon
TGCGACTTTTTTTATCTGACGTGAATAGATATTTTCACTAGATATCATTTTATTTCAACCGTTATGCTAGCATAAGTAAGCAAGCTAACTTTTCGTTTAACAAGTAAATTTTGGTTTTAATCAAACTACTAATCATGGCTTCTATTAATCTAATAGATTTATTTAAACATGCAACTGAAGCTGGCCTTAGTTCTT
>NC_051410.1:28707638-28707861 GCF_015228065.2 Penaeus monodon
ATCCCTTATCAAAAATAGAGTTCAAACTATACTAGATATGCCTCTCCCAAAAACTAAAAAGATACTAAGATCTTTCATTGGAACAGTTTCCTTCTACCGCAAGTTTATACCAAATCTTGCTGTCTCCAGTCAATGTACTTCTGAAGAAATATAATAGCAATAAGTTGGAATGGAGTGATGAACAAATTCGGAACATTAAAATCTTAAAAGATAAACTAGCCTG
>NC_051410.1:28708255-28708322 GCF_015228065.2 Penaeus monodon
CTGTCTATGAAGAGTGAAACCCACCTTTTAACTTAAATGTAAAATTTAAGTTAAAATGGGGGGGCTT
>NC_051410.1:28719021-28719104 GCF_015228065.2 Penaeus monodon
TATAACCCTCAAAGAAATCTTTTGGGAAAAACTCTATAAACCACCCCCAAACAGAGCCTTAATGGGGGGAGGGGAGAAAAAAA
>NC_051410.1:28721643-28721802 GCF_015228065.2 Penaeus monodon
GCAAAAGTACAAAAGTTGACAATGGAAAGTGAATTGCAAACTATACCTGTGACAGGTATTAAAAATAACTGAAAGTCAAATAATTGTTGACAGGCTGCTAGAAAATGATATAAAAAATCAGCAATATTAGGGAAGAAGGTTGGAAATATGAGAAAGGGA
>NC_051410.1:28723210-28724114 GCF_015228065.2 Penaeus monodon
GAAGGAAAGTGAGGAAAGACTGATGACAGTTGCAGCACTGAATTTATAACTATGATGGTAGAAGCATGGAGATTGTGGATCTAGTGGAGCGGAAAAAAATCACATATGTGGTTTCAAGATACTAAATGGAAAGCGAAAAGGCAAGAGAATTGAGAATGGGTTAATGATTTTAATATGTTGCAGAGGCAAACATAGTGGTGTAGGAGTTATATTCGATCCTACAAATAAGAAGAATGTTTAAAAAGTTTTTAAAAAAGTCAGATAGATTGACCTTAGTTAAGATGCAGATGGTTATAGAGATATTTAACGTCATTAGTGTATATGCACCACAATCCGGATTGAAGATGATGAAAGACAATTTTGGATAAGCTGAGTGAAATGCCATGGATATACCAGGAACTGAGAGGATCTGGATAGGGGTGGATCTTAATGGACATGTAGGAATGGAAACGAGTGTAAAGTCTGCATGGAAAGCATGGCTATGGAACAAGAATGAAGAGGGCTTACGTATATAATGGAGATAGCGCAAGCATTTAGACTGACAACAGTAAACACCTATTACACAAAGAAGATCAACAACTAATCACATGTAGTAGTGGAAACATAAACTCAGATCGATTATATCCATGCAAGAGACAAGTAAAGAATGCACAGACTGCAAAACTGCAAGGAAAGTGTGGCAAAAAACAGCCCACCTGCCCAGTGAAAGCGAAAGTACCTAAAGGTGAGAGAAACCGGATAAGAAACAATGGTGGAGCTGAAAGAACAGAACTAGAGGGAAAAGACCAGTATATTAGGGGCAAGGAATGGAACACAGTAGCACAAAAAATAAATAGTGGCTTCACAAGTATTACAAGAATCACCAGGGAAAAAAAAAGAAAGAATGGAAGCGGATGAAATTTAA
>NC_051410.1:28724155-28724275 GCF_015228065.2 Penaeus monodon
AAATTTAATATATTAAAATTTATTTATTTTACCAAAAAGGGGAAAATTTTATAAAAATTTAATTTAAATATATTTGTATAAAAAATAAGAAATTTTAATTTTTTTTTAAATTTTTTTAAA
>NC_051410.1:28725479-28726896 GCF_015228065.2 Penaeus monodon
GAAGGAAAGTGAGGAAAGACTGATGACAGTTGCAGCACTGAATGTTATAACTATGACTGGTAGAAGCATGGAGATTGTGGATCTAGTGGAGCGGAAAAAACATCAACATAATGTGTGTTCAAGATACTAAATGGAAAGCGGAAAAGGCAAGAGAAATTGAGAATGGGTATAAATGATTTTAATATGTTGCAGAGGCAAAACATAGTGGTGTAGGAGTTATATTCGATCCTACAAATAAGAAGAATGTTTAAAAAGTTTTTAAAAAAGTCAGATAGATTGACCTTAGTTAAGATGCAGATGGTTATAGAGATATTTAACGTCATTAGTGTATATGCACCACAATCCGGATGTGAAGATGATGAAAAGGACTAATTTTGGGATAAGCTGAGTGAAATGCCATGGGATATACCAGGAACTGAGAGGATCTGGATAGGGGGTGGGATCTTAATGGACATGTAGGAATGGGAAACGAGTGTAAAGGTCTGCATGGGAAAGCATGGCTATGGAACAAGAAATGAAGAGGGCTTACGTATATAATGGAGATAGCGCAAGCATTTAGACTGACAACAGTAAACACCTATTACACAAAGAAAGATCAACAACTAATCACATGTAGTAGTGGAAACAATAGAACTCAGATCGATTATATCCTATGCCAAAGAGACCAAGTAAAGAATGTCACAGACTGCAAAACACTGCCAAGGGAAAGTGTGGCAAAACAACATCGCCCACCTGCCCAGTGAAAGCGAAAAGTGACCTAAAGGTGAGAGAAACAGGGATAAAGAAAACAATGTGGTGGAAGCTGAAAGAAGCAGAAACTAGGAGGGAAAAGACACAGTATATTAGGGAGACAAGGAATGGAACACAGTTAGCACAAAAAAATAAAATAGTGGCTTCACAAGTATTACAAGAATCACCAGGGAATAAAAAAGAAAGAATGGAAGCATGGTAGTGGAATAGTGAAATCCAGGAAGCTGTCAAGTTAAAGAGAGAATGTAAGAAGGCAAGTGACAGATAGACAGGACGAAGAACTACAGAACAACTCACAAGATGTATGCCAGGTCAAAACTATAAATGATGCAGATGGTAGGATAAATAAGGATGAAGAGATAAGTCACAGGTGGAGGAAATACTTTAACGAACTCTGAAGTAGAAATGCAGAGAGAGTAATTATCATGCAAACACGGATAATGAAGATGTGGCACCGTCAGCTCAAAAGTTAGAAGCACTAAGAAGATGAAAAAGAAAAGCGGTTGGACAGACAGCATACCAGTGGAGGTAGGAAGTGTTTAGGGGAATCACTGGATAAGAACTCTTAAACGTTGGTTCAACAATTATTGAGACAGAGACTGTGATTGAAGAGATATTATATTAATACCATATACAGAATAAGGGGACTGTAGAGAATAAGCTCATG
>NC_051410.1:28727802-28728035 GCF_015228065.2 Penaeus monodon
TGGTGCTGAAAGAGTGACAGTGAAAGGATTGCACGACCATTAGAGAAAGCAGACTGGGGGTGGAGAATAGTGGAAAGGAGGAAGGTGGGGAAAGCGAAGAGAGGAAGACCACGGAGAAGAATGTCAGACTGTTACAAGAAGATATAAAAGAATTAGGAGTGGAGGAGATAGATGCTCTGAACAGACAGCTGCGAGGAGGAGGTTTTGCACCGGCAGTAGGAAGTGCCTGTAGA
>NC_051410.1:28728878-28728960 GCF_015228065.2 Penaeus monodon
ATCATAAGCATAAACACACCCAAAACACACTTATACAACATAATTATATTTATATTTATATGTTGTTTGGTTGTGGGGTTTC
>NC_051410.1:28729031-28729134 GCF_015228065.2 Penaeus monodon
TTTTATCCGTATGCAAAAATATAGATAATGGATATAGGTTATAGATATATGTACAACCCACATGGTGTGTCTTGTATATGCATATACTAATCTTGTATCCCTC
>NC_051410.1:28729397-28729473 GCF_015228065.2 Penaeus monodon
AAATAAAAAAAAATTAAAAAAAAATTAAAAAAAATAACATATGAAAATATATTAAAAAATTTAAATAAAAATAAAG
>NC_051410.1:28730356-28730455 GCF_015228065.2 Penaeus monodon
AAGTAAAATCAATGCCATAAAATCGAAAAGTTAGGGATGTAGACAACTCGGAACAAACATATATTTTTCCCTCACTATTCTCAGTATAAAGACGCAGAT
>NC_051410.1:28730473-28730635 GCF_015228065.2 Penaeus monodon
TCATATTCAGAGAATATGTAAAAGATAAATAAGAAAATAGGTTACTACTAACTAACTTTAAAAAAGTGGAAAGATCTAAATAAATTTTAAAGATAAAGGAGAGAGAAGAATTTTAAGAGAGTGCCGTGACACATCTCTCCCCACTATACGGAGTCCACATTG
>NC_051410.1:28730824-28731414 GCF_015228065.2 Penaeus monodon
AGGCGAAGGAGGAAGGAAGGTCGGAAGTAATGGGTTGGGAGTTTTTTGCGGCTGCTTCCTCACATCTTTGTTACGCTAATATTTCTCGTCATCTTTTCTTATATATTTATTATCACTTCTAATTTCTGGTTTTGTAAGTTTGTATATTCACTGTCTCCGTATTTTTCTTCTCTTTCTTTTTCTCCCCCACTCATTTTCCACAGTAACCTATCTCCTCACTAACTCCTTTTCTCTCTATCCCGACTTTGCATATCTGCCAAAATTTCCCCATAAAACTTACTTTCATCACTTTCTCCTCCGTGACACAGATTCATTCGCTTCCCCTCCGCACCCCCTTCCTCTTCCTTTCCTCCTTGCCTTTTCTGCTCCTTCCCCCTTCGCTAGCGGTAGGCCGCGAGTGAGTCCTGAGGAGTCGGTAACTCGGCCGTGGCGCGGAGCTGGAGCCCATCCACGGCCGCACACAGCCATCCTTCGGCGGCCCCTCTGCGCCCTCAGCGGAGAGCGGAGGGGGAGGCAAAAATGGAAAGAAGGCGGGAGGAAAGCGAATAGAATTCGGGAAAGAAGTACTGCTTGGAAATGCTATACTGTGA
>NC_051410.1:28731876-28731954 GCF_015228065.2 Penaeus monodon
TTTTTTTTTCACTTTCAAAAAAAAATTATATATGTTTCCATTTTCAATGGTGGGGGTGTTTTTTTTTGGGGGGGGGGG
>NC_051410.1:28734171-28734243 GCF_015228065.2 Penaeus monodon
GAATATAATGCACTTAAATAAATAGCTAAAAAAGATTATGAATTATACAATATATATCTATTTTTTCTTTGT
>NC_051410.1:28736060-28736124 GCF_015228065.2 Penaeus monodon
TGAAGGGGGAAGGGGGGGGAAAAAAATGGACCCCCCCCCCTTTTTTTTTTCCCTTTTTTTTTTG
>NC_051410.1:28740131-28741093 GCF_015228065.2 Penaeus monodon
ATTGGTATTACTACTGTATGTGATATAATCACTGCCTTAACACTATAATAGTGTTTGTTTTTCTACGCTTTGTATATGCATTGTGCGATGGTGTTGTTTTTTATATATGACTTACTCACACATGTTGGCTTCTGGCGTTTATAATCAATTTCTTTGTCTACAAACTTCATATCTTTGTCTGTTTTTCCGCCTAGCCTCTGCAACACATTCTTTAAATGATCATACTGCCCATGTAGTAAGGGGCAGTAGGATAACCGTAAAGCGTCTGAAATTCCTGTGGACGGGTACTGGCACAGAAATTAGAGTATATGGATCTCAATTTGAAAGAGCGAGAACAGGGCAGGGCGAAGGCTGTTGATGCAGGGTGAATGTTAGATTAATGAGGAAGTAAAATTCTTTGAGCTCTTTGGTTATCTCAATCGGATTTTTTTTTCCCCGGGGAAAAACGCCGTTTTGTTTGTGAAATTCCTGGGGGACGGACACTGTGGATGAGATATGTTTTTTGGGAAGAAGGGTCGGTTGAGGACGAGGTACAAGTAATGATGTTAGAAGGTACTGCGGGAATGGGAAATGATAGATTAGGTAAGTGATTGGGAAGTGGCGACAACCCGTCCTGATTGATTTTTTTTTGTTTTTTTATATGAGCAAGACGGTGCGAGTAAAATATTTAAATAGATTAATTTGCGCCAAAATCAATTACGCATAACAAACAAAAAATGATTCATCTATCAGCCGAAATTTCCATTTTATTTGATTTATAATCGTAAAAATCATGACAGAGACATATGACTTCGAAAAAAGATAAGTGCATGATATTGAACTGTGTATCAGTTCACAAAAAACGGTGTCCATAACACTGTTTTCTAAATCATTTTTCAAAATATTTCAGTCTAAGCTGAAATAAGGTATTCATACTCATACCTTCATATGAACAGATGTACTTTTCATAAACTAATTCGGAA
>NC_051410.1:28741548-28741881 GCF_015228065.2 Penaeus monodon
TTACAGGTATTTCTTCGGATATTAATCCATAATAGTACAACTGCTTCATTTAGATAAATTATTGGAAAATTATCGTTCACTGGAACTTTTACAGAATCTCTTTTTTATGCTTTATTGTCATACACAGTTCACTATTAAACTCTCATCCTTTTTCGATTCGGATATCTCTCTCAAAGATTTTTATGAATTTGTAAAATAATTAAATGGAAATCTGTCTAATGGAAAAGCGATTTTTTTTATATTATTTTTTTTTCATATAGGAATTCTACTTTTTCTTCTCGTATCACTGCTCTTATTTTCCCGTTATGTAATCAGGACTGTGTCCTCGCCAAA
>NC_051410.1:28745729-28745854 GCF_015228065.2 Penaeus monodon
CTTTCTGATCCGGAAATATTTCCCACCAGTTATCCAAAATATTCATGAACGTAGGACCATCAAAGAACGAGCGGGAAAGGGTGTAATAAATTGTGATGCATTTGTGAATATAGACCCAGACGTGG
>NC_051410.1:28746156-28746300 GCF_015228065.2 Penaeus monodon
AGGTCGAAAAGTTATGTAATGAATTAAAACAAAGTGAAGATAACCCTAGCACAAAAGAAGAGAGATGAGAACAAGAATACAGAACGAATGAAATAATTTGTGTGATGGTAACTGATAATGCAAAATAAATAAGCATGCAAAATT
>NC_051410.1:28746350-28747074 GCF_015228065.2 Penaeus monodon
TAGCAACTCCAGTGTATGCGAACGCCCCCCGCCAGGTGAGTGGCGAGCAAATCGCTCACCTGTAAGGGCTGCCTGTAGAAACGTCGTACCTCGTAAATAAAAACGTCGGTAAGGATACGCTATTGTGGAGAGAAATAATCCCACGCGACACTAGGTTAATCAAAATGTAATAGAATGATAGTGTCAGAACGCATCGATGATACAGTCTCTCCCTCTCTTAGGGACTTCGAGCGCAGCCCCGGCGGAAGCCATGTGTTTTTCGCCCGAGCTTGGTGAACGGTGACATATCGCAGCCTCTCGATAGGAGCGGACACTCCCCTGTCTACCCCGCACGGAGTCACGCGTCCCATTGGCTTCCGTAGATGGACAAGACATTGATAGAAAAAACGGAACGTTACTTACATGAAACCCTCCCTCAAATGGTGGTCGTTTGAGAACATTTACGGTGTTTGATTTATCATTTGCGCTAAGATTTGTTTAATTCGTGTGTATGATGTAATAGTGTACTTACAGAGTGTTTGGTGTAAATGTGTTTTTGTTGCTCTTCGGCTGTTATTTCGATGTTACTATCGAGCATATTACGCGTTTGTTAATTTAGCAGATTTCTAATGTTAGATTTTATATGCTGCATATGTTAATTTTTTATAATGACCGTTAACGTTTTCTTTCACCCATAATATTATTCTGGCAAACGAAGGTATCAAAAATCTTGAGAGGCAGAATA
>NC_051410.1:28758578-28759306 GCF_015228065.2 Penaeus monodon
TATTCTGCCTCTCAAGATTTTTGATACCTTCGTTTGCCAGAATAATATTATGGGTGAAAGAAAACGTTAACGGTCATTATAAAAAATTAACATATGCAGCATATAAAATCCTAACATTAGAAATCTGCTAATTAACAAACGCGTAATATGCTCGATAGTAACATCGAAATAACAGCCGAAGAGCAACCAAAAACACATTTACACCAAACACTCTGTAAGTACACTATTACCATCATACACACGAATTAAACAAATCTTAGCGCAAATGATAAATCAAACACCGTAAATGTTCTCAAACGACCACCATTTGAGGGAGGGTTTCATGTAAGTAACGTTCCGTTTTTTCTATCAATGTCTTGTCCATCTACGGAAGCCAATGGGACGCGTGACTCCGTGCGGGGTAGACAGGGGAGTGTCCGCTCCTATCGAGAGGCTGCGATATGTCACCGTTCACCAAGCTCGGGCGAAAAACACATGGCCTTCCTGCCGGGGCTGCGCTCGAAGTCCCTAAGAGAGGGAGAGACTGTATCATCGATGCGTTCTGACACTATCATTCTATTACATTTTGATTAACCTAGTGTCGCGTGGGATTATTTCTCTCCACAATAGCGTATCCTTACCGACGTTTTTATTTACGAGGTACGACGTTTCTACAGGCAGCCCTTACAGGTGAGCGATTTGCTCGCCACTCACCTGGCGGGGGGCGTTCGCATACACTGGAGTTGCTA
>NC_051410.1:28759356-28759465 GCF_015228065.2 Penaeus monodon
AATTTTGCATGCTTATTTATTTTGCATTATCAGTTACCATCACACAAATTATTTCATTCGTTCTGTATTCTTGTTCTCATCTCTCTTCTTTTGTGCTAGGGTTATCTTC
>NC_051410.1:28759800-28759916 GCF_015228065.2 Penaeus monodon
CTATGCATGTTTCCACGTCTGGGTCTATATTCACAAATGCATCACAATTTATTACACCCTTTCCCGCTCGTTCTTTGATGGTCCTACGTTCATGAATATTTTGGATAACTGGTGGG
>NC_051410.1:28763747-28764077 GCF_015228065.2 Penaeus monodon
TTAAATTTGGCGAGGACACAGTCCTGATTACATAACGGGAAAATAAGAGCAGTGATACGAGAAGAAAAAGTAGAATTCCTATATGAAAAAAAAAAATTAATATAAAAAAATCGCTTTTCCATTAGACAGATTTCCATTTAATTATTTTACAAATTCATAAAAATCATTGAGAGAGATATCCGAATCGAAAAAGGATGAGAGTTTAATACTGAACTGTGTATGACAATAAAGCATAAAAAAGAGATTCTGTAAAAGTTCCAGTGAACGAAAATTTTCCAATAATTTATCTAAATGAAGCAGTTGTACTATTATGGATTAATATCCGAAGAA
>NC_051410.1:28765728-28766054 GCF_015228065.2 Penaeus monodon
TCAGACATTAGTTTATGAAAGTACATCTGTCATATGAAGGTATGAGTATGAATACCTTATTTCAGCTTAGACTGAAATATTTTGAAAAATGATTTAGTGAAACATTTTATGGACACCGTTTTTTGTG
The DNA here is from genome assembly GCF_015228065.2 of Penaeus monodon. Classification (NCBI taxonomy): domain Eukaryota; kingdom Metazoa; phylum Arthropoda; class Malacostraca; order Decapoda; family Penaeidae; genus Penaeus; species Penaeus monodon. The sequence continues at coordinate 28,765,856 of NC_051410.1, forward strand.
AACTGATACACAGTTCAATATCATGCACTTATCTTTTTTTCGAGTCATATGTCTCTGTCATTGATTTTTACGAATTAGTAAATCAAATAAATGGAAATTCGGCTGATAGATTAATCATTTTTTTGTTTTGTTTTGCGTTAATTGATTTTCTGCGCAAATTAATTCTATTTAAATATTTTCCTCGCACCGTTGCTCATAT
>NC_051410.1:28766071-28766648 GCF_015228065.2 Penaeus monodon
TCAATCAGGACGGTGTTGTCGCCACTTCCAATCCACTACCTATCTATCATTTCCCATTCCCGCAGTTACTCTTCTAACATCATTACCTTGTACCTCGTCCCTCAACCGACCCTTCTTCCCAAAACACATATCTCATCCACATTGTCCGTCCCCCATGAATTTCACAAACAACCGCGTCGAATCCGATTGAGATAATCCAAGAGCTCAAAGAATTTTACTTCCTCATTAATCTTAACATTCACCCCTGCATCAACAGCCTTCGCCCTTCCCTGTTCCCTCGCTCTTTCAAATTAGATGCCATATACTCTCATTTCTGTGCCAGGTCCCCCGTCCACAGGAATTTCAGACGCTTTACGGTATCCTACTGCCCCTACTACCATGGGGCAGTATGATCATTTAAAGAATGGGTGCAGAGGCTAGGCATGAAAAACAGACAAAGATATGAAGTTTGTAGAATAAAGAAATTGATTATAACGCCATAAGCCAACATGTGTGAGTAAGCATATATAAAAACAACATCGCACACATGCATATACAAAAGCGTAGAAAAACAAACATCTATATAGTGTTAAGGCAG
>NC_051410.1:28774493-28774725 GCF_015228065.2 Penaeus monodon
CTCCCTGTTTCTTCGGTGTCACAGTATAGTCATTTTTCAAGCAGTACTTCTTTCCCCGAATTCTTATTCGCTTTCCTCCCGCCTTCTTCCATTTTTGCCTCCCCTCTCTCGCTCTCCCGCTGATGGGCGCAGAGGGGCCGCCGAAGGATGGCTGTGTGCGGACGTTGATGGCTCCAGCTCCGCGCCCGGCGAGTTACGACTCCTTCAGGACTCACTCGCGGCCTCACCTGCT
>NC_051410.1:28774794-28775110 GCF_015228065.2 Penaeus monodon
TGAACTGTGTCACGGAGGAGAAAGCTGATGAAAGTAAGTATGGGGAAATTTTGGCCAGAGATGCAAAGTCGGGATAGAGAGAAAGGTAGTTGTGAGGAGATAGGTTACTGTGAAAATGAGTGGGGGAGAAAAAGAAAGAGAAGAAAATACGGAGACAGTGATATACAAACTTACAAACCAGAAATTAGAAGTGATAATAAATATATAAGAAAAGATGACGAAGAAATATTAGCGTAAAAAAAGATGTGAGGAAGACAGACGCAAAAAAACTCCCAACCCATACTTCCGACCTCTTCCTCCTTCGCCTGGACGCGTG
>NC_051410.1:28775261-28775441 GCF_015228065.2 Penaeus monodon
AGGTGGGGAAAGGTGGGTCATGTGGCTCCGTTATATGTGGGGAGAGATGTGTCACGCCACTCTCTTAAAATTCTTCTCTCTCCTTTATTTTAAAATTTTATTTAGATCTTTCCACTTTTTAAATGTTAGTTAGTAGTACCTATTGTCTTATTTATCTTTTATCATATTCTCTGAATATGA
>NC_051410.1:28775461-28775561 GCF_015228065.2 Penaeus monodon
ATCTGCGTCTTTATACTGATACTTAGGAGAAAAATATATTTTGTTCCCGAGTTGTCTACATCCCTAACTTTCTCGATTTTATGGCATTTGATTTTACTTT
>NC_051410.1:28777368-28777549 GCF_015228065.2 Penaeus monodon
TCCCTTTCTCATATTCCAAACCCTTTCTTCCCTAATATTGCTGATTTTTTATATCATTTTCTAGCAGCCTGTCAAAAATTATTTGACTTTCGTTATTTTAATACCTGTCACAGGTATAGTTTGCAATTCCTTTCCATTGTCAACTTTTGTATTTTTCCCCTGTTAGGATTTGACAGGCAGT
>NC_051410.1:28783834-28784269 GCF_015228065.2 Penaeus monodon
GATTAACTTAGGCACGATTGGAGGGCAAGTGCACGGTAGGGGAGGGGCCAGGGGGTGAAGGGGTGAGGTGTGGAATCGGAGTGAAGTGACCGTCGTACTCGGGTACTCACCGACCACGACTAAGAATTTTTCGAAGCAAGTGTCCGATTCGTGTTCGGCGGAGTCAACGAAATTGCTCACGCGCACTCCACCATACCACCATACGCGCACAACAACACAAACAATTAAAATAACCTCAAGAAGAGGGAAACTACCCCAAACCCTGTACAAAAAGCCCCCCATTTTAACTTAAATTTTTTACATTTAAGTTAAAAGGTGGGTTTCACTCTTCATAGACAGCGACTCAGACGTCGCACCAGTTGACATTACCCTTAAATAATACCTACATAACTTGAATAATTCCCTCGTAAAAAGCAGCGCAGCGCATAATCTGCC
>NC_051410.1:28784550-28784796 GCF_015228065.2 Penaeus monodon
CAGGCTAGTTTATTCTTTTAGATTTTTAATGTTCCGCTTTGTTCATCACTCAACTTCCACTTATTGCTATTATTTTCTTCGAGTAACATTGACTGGAGACAGCAAGATTGGTATAAACTTGCGGTAGAAGGAACTGGTTCCAATGAAGATCTTAGTACTTTTTAGTTTTCGGGAAGGCATATCTAGTATAGTTTTGAACTCTAATTTTTGATAAGGGATAAGCATTTGTTCCCCAACAGAAAATCA
>NC_051410.1:28785338-28785577 GCF_015228065.2 Penaeus monodon
TTTAAATGGGAAAGGCAGGGGGTTAGGCTTGCGGTGCAACGGGCGTTTCGTTCGTCAGATCTATGTCATGCGTAAGGGTCCTTTTGTTAATCCTGGCTCTTCGGTAAAGTACACCCGAATACTTAGTGCGCAGCTCATCCATTTGTTGTTTCTGCTCATCGCTCAAGTTCTCATTATCATTACCTTACTCTCGACGAGAACTTTGGTCAATAAATTCAGCATCAACTGCATATGTTTTT
>NC_051410.1:28785650-28785910 GCF_015228065.2 Penaeus monodon
CTCTAACCCTTCAAGAAACGAACAGATAAACGTGATAATTTTTTCATTTCCATTCTGCAATTTCCTCTAATATCTCGAATCGCCTAAGGAAATCATCCAATTTCATCTTTTTCCTCATCAAATTTGGTATCTTTAGTCCTGGAAAAGCCGACTCTGTGCGAAACTCTGATTTTGGTTATTCTATTTAGTTCTCCAATTTCTACTCATGTGTTTCTTTTCTTATCTGCTTCATTTGCCTCCACTTCAATTCTTTTTAAGTC
>NC_051410.1:28785969-28786075 GCF_015228065.2 Penaeus monodon
GCGCAATTAAAGCGTTGATATCTGAAGAACTAAGGCCAGCTTCAGTTGCATGTTTAAATAAATCTATCTAGTCAAATCAAACAGGGCCATCCTACTCACTGCGCCA
>NC_051410.1:28786425-28786526 GCF_015228065.2 Penaeus monodon
CTCCTGGAGATTAAGTTAGGCACAATGGAGGACAAGTGCACAGGTGTGGAGAATCGGAGTGAAGTTGAACCGGTCGTACGCGGGTTACTCACCGCCACGAC
>NC_051410.1:28787158-28788054 GCF_015228065.2 Penaeus monodon
TTCCAGCCCTCTCATACACGTGTGTGATACGCAAATTACCACTTCTCATAAGTTTCGGGTGTTAGCAAACTATGCATACATAAAAATGTTATTTCAAAATAAAATAAGCTTGTATTGCTTTGGCCAAATAACACCTTACATTTTTCTTTTTACTTCCCATATTACAACCAATCCCCACAACCACTTAAATTGCGACAGGAAACCCAGTCCCGGGCTGATTGATATGTGTATTACCTCCTGGAGTGATAACGTGTAATGTCTGTGAAGTGTCAGTAGCAACTCCTTTGGACGTCAACCCTTGTTGACAAAGATTGCTTCTAATTTACTGATGCCAATACTGGTGTAACGGTTTGTAGACATTTTCTGTGGCGAAGCACTTTCCAGGAATTTGACTATAAACAAGAGAGGATAGATTTAATATAATTATTAACCTAACATCCAATTTGCTGATATTTCTATGGCAAAACGACATGACCTTATTGTGCATACCACCCAAGACTAAGTCCCCATCGTAACCTGTATCACTTACAACTGTGCCTGGAGTGCTTATCCCACTTCTTCTTCGTCTGGTCTGTCAGGTCTAGTACTCGGGCCTGGGACTAACTCCATCCTCAAACTGATCAAGCATCTTCCTCTTCTCCTCATGGCTCCGCGCGGTTCTACTCAATGGATTCTCCTCGGCGGCATTTTATCTCTTAAACTGGTTAATGTGGCACTTAAGTTCTTGATGTGGGAATAATGGGTCCTAGACAACATAACTATAGACGTGGTCGTACTGGGCGTATGATCCAACCAACACCAGCTCTCTCTCAAAACCTGGTGGACAAAATCTGGACCAGACTTTCTTAATCGTAACACGAGTCCACCTTCCTTGGCATTCCTTATACTTTGCCACT
>NC_051410.1:28788210-28789508 GCF_015228065.2 Penaeus monodon
TCTATGAAAAGACGTTTCCGGTCCCAATATTGGGGAAGCTGTCCATTAATTTGCAAGGACCCGTCGACCTTTTCCACCATTCCATTTGCCTGCGGGTGATAACATGTTGTATACAGAGTCCTTACCTATAAAATCCTAGCAAACCTGACTGAATAACCATTTGGTGAACTCGCTCCACTATCAGTTAATAAGTGCAAACCAGACCAACAAGGTAAAGAATTATCATGAAGACATCTGCAACTGAACTTGCATCTTTCTTAATCACTGGCACACGATCCTGTAGATACGGCAAAAATGATCTATAACAACCATGACATACTGATGCCCTCTGGAAGAAGTCACCATTTTAACTAAGATCATCTGAGAACCTTTTCGGAACGGCTTGAGTTACTTTTTCTGGCATGGGATGCAAGAGGAGCCCTGCCTAGAAGCAAGTCCCTTCTTCCTTTGGCACGGACACATGACTGAACAAACTGGCCGAACCTCTGCTACCATTTGCGGAAATAATACCTATCTCTTAACCTACTATATGTCGTAATTATGCCCTGGGTGACGGCAGATTTTGTTACAAAGTACGGAGCTCAGTATCTTCCTTCTTAAAGACCAAGGAAAATGACACGATGTTTTACGACTCTTTCTGGTAGAACATGGTGATGATATAAAAGCCCTCCTTAAGCTTGACTCGTCAAGTTGAAATGGAATCCTTCTCCTAAGACCCTTCGTTTCCTAAGGTACAAGATAATATCATTTCCACAGTGGATCATTCTGCTGTGCTTCTGCTACTGCTGTGATCAAGATGGTATCTATGCAATCTACTTTCGAAACTAGAAGAGATCAGGGAGTGATGTAAAGCCCCTGCTGCACTTAATATCATAATTTAAGAGGAGGGTTCATGGCTCCATCTTTCATCGTAACATTGTGGGTTCTTTAAAAACATAAACCAAGTCTATGGTCCGTATAGATAGACAAAATGCCGACCATACAAGTATGGCTTTATAATTGACATACGTGATTCTAGCACAGAGAGCGCTTCCAGTCGATAATTGGTGAATTACGTTCTAGTCCCTCATAGCTTCCCTGATAATATGCCATATCTTTGAGTGATGCTCTTGTCAGTTCCTTTGCTGACATTTTTGTTACGTTTCAGCCTGAAGCCTGCTTGAGCAAAGAGGCCAATAACCTAGTTAGGTGAGGAACAAATGCTCTTCAAAAGATGTTGAATAACCGACAACGTCCGTCCATATACGCTAAAGCATATTTTTCCCTAAGACTTGTCTAAGACTGAGTTATGCTCGATG
>NC_051410.1:28789581-28789853 GCF_015228065.2 Penaeus monodon
TTCGTCTTCTATTCTTTGGCTCAACTCAATTGTCCAATATGCAGAGCTTCGCATCAAGAGCCGAAAACCATGTGAGCCTGATAACTCGTCTTTCATCTCGTATAGCCTGGGCATGGGGTTGTATCTGCAGTGGTGACTCTGTTCGCCCCCGGTAGTCACACAGAATAATACCTCCATCCTTTTTCTTAACACTTACCACTGTAATAACTACGGAGATGTTGATAACGGAGCAATTACCCTCCTCAGCCTTATATCACACTCCGCTCGAATGA
>NC_051410.1:28789988-28791809 GCF_015228065.2 Penaeus monodon
CAACACTGCCATTACCTGACTACTTCTATGCAAGCCAAGAGGATCAAATTTAACTTTGGATATGCAAGACTCACCCGAAGGAGTAGAAATTGATAAGATTTCCGTTCTCACAGTGGGAAAAAGGTCAAAGTCGTCATCACACCATAACCAAATCAGTAGTACCAATATATGTTATCAAAATCATGTGGTGAAATCCCTCGGACTCTGAAAGTATGATCAGTAGAAGGTACACACCCTATACTACTATCAAAACATTACAGAAGAATTCGAAACCGTATTACAGACACTAAAACCAGAACAGGACATTTTTCATTTCCATTAGCAGTGAGTAATATCAGCATCAGAACATTCATTACTAAAATTACTAAAATTATTAAAATCACTAAAATTACTAATATTATTAAAATCGCTAAAATTACTAAAATTATTAAAATTATTAAAATTATTAAATTATTAAAATCCTGAATCATCAGATTCATTTCTTACATATTCAAAAACTCTGTATGTGTCTTAAATACAAGCAATATTTGCTCCTTATCTTAATATCACAGGATATTTATGACTCAATATACTATCCAATGGATGCTTGACCTCCCGACACCTGTGTTACACTACTTGAATTAGTCTTAGTATTTTGGCCCGTACCAGCAGCACCATCTTCATACTGAAGTTGTTACCACCCCGGCAACAAAATTTTTCCGTCTCCGGTGCAAACTACCGTTTCTCCGCACGATACCTGCGTGTACAATCAGTTTTCCTTTAACCGACTGTGAATCGAGCTCAGAAAGTATCTTTATGCTTGATGGTGTTCACTAAAAGTTCAGGCATACCTTAAATCCATTTAGCGTTATCATACTCCTTGTGGAGAGTGAAAAGCAACCATCCTAAAATTAAACCTCCTTAGCCAATCTATGCCTAGCAGGATGGTCACCTGGGAATCTAACATCCTTGGAGATGATATTTACATCGTGTTTGCACTTTACATTTTCGCTAAGGGAAAAGGATAGTCTTGCACTCTCGTTCGCGCGAAACGAGTGGCCTGAGCTGCTCGTATGTGCGATCGAAGGTCTAAGCGAATGATATTCAATATAACTTTCATTCGGCTCGTCATCAACGTCATTTCCGTTTCTGTGTCAATAAAACAAGTGCAAATGACCCCGTTAACTTAGCGAGATAAGCAGTCTTCCTCCTTTGTTTGTAACTTTATCCTTAACGGTTGGCAACCAGGGAGTCCGTATCCTCACGAGTTTGTGGCTGCCGGAATTTCCTGCTGATTTTGCCACATGGAAAGCTGGGAATGGTCGCATCCCGTGGCTACAGAAAAGGGTCAGTTTCCGAGAAATAGGCCTTTCCTCTTACAGTGTACTACTTCAACGAGCTATACTTCCTGACATAATCTGCCTTCCCCTACAATCTTTCTTATCGTGGGTATGGGATTTGTGATAGGAACAATAAATAGGAGAATTCTAAGCACACGATGTCTCACCGCTTGACTTGACCTGACTCCCCACAGACTTCACATTATCTATTATCTCTGCGCGGCATCTATCAATACTTGGAGTGGATCATCCTCCTTCAAAACTAAAGCTTTCCTTAACGACTGGGGCAACCCCTGAAGAAATATTCGGCAGATTAATTTGTCCGTGCACGGACGGTTCGCGGTGTAGTCCACGCCATATAGGCAAGTCTAAATTCTCCCGCAACTGCATCGGTATGACTCCCACGATATCTCAGCTGAATGCGGTGAACTGGCATTTGACGGCCCTGCGGTAGTTTCGTGTTCGAGCGCTCTCTTGCTCCGTTTTCCCATGTTGAAAATGC
>NC_051410.1:28791863-28792074 GCF_015228065.2 Penaeus monodon
TGGAATCTCCGTACGTATCTATCAACTCCGAAAATCAGCCCGTACTCTCTTATCTTAAGAGACGTGTTTTTAGCACTAATGTTATGCAAAAACTTTTTTAGCGCTAGTTTCCTCCAAGTTCTCTTGTTTACAGATCACAGTAAAGCATGGTCTCTTTATAATAAGGCGATTATTCTGCTTGATTCGTCCCACCGTCGCCGCCAAGTAACGG
>NC_051410.1:28792560-28793173 GCF_015228065.2 Penaeus monodon
CGCAAGTACGCAATAAACCTAACGATAAACGTACATAAAATACAACGTGAACATGAAAGAGTGCAGTAACTAAGACACAGCGAAAATGGAATATTATTAATCTTGATATATGGAATAAAGAGCTTTAGAGATAAATTAATTTAAAATATTTATGGACTTACAATGAATCATGATAAAATACTAAAACATCAAATACATACCATACTTTGATAGATTCAAATAAAACAAATAAAACGTAATATTAAAATGATTTTCAGTTTTAAGAATTCTATGATCGCTAATATGTATAAATAATATATATCTAAAAATATAAAATAAGATTACTTACTTTGGTGCTTTTATCTTCGTGGAGGCATAGTTGGATAAAACAAAGGTAAAAAAAATATTAATTTATGTGATAAACATGCAAAAAATAATCTATATATCTCTAATATCTATAACATGATAAATACATAATAATAATATAATATATAAATAAAAAGCCTTGGAAGGCATTCATCGTAGTCGTGGCGTGTGCCCGGCATACCTCCTCACTTGTGAGATAAAACTTTGGTTTCCTTCTCGGGGCCAAGTGATGAGAGTCGGCCGGAAGATGTGCCACTCCGTAGACAAG
>NC_051410.1:28793540-28793653 GCF_015228065.2 Penaeus monodon
GAGGACAAAACACCCTCAGGCATCGCTTGAACAGCGCACTATCCAACAAGAATTCGAACAGTCAACCAAGTAACGCCCTAGGCGAAACTTTAACATAGCTACGCCTGAATACA
>NC_051410.1:28794582-28794653 GCF_015228065.2 Penaeus monodon
TCATAACCAACTACGGCTCTGTCTTGATGCAATAATAATTGCCAAAAAATAATATATACTATATTTTTATA
>NC_051410.1:28794725-28794844 GCF_015228065.2 Penaeus monodon
TCCGTGAGCCATAACAGATAGAATAGCGCTCCATGAAGCTCTCGAAAATAACAGATTCAACATGCACTCCGTGCTAATTAGAACCAAAAGAGATCGATTATTTTTAGAAATAGAATTGT
>NC_051410.1:28794868-28794934 GCF_015228065.2 Penaeus monodon
TCTGCTAAAACACTTGTGCCAAACAAAACATCATAGAGATACTAATTCCCCAGTTGTTGCGAATGG
>NC_051410.1:28796354-28797402 GCF_015228065.2 Penaeus monodon
ATTTATATGTACTTAAAATAACTTTTTATGCAATAAGAAATAAACCATTTGAAACCTAATGGAGTGTTTGCCTTTCTTATAAAGTATTGTGTTGTGATAACATTCATACGTTAGGGATTTCGGTAAATTCTAAGAATTTAATATTTCTGGGCAAATTTGGCAATGTTTTTAGATTACTTAGCTACGTGTCAGAAAGACCCATTTGTATTTGGGCATTTCTCGTATTTTTACCATCAGAACTCACAAAACTTGTAACAGCGCGTAGCACCTCAGTTCAGCTTCATTCTGTTAAATGCTAGAAGATTACTCTTAATAAATGGTGTGTTTGTGTCTGGTTAGGTCACAGATTGAAGAAACATATGGAGATATAATACGTTTTGTTTGTTGGTTAACTGAGAAAAAAATACATTTGCAGTAGTTGAATTTTCATAGGTTCATTACTGATATTGTCCGTAAATGAGAGTTAGACAGTTTTTTTTTCAAAAAGTCGTCCGAATGCATACCCTTTTGTAAGAAGACACATTCTTGGTACTCACACTAAAGTCTCGTCTACACTAGAGCTGTCACAGTCAGAAATGTCCCGATAGCTCGTTGGTGCGAGACTGTTGGCCAACGTCCCAGATGTTCAGATGGTATTACTAATTGCTTAATTGCGCCTCAGCCATTAACCGTCGGAGCCAAATTCAGGCCAAGAGACATGATCCTTTACAATTTAGTATCGCCCGTAATTGGCGAGTTATTACTTTTGTAACAGCAATAATGGTAAAAGAAATATCACTGAGGAAGGAATTTTTCCTTATGGAAAGCAGCAATTAAAATTATGTGCAGTTATTGTCATATTCCTAAGGAAGAAAGGCTACTATAAATTAATGTTTATAAAAGACAAAGCTATCTTCAGAACATGATTGTCGAGTGATATCATGAAGATTACTCTGCTAAATAAAAATTGGGGTGTGTATAATAGATAAAGAGAAAGAAAAGCTTTGTTCCAGCGTGTAAAAGTGAACTGATTGCGCAAAAGTACCTAGGTTTCCGTGCCGCTGAAACA
>NC_051410.1:28797436-28797760 GCF_015228065.2 Penaeus monodon
CACCCAAACTTAGGGATAGTGTTTTAACATTAAAACGTGTGGCATTCTGTGTACTAAAAAAACAGTGATGTAGATAACGCAAAGGGGAATAAACTGTATATTCCAGTCTGAAGTGAAGGAAAACGTGAACAATTATCCTCCAGCACATTGTTGTCCAACAGCATTCCAAATTGTTGCGGTTGATATTGATATATGAGGAACGCTCAAACAGGATTACTTTTTTAAAATCAATAATAATATCATAAGGATATTATAGTCTAATAGTATTTCTGATGATGAAAGAATGTTTTATTCACCCTAGCCATACAATAGAATTAGTCAGAG
>NC_051410.1:28798144-28798331 GCF_015228065.2 Penaeus monodon
CGAATGAAATAAAGTGTTATTAGTGTACATCCATGTGAATTACTTCCAGATACAGCACAGTTTTTGTCCGCCTCATCTACATGTACCAGTGCGAAGAACACTTGCTAAAATCTCGCGGTTGATCCTTCATTTGTACTCGCCTGTATATACAATATAACATTCCAATTTCTTTTCGTTTTATGTTTTG
>NC_051410.1:28800000-28800070 GCF_015228065.2 Penaeus monodon
ACAAAGTGACACTATCCTCCTGGCCAAGATAAGTGTCCTCACACAACTTACTGGGCAAGAATGGTACTAG
>NC_051410.1:28803558-28803664 GCF_015228065.2 Penaeus monodon
TTAGACCTCCGTTAATAATGAATCGATCTCCCTCATCCTTTTTCCTCATGAACACGTACATATCTAAATAGATTCCTGTAAATTGATCGACTATAAATAAAGAGCG
>NC_051410.1:28803700-28804076 GCF_015228065.2 Penaeus monodon
GTCTAAATTCACGACTATCAAGGAGCTAAAGATCTCTAATACTTACATTTACATAACATAACGTGGTTGCATCCCAGACTTTCACGTTCCTCATACTTTTTGAGGAAAAAAAAAAGATAGCCACCACCTCAATTTGTCATCGATTATGCTAAAATTCCAAAAAAGAAAAGGGCTTTCAACACAATATTCGAACGAAGATAGTCCTTTTCAAACGTAAATTGGTCAAATAACGGCGGAGAAAGTTAGGAAACTGTGTGCAAAAACATAGTTTTCGAGATAATTGCGTTTGAATGTCGCGCCAATATTTGCGTTTGAATGTTCCTATGGTTGCCTCCATAAAAAGTAAAATGTACAACATAATTGCTAGTTACAATCT